>NC_136491.1:144622993-145135493 GCF_053919585.1 Euprymna scolopes
AGCGTGGAGGATAGTTTCGAGTTCTAAGTCACTGATCTCCATGAAAGATTTGGCAAAGGTTAGAGAGCTGGCGAGGATTTCCCTGCTGATGTAAGAATAAAAGTCAGTAATGTTGAACTGAGTAAATTTACATTATTCTTTATTGGGAATGGCTTTGAACCAGTGGGTGGATTCTTGGGAATTAGTCCAAAGTCTTAGGTTGGAGTTGTTTTTTATATATTTATTAATTTTCCTGACAATATATTTACTTGCTAGACCCATTTCACTCTTAGCTGGGTTAATAATAATAAAAAAAAAAGATTCGTTAATGATCTAAAAATTCAAGTAAATACACTTATCACGACGAATAATGCTGAAATAGAAAATCTAAAATTCCCTCTAATAATTGGAGATCATACACTCGTATGCTTATATATGGCAACATAAAAACCCATAAACCTCATTTCCCACTTCGTCTCATAATCTCACAGGTGACAACCCCAATATATAACTTTAAAAAGTCAACTCATCACACTGTATTTACCTTGCCGATACAGTATAAAATCTATAGAAGAACTTGTGCAGATTCTTCAAGCCACTAAAAACAACAATAAAATCCCTGCTTCTCTAGATGTCGAAAATCTTTTTACAAATGTACCAGTAAATGAAACAATTGACATTATCATAGAGGACATATATAACAATCCAACCCTTCCTCCACTTAAAATGAGTTCAACAATCCTAAAGAAGCTATTAATAATGTGCACAACTAAGGTTGCATTTTATGATCATCTGGGAAATATACATACACACAGATGGATGGCGTAGCTGTGGGTTCCGTATTGGGACCAACATTTAGCAACTTTTACATGACCAATCTGGAAAACAAAATATTTAATTCAATAGAAAAACCTTCCATTTGTGTGGCTGATATATTAATTCTTGCCGATAGAATTAAAGAAATAGAAGATTTTAAAGGTACATTTCAAAATAATTCCGTCCTTAACTTCACATACGAACAAAGTGCTGATGATAAAATCTCGTTTTTAGAAATTTTCTTTGGTTCTAGCAGCGATGAATTTATCTCCTCCGTTTTTAAAAACTTACATGCGTTAATTCCTGCATTTTAAATTTTAAAAGTGAATATCTGTTCCGTTATAAAACCACTATAATAAAAAATCTTATACATTGTGCAAAGATGATTTCCTCAAACAAAAAAATATTCTTTAACGAATTAAAAAAATATAAAACAGATTTTAGCCAATAACCAATTCCCAAACTCTCTTGTAGATAAGCAAATAAAATTATCAACAACTTGAATCAAACTAATAATATCCAACAAGGAAATTCTCAACCTATTTATATATATTACCGTAATCAACTACACAAGAACTCCAAAACTAATGAAAATATTCTAAAATATATAATCCGTCGATACATAGTTCCCAATGATAACAAAAAAAATAAAATCCATTAACTATTATAAACAAACTGCAGACGACTAAACTCGTAATCACAAACAACATTTCGCAGACAAATAACTTGTTAGAAAAAACAAAACAATGTAGTTTACTAATTTAACTGCCCATTAGGATAGTGTATCTCTAACACTGCTAACTTTGTAGGCTATACTACAAACAAGTTGTCGCGACTCTAGTGCATTTGGAAAAACATGGCTGCCATCATTCTGCATTCCGAAGAATCATGGTTGAGAATACTAAGGTCTTGCAAAGTGAAAATAATATTAATAAATTAGAAATACTTGAAGCATTAAATATTAAGACAAAAAAGCCTCAGATAAATAGTGTTACTTGCGAGTGCAGTGGAAATATTCTAAAATGCCTAATGTAGTACATTTAAAATTTTAAATACGTATATATGTATATAAAAATAACTTGTTCGCCCACCCAACTCGTAATTAGCCACCATGCGACCGTGACAATATATATATATATATATATATATATATATATATATATATATATATATATATATATATATATATATATATATAAAATTACAATTAAATTTACCAAAATGCTCCGATGGTAAAACTAAAGTATATTATAAATATTAAAGAATTAATATTTATAAAGTAATCTCAACCAGATGTAAAAGCTTGATAGAACCAAATAGGAGATAGCTTATAATAAGAACAAATAGTTAATAAGACATGTTAAAAAACACTTCGAAAAAGAGTTAAAAACATAATCAATTAATATATATATATATATATATATATATATATATATATATATATATATATATAACTAAAAACATAATTTTTATAACGCAATATGTTTGAGGATGATGGAAGTATTCCTATTGAAAGCGCTCGCTAAAAAAAAATTATGGATTTAATCTAAACAATTTTGAGAAAAACGCAAAAAAAAAGTATTCAGAGATTGGAGAAAATAAAAAAGAAAATAGTGAAACAGAAAAATTCCGTGCTTTTTAATAACACTTGTCTCAATATATATATATATATATATATATATATATATATATATATATATATATATATATATATATATGACTATTTCATTTACTCACATAAAATTAATATACGAAAGTATAAATTTATGCGTAAACTTTAAGTATTTACTTCAAAAGTGCTCAATACGTAGATAGAGCTAGTTAGTAAGTTATAAAATGTATATGGCGATTAAGTTACACTGAATATTCCGCGTTTCATCCACTCTAGGCTCATCAGGCTTATGCGCATAAGCCTGAAGAGTCCTAGGGTGGATGAAACGCGGAATATTCAGTGTAGCTTAGTTGCCATATATATTTTTACACACA
This sequence comes from Euprymna scolopes, assembly GCF_053919585.1. Taxonomy (NCBI): domain Eukaryota; kingdom Metazoa; phylum Mollusca; class Cephalopoda; order Sepiida; family Sepiolidae; genus Euprymna; species Euprymna scolopes. The sequence goes on from NC_136491.1 coordinate 144,625,775, forward strand.
CACACACACACACACACACAAACACACACACACACACACACACACATATATATATATATATATATATATATATATATATATATATAGTCTTGGAAGTTTCTTTAAAACCTTCAAAACTATAAGAAAAAAAAAATAGTCCTTCGTTAGAACATTATTTTGTCATTAAGTCAATTAATCTCCCGTATCATTGAATAGTTTTACTTACATGAACAAACAATAGTAACAATGTTCATCAGTTGTTTTCCATTAGATACTGTTTCGGGGATTTAAAAACAAAACAGTATATCAAATTATGGCTCCCTATCAGTGTTGATCGAACACCACATCCTTTAAAACACATGAACAAAATTATTTTTAATGTTGGATCTAGTTTTTTCCTCCAGATAAATTTAGCCTAACTAATTCATGTCATTTAAAAAATATGTCTTAACTGTGTACTCTTTCCCTTTCTCCATACATTTATATGCCTATTTACAAACTACTGTTTTTATATAGTGTTTCGTTGAATTCATTATGCTACTTATGTACCCCGACTTTCTTATTAGTATTTTTTTATATATTAACATTTTCCTTTACTCGTACTATCTCTATAATTATTAGTTATTAAAAATATATAAGATGTAAAAATATGTTTAAAGTTAAGAATGATATATATTAATATTATTATATTTTAAAAACAATTCACACACACACAGTTATATATATATATAAATATATATATATATATATATATATATATATATATATATATATATATATATATATATATATATATATGAACAAATGATTAATAAAACATGTTAAAAGACATCTTGAAAAAGAGTTAAAAACATATTTAATTTTAAAAAACATATTTAATTTTAAAAAAAGGAAGCACAAGATAATTTTAAAAAAAGGAAGCACAAGATAAGTTTTATATTTATAATATATTTTAAGTTTACCATTTTGATTACCTTGGTAAACTTATTGTAATTTTTTATTATATATATATAAATATATATATCTATATATATCTATATCTATATATATATATATATATATATATATATATATATATATATATATATATATATATATATATATATATATATATATATATATAGCTAATAAAGAATTTATCTTCAGCAAGACAAACCTATCACGGTTAAGAGGAACAATTAATATATCAAATGAAAGATGGGAGTCAAAAGTTACATATAACTTTATTATCAAATCCATAAGGAAAAAATACTATAAAAGGAAGAGCGAAACCTCATGGCATTTCAAAGCTAAATGCTTCCCATCAGAAGAGGAGAAAGGTCATTATTTTACAAAACAAAAGAGCTGGCTTACGAACATTTAGATTAAAAATTAAAAAATGTAAATAGTAAAAGTTATTTAAAATAAAAGATATCTATAAAGAAGGTGTAAACAGATGTGAATAGGAAGATAAATTAAAAACAATTAAACAGAAGTATATAAGTAAATAATAGTAAGAAAAAATAATGGCGATCATCAAAAAAAATGATGGTGATCACTAAAAAAAACAATGTGATCACTTAAAAAGTAATGATGAACGCTAAAAAATATGGTGATCACCAAAAAAATATGATAACAAAAAAAATGATGATCCCTAAAAAAATGATGATGATCACTAAAAAAATGATGATGATCACTAAAAAAATAATGATGAATACTATATAAAAATAATAGTGATCCCTAAAAAATAATGGTGATATTTTTAAAAAAATAACAGTGATCACTAAGAATAAATGATGATTACTAAAAACCATGGTGATTACTAAACAAATAATGGTGATCATTAAAAAATAATAGTGATCACAAAAAACATATTAGCGATCTCTAGAAAACAATGATAATCACAAAAACATAATGATGATCACTAAAAATATGGTGATAATCTCTAAAAAAATTAATTGTTATCACTAACAAATAATGGTGATCATGAAAAAAATGGTGATCACTAAAAAATTAAATGTAATCATGAAAACAGATAATGATGATTGGTAAAAAAAATTATGATGATCACTAAAAAATAATACTGATCACCAAAAAAAATGATGATCATAACAAAACAATAATAATGATTTACTAAAACATAATGGTTATAACTAAAAAAATAATATTGATCACTAAACAAATAATGAGGATTACTAAAAACAAATAATGATGATCACAAAAAATAATGATGATCATTAAAAATCAATGGAGACCACTAAAATAATAACGATCGCTAAAGAACAATGGTGATCACTAAAAATATAATGGTCATCACTTAACAAACAATGGCGATAAATAAAGAATAATAGATATGACTAAAAAATAAGTTATCACTAAAAGAAAATAACTGTAATCGGTAAGAAAAAATAACAGTTATCACTAGATAAAAAAATGATCATCACTAAAACAATAAGTGTGATTACTAAAAAAATTGCTGATCACTAAAAATAATGATCATCACTATAAAAAAATGGTGATCTAAAACACAATTGTGATCACTAAAAGAATTATTGTGATAACTAAAATAACATTGGTGATCATTAAAGTACAATAGTGATCACTAAAAAAATTAATGGTGATCACTTAAAAATAAAGATGATCACTAAAAACACAATGGTGATCACTAAAAATTCTGACCACCAAAAAATGATGATCACTAAAAAATAATGTTGATTTAAAATAAATAATGGTGATACGTATGAAAACAATGGTGATCGTTAAAAAAATTAGGATCATTAAATAATTAGGATCACTAAAAAATAACTGTTATCAGTAAGAAAAAATAATGATGACCACTAAAATAATGGTGATCACTAGAGATAATGGTGATCACTAAAAATGTAAGTATGATCACAAAAAAATAATGGTGATCAGTAAAAAAAAACAATAGGAATCATTAAATGATTATTGTGATCAGAAAGAAAAAATAATGGTGATCACTAAAAAAGTAATAGTTATCACTAAATAAAATAACTGTAATCAGTAACAAAAAATAATTGATTACTAAAAAAATATTGTGATAAGTAAAAAACATAATGATCACTAAAATAGATGTTGATCACTAAAAAATAATAGTGATAACTACAAAAATAATGGTGAGAAAAATAAAGGTGATCGTTAAAATAATATTTGTGATTACTTAAAGTAATGGTGATCATTAAAAAATAATTGCGATTAGAAAAAATATTGATAGATCACTAAATAAACAATGTTGATCACTAAAAAATAATGATGATCACTAAGAAAATAATTGTTATCAAATAAAATTATTGTGATCATTAAAAAAAAAATAACGGTGATCACGAAAAAAAAATCTCTAAAAATGGTGATCACAATAAATATAATAGTGGTCACTAAAAATTGATAATGACTAAAAAAAATAATGGTGAACAGTTATGAAAAAAATAATAGTGATCACTAAAAAAACAATTGTGATCAATAAAAATATAATTGTGATTATGAAATAAATACTTATGATCGTTAAAAAAAATGGTGATCAATAAGTTAAAATGATAATATAATGGATTGATTATACAATATTTAAGATCAACTTGGTAGATAAACATTTATGGACGAGAAAAAAAAATATATGATCACAAAAAAAAAATAAATAAATAAATAAAAATAAAAATAAAAAAATAATGGTGATCATTAAATGTGATCACTAAAACAAATAATGTTGATCATTGAAACAATAATAATTATCACTAAAAATATAATGGCGAGTACTAAAAAAATGGTGTTCACAAAAAAATCCATATAACCATTAAGAGAAAATGGTGATCACTAAAAATATAATAATGATAAGTAAAAAATAATGATTATTACTAAATAAATAAGGGTGATCACTAAAAACAAAGGTAATCATAAAAAAATAATGATGATCACAAAAACAATGCTGATCACTAATAATAGTGTTCATCGCTAAAAAATTAATGAATATGAAATATGAAATTATTCTCTAGAGTAGATAAACTTAGGACTTTATAAAAAAAAAAAAAAGCTAGAATTTTTTTTTTTTTTTTAACAAAAAAAAAATGTAAATTAGATATTGTTTACACATAGAAACGTTACGACTTTTATTCTGTAGATAGGCACTCGATCAAGTCATCCGGAAATAGAAATCTCCTGTCACTCTAGTAAGCCATATGCTAGCTAACAGTTGATAAAAAAACCGCTGACGGAATCTCTAGTGCAAAAACGTTAAGTATTTTTATTTATTTTATTTATTTATTTTTTTTTATTTTTTTTTTTTTCTAAACTAATCCTAAATGTTTTGTTACATTGTTTTAAATTTGCTTTTCGTGTTTTATGTATTTTGTCTGTATTTCTCCCGTCTTTTTGTCTGTATTCCGTATTATCCGTCCAGCCCTCCTGCTAAAAAGCTGAACGTTTTAAAACAAACAAAATGCCGGCAACTAACGATAAAAAAAATAAAAAAAAAAAAAAAAATGCCGGAAATTATTCTCTAGAGTAGATAAACTTAGGACTTTATTTAAGTAGTATACTTAATATATACTATTACTGCAAGCTTGCCTGTATTGAAAATATTTTCTTCTAGTTTTCGAATCCTACCTTATATAGTTAGCCTTATGTTCAAGTACATTCGAAATATAATACAGCGCAAAGAAAGTCACTCATGAAAACGGACCTCCTAAATTAAAACCTTGAAAAATTATTTAAACTCTAATGTAAATTAATATTAAGCAGTCTTTACAAATTGATAATAGTTAATTATTGGATTTTAATTAATTATAAGATGAAACTTTTATGATTCAAACTAGATAGATAACGACAAACTTCCACCCATTAATATAGGAGGGGAGATTATCACCAAAATGCCATGAATTATTAAGTTCGCACCGGACTTACTACTTAGATATAAGTCACTTGTACCCATTCCCCTTTTCCCCCCCCCCTTTTTTTTTTTTTTTTTTTTTTAAATGGAGAGTAGATAATACAGTGGATGTGTTATCGGCAGCTCCAGTAACTCTCGCTTCTCCTATTTTGTCATTCAGTCCTCATTCAATGAGTGATGTTTCTGACAAAGGGTGAAGAAAAAGCTGCTTAAAGGTCGGTACTACTTGGTGACCAGTAGTCTGAGATGTCGGATATTTTTCTGTCTTTGTCTGTCCTTGTTGCCATGTCACTAGTAAGGGTGCTGGAGGTAAACGTTTTGTCTGGGCTGACGTTATCCGCCTGATAGTCAGGGACCCGAACCTTGGATTAACCACTAAGGAGGCTGTCCTATCAGCAGGCGCAAAGTACTGGGACTGCTGTATTGCCATTTGGTGAGTGGATCTGGACCATGCAGTAGTCTCTGGTGGGGCCTCTCGATGCCATACTAGTGGGTAATTGTTACGGCTTTACCTTTTCGTGTGCTACAAATAAAAAAAAAAAATCTTCCTGTCTTTTTCTCTCTTACTTTCCCTCTCTGTACTGCTCTAACCAAGTATGCCGACCTATTCCACAAATCCCCAAACCTCAACATGAAATATCTCCAGAATAAAAACTCGATTAAACCTAGAACCCCATCTTCCAGCGTAGACCCCTACTACCAGGTCTCCTTCTCCAATATCAGGGGTCTACGTTCCAACCTTCCAGAGGTATAAACCCAATTACAGGAGACGAAACCGGACATATTATTTCTATTGAAACTGGAATAGGGCCGACCACTTCCCTAGATGAGTTCATAATGCATGGATACTCCAATTTAACAGCTAAATCTGACTCCCAAGATCGCCATGGGCATGGAATATGTGCCTACATTAAGGATGGCTTCCCATGTGGCAGGGATATCTCTAGAGAAGATCCTAATTTACCCTATATGTGCTTCAGGGTTGCACTTGCTAACACCACTGCATTTATATTTGCCCTCTATAGGCCCCACAACAGCGGAGTTACTATCTTTAAGAGCATATCTGAGAAAATAGACCACATACTGTCTTCACATCCCTCGGCTAACATCCACATCTGTGGTGACTTCAACGTCCATAACGTGGAATGGCTGACCCATTCAAATAAGACAGATGATGAGGGGAGGTTTTGTCATGATTTTGCCATTGCTTATGACCTCACTCAGATTGTTCGCGAACCCACCCGTGTGCCCGATACACCCAATCAATATGCAAGCCTCTTAGACCTTTTTCTTTCAACTTCCCCTGAGCTATGTTCATGTACCGTTCATTCTCCTTTAGGATCCTCCGACCACTCCGTCGTATCAGTTAAGATAAAAACAAAATGTAAGAAGCCATCAGACGTACCCCTCCACCGTACTGTATACCGATACTCTATGGCTGACTGGGATAGCTTCCGTACATTCATATCTGATTTACCTCTGCACTCTATGTTTAAAAAGGAAGTGTCCTCTATAGTATCAGATCTGACCGAATGGTTAATTGTAGGCATAGACCAATTCATACCATCTAAAAAATTCCAACAAAAACCTAACAGCCAGCCATGGTTCTCCCCAGAATGTGCTGCTGCTATCGCGCACAGAAATCACTTTTTCCATAACTACCAACGTAATAGATGCACTGAGACTAAAGCTGCTTTCAGGACTGCCAGCAACCACTGTAAAAGAGTAATAAAAAATGCAAGAGAGCTATATGCCCAGTCTGTTAAATCCAAGGTAGCTGATCAACGGCTTGGTTCCCACCAGTTTTGGCAAATAACAAATAGGATCCTGAACAGAAGTGTGCGTTCTATCCCAACCATTATCAATGGACCAGAGGTTATCTCGTCAGCGTCAGACAAGGCCAAACTATTTGCAAAGAACTTTGCAGCTAATTCTACCCTATGCGACGAAGGTCATCAACTCCCCATATTTCCTCCTATAACACAGAACAAGCTAGGTAATATACAAATATCCGTGCATGAGGTCGCCAAGCTAATAAAAAACCTAGATTCCAGTAAAGCAACTGGCCCTGATGGCATCCCAATTATAGTGTTAAAAAAGCTTCAACCAGAACTTGCTCCCATACTTACGAAACTATTTAAGCGCTGCCTTAAGGAGAAGTGCTTTCCGACCCCCTGGAAGACCTCATCAGTTTGCCCTGTATTTAAGAATTCAGGTGATAAGTCATCTCCCTCTCAATACAGACCAATAAGTCTTCTCTGTGTTATGAGTAAGTTACTGGAATCAATATTAAATAGAGAAATAGTCAACCACCTCAGCAGAAACAACCTTCTTAGTGACACACAATATGGTTTCCGCTCTGCAAGATCTACCGCAGATGTGCTGACGGTTATATCCCACAGGGTTAGTGAATCTCTTGACAAAGGCTTCCTTTCTAGGGCAATTGCTCTTGACATATCAAAGGCCTTTGACAAAGTATGGCATAAGGGTCTACTTCACAAGATTTCCAGCTACGGTATAACTGGAAATGTTTTCTCAATCATTAAATCATTTCTCTCCGATAGGCTCATAAGGGTAGTGGTAGATGGACAAAAATCGGAGGCCTGCAATATAAATGCTGGAGTCCCTCAGGGGTCAATCCTCGGCCCAACTCTCTTCCTGATCTACATCAATGACCTCCCTAAACACATACTTAAATCATTCGTTGACATCTATGCTGATGACACGACCATCTACGGCAACACATCAAAGGCTGTAAATGACGAAGTTCTCTCGGATTCTCTCTCCTCTGATCTCGAGCGCGTGGTTCAGTGGGGGAAGATGTGGCTAGTTACCTTTAATGCATCTAAAACCAAACTCCTATCCTTACATCATCAACGCTCTGATCCCCAGCTGGCATCAATTGTGATGGATGGCTCTCGTCTGGGTGAGGCCCCGTGTTTTGACAAGCTTCTGGGTTTGACCTTTACTCCTGATCTGAAATGGAACACGTACATCAAGTCTGTTGCCAAGGTCGCAGGAAAGATGGTGGGATCCTTCTACCACTCCAGAAGATATCTCACTACTGATGCAATTCTCTATCTATATAAAAGCCAAGTACGGCCAAGGATGGAATACTGTTGCCATATCTGGGCAGGAGCTGCCAAAAACAGCCTATCATGCCTTGACAGAGTACAAAATAGACTTCGTGGTTTAGTGGGGGAGGCCCTTTTCTCTACCCTGCAACCCCTCTCCCACAGAAGAGACGTTGCGAGCCTATCCTTGTTTTATCGTTATTTTCATGGCAGGTGCTCGTCTGAACTCCAATCCCTGGTCCCCCCTCGCCAAACTTTCACGAAAAACACCCGTCTAGCTGAATCCACTGTGAAAAATTTCCCCCACTCTATATCTGTGCCTAAATCAAAACGCGGATTTCATGAGCAAAGCTTCTTTCTTAGAACTGCACGCCTGTGGAACTCTGTTCCGTCTGCCTGCTTCCCTCCGGACTACAACTTGGATGTCTTCAAGTCTAATGTTAACAAATTCCTAATGAACCGCCCCCCTAATTAAACACTTCATAAAATCTCCTCACTAACGTGATGTACTTGCAATAACCCTTATCCCTGAGTGGCTTCCGGACCTTGATAAGTGGTGATCACTGTGTAAAAAAAAAAAAAAAAAAAAAAAAAAACTATTAGTCATCACTAAAACAAATAAGAATAATCACTAAAAACAGTCTTTATCATTAAAAAAAATGGTGATTACTAAAAAAAATAATGATGATCACTAATAATTTATGGTGATCACTAAATACATAATAATGATCACTAAAAAAATAACAGCGATCAGTAAGAAAAACTAATGTTGATCACTAAATAAATAATGATGAATGCTAAAAAAATTGTGATTACCTTATAAACAATGGTGACCATTAAAACATAATGTTGATCACTAAAAATAATGGTGATCACTAAAAAAAATTTTAATAACTAATACATAATAATGATCATGAAAAAATTATGATGATCACTAAAAAGATAATATTCACAAAAATTAATGATAATTACTAAATAAATAATGATGATCACTAAAAAATCAATACTGATCACTTCAAAAAATTCTAATCACTAAATTAATAAGGATAATCACAAAAAAAGGTTATCATTAAATAAATGATGGTGATCACTAAAAAATAAATGTGATTGATGGTTACTACTAAAACAATGATGATCCATAAAAATAATTGTGATCACTAAAAACGTATTGTAAAATCTAAAAACATAGTGATCACAAAAAAAATATAATATTGATTACTAAAAGAATACTGGTGGCCACTAAAATACAATGGTGATCAGTAAAAAAAAAAATAAAGGTGATCAATTAAAAATAAAAGTGATCACTAAAAATTAATGGTTATTGCTAAAAATTAATGGTTATCACTAAAAAATAATAATGATCACAAAAAATGAAAAGAAATGCAAAAAGAAAGGACAAAAATAAAAAAGGATAAAACTAGGAATTGGGACAGGAAAGAGCAGATAAGAAATGCAGAAATACAGCTAAATAAAAGGTCCATAAAGAATTTTATCTACACCGGCTCAGTAGTTTCTCTTTATCTGTCTTTCCATTATACTTTTTCTTGGAAACTACTGAGCCGATCTGGCTTAAATTTTTTTATGACCATTTTTTGATAAGGGACAGCAAACAAATATGGTATGAGTTCAGTCGACAGTTCTGGATTCATAGGGATTAATATGGATTAGTATTTACGTTTGGCTTTTTCTGAACACTATTGGGTCAATCAGATTGGAGTTTTGTATGGACCTTTGCTATGATAAGGTGCAGCGAACTAAATATTATGGTATTCGTTTGATGTATGATTTGGTATTGATACGTTTAATAGGAATTAGTATGTAATGCAAAAATGAGCACAAATTTAACCATACTGAACTATCAATTTGACATAAAGCAATCATTCGAAGTCAACGGGCTATAACTTTGCCGTTTTTAGAATGCTATAAGTCTAGCATATATAAATATATATATATATATATGTATATATTTATGTATATATATACGTGTGTGTGTGTATGTTTGATATGTACACAGATATATTTTTAATACACACATAAACATTTATATAACACGTTGGCAGTAATACTTAATGTTATTGAGTTAAACAGAGCTGAAAGAGAAAAGATAACGAAATACCAACGTTTTATGTATGCCATGAAAAGAAACTGAAATCTTAGGAAGATCTCCATCATTCCAATTATTATAAGAGCAACTGTACTCATGAAAAAGAATTTGAAAAACTATATATACCCGGTGCACCAAGTGCAAAAGAGATTCAAAATATTGCACTTAAAGTGACAGTCACAGTCTTAAAAAGATCTTTCGATTGTAATTTGTGAGATAGCGGATGAATGTTTGGCATCCGATAGGATGTTTCATCTACAACTTGAACAAACTAATAAGGAAATTGAATAAAAAAATGTAAATATAGTTTCCAGCTGTTCATAAAGTTTAGCTAGAATTGTAGATAAAACTTAGACATTGATTGATAAGCTTAATATTGTAATCTATACTCCAATAATTTCGTTTTCCTTGTGTGCGTTTTGATATTCATATTAAAACTCTTTTTTCTACTTATTTAAAAAGAAAATACAACTTTGTTATATAAAAGTCGTGGAATCGCATTTATCTACAAAAAATCTAGCTACTTTGCATATTCTTTTAAACCTTCATTTTTATTAATCTCCTATTAGTTTTTCGGTTTTCTTATGGGATGATCAGCTTTAGTTAACTTTTACGTATAATTATATTCGCATGCAGATATTCTACATGATTTATCTTTTATTTATTTATTTGCGGACTATAATCCTCATCTTTATAGTTGTTGTTTCACGTTTCAGCCAACTATTCCTCTGGCCTTCGTCAGGTCGTTAACCATGACAAGATAGGAATGCTGAATCTTCAACTGTATTCTCAGTAATTACTGCCTTCAATAGTTGTTGTTGTCTCACCACGTTTTGGCCAAGTAAGCCTCTGGCCGGCTTTTGGTAGGATAGAAAACCGCTATCTTTACATAATGCTCACCTGGAACTGTAGAGATTCAATGTTTCTATCTACTGCGCCACAGTTTATCTGATCTCCCATTATCGGGTCCGTACTGAATAGTATATAATTTAATTATTGGAATTCTATTGAGATGAGTAATTTGTATATTTTATTTATTTGCAGACTATTATCATCTTTTCTGGTTGTTGTTTAACGACGTCGTGATAGAGTAGATAGAAACATTGAATCTCTACAGTTCCAGGTGAGCATTGTCTAAAGACAGCGGTTTCGATCCTACCAAAAGCCAGCCAGAGGATTAGTTGACCAAAAACGTGGTGAGACGACAACTATAAAAAAGATGAGGATAATAGTCCACAAATAAATAAATAAAATATACAAATTACTCATGTAAAAAAGAATTCCAATAATTAAATGATTTATACTTGTGTAATATTTACATAAAAACCTTTCTCTCTCTCTATATATATATATATATTTATGTATGCATATATATTTTTTTTAATTTTGCCTACCAAACACCTCTGTCAGTTTTTGGTCTACAGACATGAAACTTGGTATATAGGGTATTCAAACCCCTGCAAAACATTATGTTTGGGTTTTAACCGGGGAAAATCGATGCAAAAGTGTGAAACTTAAAAAGATAAAATGATGACATTACAAATATGCATGCATAACGTAATAGCAATTCGCTCATGTTTTAATTTTTAGCCTTGCAGCAAACATGTCTTCATAGCTCAGGCATTAACATCAAAGGAAAAAGTAAAGCATAAGCTAAACATTTTGGTTTTGATTCTCGTTTTTTTTTTTTTTTTTTTTTTCTTTTTTTATTACATTTTCACCCCAAACAAGGCACATTGCCACTTTGATGTAGGGGGCTACTATCAGGGAAACAGGCTACAGGGGTACTAGGTGGAGAGTTGGGCAGCAAGATGTCGGTTCACATTACACTTGAACTTCTGCATGTCAGTACAGTTGAGGAAGCAAGAACCTGAAAGGGAATTCCAAAGTCTAGCGGTTCTGAGGAAGAAACTACTGGAGTAGAAGGCTCTCTTACATCTAGGGATCTCTACTGTGAAGAGGTGGGATTTTGCTGTTTGTTGGTGGTATTTACATAGAGAGGGTACAAGTGCTTGTAGTGCATCGGAACATTCACCATTAAAATACTTGCAGTACAGGCAGAAGGATGCTAAATTTCGTTGATGGGACAGAGAGTGAAGCTTGAATGACAGTTCAGGACCTATTAGGTTGGCGACTCTCTTTTGAACCCTGTCTAGGAGTGAGAGACTAGTACCAGATGCACCGGCCCAAATATGACAACAATACTCCATACATGGGCGAATGGTGGCCTTATAGAGGTACAGGATACTTTTGGGCCTTCGTAGCTTTCTAGCATGGTAGAGAGAACCTACCTTTTTTGCAGCGGTCCTGGCAATGCTCTCAATGTAATTGTTCCAACTCATGTTTTCTTTGAACGTTAGGCTGAGGAGTTTAAAAGATTTGCTTTCAGATTAAGAGTCTTTCGCCATTGCTATTGTTGGTAGGGAAGATTTCTTGTAATTATTGAAGGAAACAAGTTTAGTCTTGGCAGCATTGAATGTGACCATCCATTTTTGTCCCCATTCCACTACGGATTGGAGGTCATCCTCTAGTGTTTCTGCCATTTCTTTAGATATGTGTTCATTTGTTTTCCTTTCGTGTCTGTTATAGAGCATGGTGTCGTCAGCATACATACCCATCTCACAGACAATTTTATCAGGGAGGTCATTTATAAATATTAAGAATAATAGAAGTCCCAGGATAGACCCCTGAGGCACTCCCGCATTTATATCATATTGTTTAGATGTACGACCGGTGAGGACAACCTGGATTTTTCTCTTTATGGATTTAATTGTTAAGTATTCTTCATGTGATACCGTATGATCTGATTTTCTTGAGAAGACCTTCATGCCATACCCTGTCAAAAGCCTTAGATATATCTAGAGCTTTGTCAAGTGAATGCTATATACACTCGGAGATTACAGTTAGAATGTCTGCTGTGGAACGGGCTTGCCAAATCCATATTGTTGATCGGTCAGAAGTTTAGCATCTGTAAGGTGATGGACTAGAGCTTGATTAATTATGGACTCAAATATTTTAGCAAAAAGTGGGAGGAGGCTAATGGGGCGGTAATTTACTGAGTCAGTTTTTTCGCCAGAATTCTTGAAAACTGGTATCACAGAAGCAGTTTTCCAGCAGGCAGGAAAGCAAGATTCATTAAGGCATTTGTTGTAAAGTTTGGAGAGGATTGGAGCTACTTCGGCGGAGCACTTTTTTAATAGGACAGCCGGGATGAGATCAGGTCCGCATGCTTTTGCAGTGTCAAGATTTCTTATGATAGCATGCACCTGAGAAGAGGTGATTTTCAGATTGTCTAGTGTGGCATCTGTCCACAAAGGAAAGTCCGGGAAAGAGTGGTTAACAGGGTCCAGTGTGGAGTTGGAGGCAAATTGACTGGTAAGCATGTTAGCCTTCTCGGTTGCTGAGCAAACAACCTCATGATTGTTGGATAGTGGGGAAATTGTTGATTGCCCATTATTTACTACACTGTTGTAGATTTTCCAGAAATCACGGGTTCCTAATTTCTGTGCTTCGATGCGTTTTTTGGTGGTTTGAGTAAATTCTCTCTTAGCTGTCGCTATTTCTTTCTTACAGTTGCTTCTGCTTCTATATACTTCTGTCTGTTTGAACTAGATTTATGTCGGTTAAATCTGCGGTACGCGTGCTGCCTTTGCACGATGGCAGCTGGGCATGTGGAAGTAAACCATTGGTGAGAGTGGGGCATGCTATAAAATTTCCGTGTGTGAACATGTACTTCAATTGCTGTTTTGAACCATTCGGTGGTCTCCTTTGTGCACTGTTCAGCAGGAAGTGAAAAGATATTTCGCCATGGGGCATCTCTGATGAGATCGCTGATGGCTTGCCAGTCAGCCTTTTTATAATATCTCGTTGTATTGAGCAATGGCTCTTCCATTTTGGCTCTAGAATTTAGGGGGATTTCAACTATTATCACTACATGATCAGCATTCCCAAGTAAGCTGTGGGCGTTCGTAACTGTGGTCAGAAACAGATCTAAAAGTGATGCATGTTGTTCTTGCTGGTCAGGGAAATGGGTTGGAAACATAACCATCTGTGATAGGGAATGAGTTATAGAGAAGTTATGTGTTGTGCTACCAGCTGTGTCCGTGTAAGTAGAAAATCCAAGCCAGTTTTTGTGGTGGACATTGAAGTCTCCAAATACATGCATTTGTGTGCTAGTGTCGAGGGAGAGTGCTGTATCTATGCTGTCAGAGACTTTGTTTATTAGGGTACAGTCCTGAGTGGAGGGAGAGCGGTAGAGAAAATAAAAGTAACTAATGTTATGTTGTATGTTAAGTCGTAAGCACATAAAAGCTTGATCGTCTGATTTTAGTTTTGTTTCTCTAGTCAAGGGGAGGGTGTTTCAAATATAGACTTCAAACCCGTGCATATGTCTGCCAGAGTCCTTACGGCAGAGTGGGAGATATCCAGGCCTGTTAAAGTAGTTAGAGGGGATGGAGGAGTGTAGTTTAGTCTCACTTAGTGCTAAGATATCCGGGGTGTTTGTTAGGAGAAATGCTTCAACATCATTTAAATTAGTCCTAAGCCCACGGATGTTCGTAAATGCAAGTCTCAAGGGGGGAGGTAATTTTATTTTCTTTGAGTTTTGTCCTGGTTTAAGCGTAATTTTAGATTGTACTGTCACTTTTCTTTTTAAAGTTTCAGTTTAGGTAAGGGGTGCTGAACAAGTGGTTATGCAGAACACCAGGCATGCAACACAAGTAGATCATCTACTAGGACTGTGACCTCAGGAAAGCCCACTGGGAATGAGTGCAGGATCCCTTTCCATGCGCGACATAGCACTACAAACATCCCAATATTATTCAACTGTTGATGGAGCAGCCGCTCTAAGCACTACCAAAGAGTTAGGGCACCTGTACTACCAGTCGGGAACAGCAGCCAGGAACTGCCAATCCAGTACCCTCAACCCCTTAGGCGATGGTCAACCCAATCTACCTGTACTTGCATTATGGTGTTCAAGCACTCCCAAGTGCCCAGTTTTGAGGGGGATGGGATATGTTGGGAGAGGAGGAAAATGGCGTTCATTGCCCTAGTCAGAAAACAAGATCAATCACTGAGTATTTCTGTCGAATTCCTGTACTTCGATCTCTACGCCTGGCTAATAGACAAAGAAGGAGTATGGAAGCTGGGCGATAGACAGTGCCTATCTACTCCTTAAGCAGTTTAGGTTTGCAGATCGGTAATTTGTTTGAGTCACCAGCTCTAGGAGGGATGTCATCCAAGACTGGAGGGGCCTCCTTCCCCATAGGTTTAGCTTCAGAGTTTTCCTTCTCCTAGACGGATGACCTGGGAAGATCTACAGGTCCATCAGCACCGAGAGGGTTTGCCCTGCACCTGGGTCCTAATTCAGGTATTTCTGCGACCCCATGTGGGTAGTTAATGTTACTAGGTTAGTATGTAAATGTTATATGTCTACTGAGAAATTACACTCCTCAAAGTGATTAAGGGACATTGCTATTACATTGTTACTGGAGGAGGGGGTGAGTAAAAGTTCATGCAGTGGAGGCAGCTATATTTGCAACAGGTTAGTTGGAAGGAGTTAAGATATTGTTTGATGTTTTTCCTTTAAATTTAGAATTTTTTTATGTTGGCTTAGGAATAGGATAACGCGTTACAGAATGGCTTGATATTAAGAATTAGTTAAAAATGTGGTTGCCCAAGCTCTGGGTATTTTAGATGGCATGAGGGTTAAGTGCTGTATCTATGCTGTCAGATACAAGTAACGTCATTTTTGATATGAAGAACAATTCAGTAAAGGTATAAATTGGAAGTAAAATTATAAGCTATGGCGTGTTCAGTATGTATAATAAAGTAAATAGATATATGGGCAGATTTCCAGTAGATGCGAATATATATGAGGTTGTAAGTTTTAAGTATGTTTCCACTTCTAATGAAGATATCTTCAGCGTTCATTTAAAAATCATAAAGTTGTATTTTACATTACAGAGTATCGGTTCAGTTTTTGTATTTAACATTGCAAAACTAAGGAAGAGACAGCTATTGCTATATAATGTAGATCTAAGTAAAGACCAGAAAGTATCTACTTGAGTAAGAATAAAATAATGCATGCCTTGGTGGTAGAAATGTGCAGATGTTTAGTGATAATGGCCTCCAATCGGTCAGCATGCGAAGCTTAAGGGCTGAAAGCTAAGGACCCCCCCCCACGGCGTGTGTAATGTATAAGTGTTAGTGGCAGCAAGGGGAGTAGTTTTTAGGGGAAGATTAACTTACAGAATACAGTAGAATTAATTTTTAGAATTTATAGTCAAGTAAAGTTTAGTTAGAGAAAAATAGAATTTTTCATTTTTTTTCTTTTTTATTTATTTAACATGCAAATCAGACAATGGCAGTCGTCTTGGAGGAAAAGAATATATTAAATATACGTAGCATGAGAGGAGTGTTTCTACCATAATGAGGAACTATTAGTACATGGCGTGCCGGAATTCGTAGTTAACGACAGTAAATAAGGTCAGGCACAAAGCATTGTGTATCTATTCAGAAATAGTGATAGTGACGTATCTCAGATCACTGTATATTTCAGGTACATATATAATTGAAAGTAAGGCAAACTATATTTCGTGGCTTGTTATAGATAGCAAGGAAACCATATTTTCAGTACAAGCGAGTTTATAGTAATTGTAGATATTAAGTATTTTACTTAAATAAAGTTGTATCTTCTTCTAATCTGGTGCACAAGTCATTCTCTTTAACTTTTTAAATCATTACTATATATTGGGTCCAATATAATCTATTATATAAATCTCATCTTTCTGTTTAAATGTGTGTATGTATGTATGTCTGCCTAAAACTTTAGACAAAGGCAACGGATTTTCACAAGATCGGTATCGTTTTGAAGCTCGACCTTTCGACAAATATAAAAAAATTGCCTAAAAACATTCATTCCTTTACCCTCTAACTGAGCAGTTTTCTACAAGAGGGTCGTTTTTTTTTTTTTTTTTTTTTTTTTTGTGTCGCCATTTTTGCAAGTCACCGTAGCGGTTGGAATGACTTTACTAATTTCAATGTTCCGAACTTCCGGTCGCGTCATGGAGTAGGAGTAAGACGTCAGGTTTTCTTTCACTTTCTTTTCCACCTTCGCATCACAAGTTCGAGCCTGCTTGCCTACTACCACGTTTTGTTTTTTGTTTTTTTTTTTTTGCTCAACACACACCTCCAAACACCCAGGCAACGACAAGCACCCAGGCTAATATAATAATAAATACTATATCATAATATAATCAAAATATCATATTTAAACGTATTTTACGACAGGGCAACGCTGGGCGGCCTGCTAGTATGAGATAAAATAGAAGATTGGAATTAAATTCAATTGATAAGAATTCTCGGTGTCAGAGGTAAAAACTTGCAAGCTTACAGATTATTGAATACCTGTGATCAACAAAAAAATCTTTATGCAGGCCAGTCAATCCTTGAACACGACATTTGTGAGTTCTATGTTTTCCTGACTGTACTAACATGCAGAAGTTTAAATACAATGCAAGCAGACATCTCACTGTTCGACTCCCTACATAGTCCCCTGTAGACATGTTCCAAGTAGTAGTCCCTTATGTTCAAGTTCAATTGATAATATGCTTTGTTTGGGGGTGAACAAATGTTTTAAAACAGGGCAGCAAATAGACCCTTAAAGTTCAACTCTTCCTCGCCATGTCAGAGGCAGCGGCAACTGCTAGAGCTAGAGTTGTGCCATCTGGAACTTTTATTTCTGGCAGAGACATTCATGGCAGATAAATGTGGCACAAAGTCGTAAACAGCTGTACTCAAGAGGAGTTGTCTTTCTCTCTGCATGCAAAAAGCAACGACACATCAGGTGTGGAACCAGATATCATTGGAGTGAAAGTGGCAACGTTGCTTTTGCACTATTCCTTTGTATGTTCTGGGCTAAACCTTCTCCGACATTGCATGCAACTGCTGGGCTTTGCTGTTCTCGCTGTCCGGGGTAAAAACCTACAACTTTGTAGATTAATAAATAGTTGCAAGCAATGAGATCTTCATGCAAACCAAACAACCCTTGTTATATTGTGGGTTGTATATAACATGGGGGGGGTCGAATCGTGTATATACCGCGTGTATAAACGAGTTTCTATTTACTGTTGACGTGTCGTCTTTTTGTGTTCAAGTATTTCGTGGGATCGTCTCTAGTTATGTGTATATTTATAACAGTCTATGTTTGTGTGTATGTGTGTGCGTGTTTCTTTTCCGCCTTCGCGTCACAGGTTCGAGCCATATACAACAAAAAAAGGATGGATACAATTGTACGGAAAAAAAGGAAACATCACTTCTATTTTCTTGATCTAGCGTTGACGAATCCTTGAAAAAAAACTGCAATATAAAGATTCTTACAACAGAAATCTTGCTTGTATTTACAGTATTTATTTTCCAATGCTTCACCATTGAAAAAGCACAGTATTCCTCAGGTCTACGTCGACCCTCTCACCGCTTCGCTTGGGTCATCACGATTCGTTGACCATTTCTCCCGACCTCTGATCGCCAACACCTCGCTACAGACTGGCTCAACTAACTCATTACGTGTATTACCAAGCTATTTCGTTACGTCATTAACTCCACGTGACATTAAGACGCCATGACTGAAATCATCTTCGTTGTTTATGTTTTAACATTCTTGTTTACAGTCCTATGGCGGTTACCATAATGTAATTCTTGTTGGGTAAGTCACCATTTCGGCGGGTCCCCCTTTTGGGGAGTCGTCGAAATTAATAATACGGGAGTAGAAACCGACCTGGGAATAATAATAAAGAAACAAAGGAACTTCCAAATGAAATGGTTTTATATTCATTTCAGCGTACAAGTGGTATCGGGTTATAGAAAGTTCGTGATTTTCATTTTCGTCCCCTGACTCTGGAACCACTCGCGTCTCCGTCTTTTTTTGCTTCCAACACTTTTTGTATCTCTCTTTTTGTCTTTCCCACCAGAACTGTTCTCCGTCCTGATTGGTTACAACCTCTGGTCACATTTTTTAGGAAAGGAGGAAGGAAGGAAGGAAGGAAGGGGGAAAGGGAAGAATAGAGAGAAAGAGACATGTAATGGAGAAATAGTAGTCTTGGCTTCACCACAGTCCTACGTCAACATTCCTGAGAACTATTAAATGTAAATATTTCTATTCTTCGAAAACATGATCGACTATCAGCAAAACTAACCGGTGTTTTCCGGATAGCTAATAATATAACACCCTGAGGCACGACAGAAGTGCAACTCGATCAATAAGCAACAAAAGCAACAGCAGAAGGAAACAAAAATTAAAACAAAAAAATGTGTAAAAAAAAAAGAGAGCATGACATATATCTGACTTTTTAGTCTGTGAAAAGGAGGCAAAAGTTATAGCCCGTTGACTTAGCATAAGGTCTTTGTGCTAAATTGATTGTATAATATGGTTAAATTTTTGCGTATGTTTACGTTAACTATTAATCCCTATTCATCACTAATCGTGCATCAAATGGATACCATAATACTTGATTCACTGCACTTCATCATAACAAAGGCACATACAAAATTTCAACCAGGTTGGTCCTGTAGTTTCCCAGAAAAAGTGAAACTTATAAACTAATCCCTGTTAATCTATATTAATCTCTTACTGTGCATCACACAGATACCACAATACTTGTTTGCTGCACCTTATTATAACAAAGGTCTGTGCAAAATTTCAATCAGATCGGATCAGTAGTTTCTGAGAAAAACCGAAACTTAAATACTACTACCTATTAATCGCTAACAGTGTATCAGACGGATACCATAATACTGCGTTCACCGCACCTTATCATACCAAAGGTCCATACAAAATTTCAACCAGATCGGTCCAGTAGTTTCCGAGAAAAATTGGAACGGGCAGACAGATAAACAGACATACTAAGAGAAATATAGTATAGATTATTTAGTAGTATTAGGTTGGACTAGTGCTTAATCACCGAGATTTTCATACAGAATAAACAATCCTGAGGCACGATGTTTGTGAGCCTTATACAGAAGTCCAACTCACTTGACAAGCAAAGGTGACAAAAGAAAGAACAAAAAGCAAAACAGTGCAAAAATAAATAGAAAAAATAGGACAAAACACTGAAAATATACACATCTCAGCCATTATTATTATTTGCTTAGTTTTATTAGATTGAACTAGTGTTTAAAAGAGCTGCTATACAAAATAATATATAAGCTATTAAGGACGTGCATAGCTTACAAATGGTTGAGATTTATAAATTAATGTCTATAAGGAGTTAATAAATAATATCTACAGCAATCAAAAAAGTAGTTATTGACACAAATATGCAGCCAGCATCAAAGGTATGGTTACTCAACTGCAGCGTCAACCCTGCCTAAATTAATTTAAATCCTATCCTCGTTCAGGCATATCAATAAAGATCAAATATCACTGTTCTGGCTCAGTTAATTTGGGTCATAAATTCCAATCTTTTGAGTCAAAGTTTATCCTTAAATATACTTTGTGTTAACATTTGACCCCTTGCGACAATTTTCTTTTTATATGATAATGTTCAGAAAAAAAATAAATCGATTTGAGAACTTTAAGTAAGATGATCCCTGAATTGAATGAATGCGGTATTATGGTGATTGAGGAATCTAACTATGATCAGTATAAACAAATCAAAGGTGAAGTGACAAGGATTACCATCGATACCTCTTCCCCACACTTTTGAATTTGTGCCTATTTTTTTAATTTTTATTTATGTTTTTTTTTTTACATGGTAGTCACCACTTATCAAGGCCCGGAGGCCACTCGGGGGTAAGGGTTATTGCGTGTACAATAATCAATTGGATAATATCGTAGTAATCGACTGTATTATTTCTTCCGAAATACATTTTTCAATATTGTTAAACTAAAAAATTAACTGTATAGAAATAAGATGAAGTCTCTTTCTAATATTTAAAATAAATATCGCTGTTATGGCTCAGTTAACCCTTTACCGACAAATTGTACTTTTAAGTCACTTTTCAAAAAAAAAAAAAAAAAAAAAACACCGGTAAAGGAAATGGGCTTTGAAGTACAGGTCTATGCATGGTTCAACAAGTGAATGGGGGGGGTATATATATATATATATATATATATATATATATATATATATATATATATATATATATATATATATATATATATATATATATGTATATATGTGTTAAATTATTTAGAAATATTGGAAATATTGAAATCGGGGGGGGGGTTATTGTTTGGTTTCGTCCCAAGACCCCCGACAAACCAGACAAGCAGCAAAAGCTCACCCCTACACTGTAAAGATTCATAGATGCCTAAAAGAATTCTACTTGAATAGTTTCTTCCCTCGAACTGCTAGACTTTGAAATTCCCTCCCAGGCTGCAGCTTTCCTGATTGTACTGATATGCAAAAGTTCTAGTGTAATGTGAACAGATATCTCACTGCCCAACAACCTACCTAGTATCCCGGCAAATCTGATTCCTATTAGTAGACCCTTACGACTTAGTGGCACTTTGCCTTCTTTAGGATGAATGAACAAAAAATAAGATGATTTTCCAATGTTTTCTAATGATATTTTTATTACGTTTCTGAATTTTTTAGATGAGGTGTTGAAAAAAGCGCCATAGAATAAATCTGTTCACTGTGTGTTTTCCTAGATGACTTGGAGGAAAAGTTAGATCATCTGTCGAAGCAGCGCCGTAAGGAGCTGAGTGCCCCAATCAAAGAATACCTTGGATTATTTTCCAGTGTAACCTGGAAAACAGCTCAGCAAAGAACAAGATGTGGCATTGGCAAAGAAAGCAAGACAATATAAGAAAGAAGGATCTGTAAAGAAAAGACGGCTAACAGCGAACAGATAGGAGTTTGCAGACTCGCCATCATTTTCTTTCCTTGAAAGGAAAAGGTGTGACGAACGGGGTCCGAGTAACACTGGAGAAAGAAGGAAGAAGCAATAAAACGGAGCCCTTACTCAATAAGGCAGCTGTAAACATCGCCATTGAATCAGAGTCAGAGATCACATAGGCGACAGGAAATCTACCAGACAGCCAGATATTTTATTTTTAAATATAATGCATAATCGAAGCCAAGGAGTGGATGACGTCATGCACATTCCGTTCTTGGTTAGAAAAACAAAAAAAGAGAAAAGTAGAGAAAGATTTTTTTTTCCCCTCACTCAGTTGACGGTGGTATAAAAGAACGCGTTTTACTTTTAAAAAAGGGGGGGGGGCTTAATTGCGGTAATCGCACATGGAGCAATAATTGAACACAATTTCCTGTCCCGAGGGGCATACGGTCCCTCATCGGATATTACGGCGGGGATGAAATCAAGAGATGCATGACTATCTCTGTAAATTGGAACTTTTGTACAACAAATCAGATACATCCTATCGGAGCAAGACGGTTACGAATGATGCCAAAAAGAAACAGGTCGGTGATATGTTCTTTTGCTAGTCTTGTTTCGCATATACATGGCAAATTCTTAGTCCCCCGCCCCTCGTCTCATGTGAAAAGAAACAGAAAACTTTGTTATATGCTTTAAAGGCGCATGAGTGCATCATCCATTGAATACTGAGCCAAGAAAACTTTTCTGTGCTTAAACCCTCGTCTTTCCTACATTTCCCGGGACCCGCTGGGTCGCCCCATTGAACATTCAGTTGAGAAAACTTCTCTGTGTTTAAACGCCCAGATTTTCTAATTACCGAGGAAAACTGAAAGACTCTTTAAGTTTGATATCTGTGGCATTTTATTTTATCCTTATTCTGTCTGTTGATTATATGTTTTTATTTCAGTGCTGTTCCTGTTCAAGTGATGATAGTTTTTATAACAAAAAAAAAAGGAAAAAGATATGAAAATCTAATTATTTGGATTTTGAGTCATCATGGCCATTGCGTTCATTTTCTCTTTCTCTATTTGTTGATCTCATTGCATTATTGCTGGATTGCCGACTCTATGCTCTTTTATTTTTGCTATGTTTTCATAATCGTTTGCTTGAAGGATTACAAGCAATGCAAGCCTAGCACCCTATTTTTCTAGACCTGACTAAGAGCCTCGATACCCAAGGGTTGAATATTTGAAGGGAATCAGTCAGGTGGCGAATCTTTAGTGGTAAAGTCTCTTACTCTTCAAGAAAGCCGGTGCACGCACTAACCCTAAGTCTAAGTGCTAAGGTCAAAGTTAGTGCTCGACTGAGCTCCAATCTCTGATCATTTCTCATAAGACATTCACAGCAAAAACTTCTTGCCACAACTGAAAATAACTTTCCATTCTTTTTCTGTGTGTTTAGTGTTAAATGGAATTTCCATGGACAGAAATTACTCTGCAAGAGTTTCATGCTTGTGGAACTGCTACCCTGTAGACTACAGCATGGTCGTCTTCAAATCCAATGTCAACAAATATTTGTTATAAACAGCACCATAAGTAATCAAAGTAAGTTCATTCCAATGATTAATTTCAGCACTCCTTTAATGTTCTTTATATTTCGGCTGACAATCACTCCAGTTGTTTAATTCTTATCCTCGAGTTGCCCTTAGTCTTAATAAGTGGTGACTTAATAGTAAAAACGAAAGCTCAGATAATCTCCTACTTTTTTTTTCTATTTAGATTTTTACACTTTTTTTGTAAAATGGGGAAATGCTGGCCATGGAAGCAGAGATGTCTATTTATATTACTTATCTAAAAGGAATTTGAAAATAAAAAACTGCATTCATGCTACACAGATTGAGCCAGATTCATTCCAGGAAAGAAATCTCTAGAAAATATTCAATTTACAAG
Source organism: Euprymna scolopes (assembly GCF_053919585.1). Lineage (NCBI taxonomy): Eukaryota > Metazoa > Mollusca > Cephalopoda > Sepiida > Sepiolidae > Euprymna > Euprymna scolopes. Next base: position 144,649,580 of record NC_136491.1, read on the forward strand.
CAATTTCCGATCACACATATATCTCTATCCACAGAAGTGGTAACGTTCAGTTATGCAGTACTTGCAGGAAACTGTTAACATCTTCATACATGCAGAGCCTGGCATTTCTGTAGCGACAAAGCGTCTAAAATAAAAACGCTTAAAATCGTTTATATGCATATAGCTCAATGCATACATTCGTCTGAATTAATAAAGAAATAAAGGCATTTTAAGCCAATCAGATGCATTTATTTGAATTTACTAAATCTTTATTTACAGCCTATCCTGCCTTGACAGAGTACAAAATAGACTTTGTGGCTTAGTGGGGGATGCCCTTTTCTCTTCCCTGCAGCCTCTCTCCCACAGAAGAGACGGTGCAAGCCTATTTTTGTTTTATCGTTATTTCCATCGCAGGTGCTCGTCTGAACTCCAATCTCTGGTCCCCCCTCGTTAATCTTTTACGAAAAACACGCGTCTAGTTGAATCCACTGTGAAAAACTTTCCCCACTCTTTATCTATGCCTAAATCAAAACGTAGATTCCATGAACAAAGCTTCTTTCTTAGAACTGCATGTCTGTGGAACTCTGTTCCGTCTGCCTGCTTCCCACCTGACTACAACCTGGATGTCTTCAAGTCCAATGTAAACAAATTCCTAATGAACCGCCCCCTTAAGTAGACACTTTATTAAATCTCCACACTAACGTACTGTACTTACAATAACCCTTATCCCTGAGTGGCTTCCGGGCCTTGATAAGTGGTGACCACCTTGTAAAAAAAAAAATCCTAACATTTCTCACTGAACTTTCTTACAATGAAAACAAATGAAGATTAATTCTTATTAATAAATTTTAATGAAAAGTAAATTTTGTAATTGAGTAAGATGGATAATTCACAGTTTTAATTAAGATTTTTCCAACCTTAAATTACTGACTAAGAAATCCTCGATATCTCAGCTAATGAATCTCCCTTGTTCTGCAAGGACTCTTAAAATGTGAACAAGCATTCTGTTTTGCTATGTAAACTTCCATTTTAAACATAAAATCTTTTGTGAATTTATGCTTTTGAATTTATTATTTTCAGTGTTCTTATTATATAAAATTTCTCTTTCTTTCTCATCTTTGAGTATTGCCTAAAACTTTTTCCCATTAAAATGTGTCTCTAAAATCAACTCTCCCAAAAATCTTCCCCCTAAACTGAAACCCTAAGAGGATCCTTTCAAATTCCCAAATGGTTATCCATTTAGTAATGGCTAGGCTGCACATTGTTTAACTTTAGTGATCTTATGAGAATCAAAATGCGATTGTGTCGTATTCTTACCCATCTTTTAAACCATAACCATGAATAACAATGTCACCTATCTGACTGATTGGGGAGGAAGGTGAAAAAAACATAGTAAAGCTACAGGATGAAAACCTGCGGAATTGGGCATGGCTGATCAAGTGTAAATAGAAAAGAGTGTGAGCTGGATGAATTTAGAATACAATAACAATAGTGGCTTACAAAATCAGTGCAAGTACTTGATCTGATAACCTTGTCAATAAACCAAGCATAGAAATAAACACAAAGGGTTGAAACATGACAACTCACTTGAACAACAAGAGTAAGTTTCACTAAGAAATTGGAAAATTTTACACACGATTTGTAAGCATATAAATTTATATACAGAATTGTGTAAAAATAAATTTTATGCACAATTTGTGAGAAAATAAATTTTATACACGATTTGTAAAAATATAAATTTTACACACGATGTGTGTAAATATAAATTTATACATGATTTGTGAGAATAATAATTTGTACATAATTTGTAAAAATACGAATTTCGCACACGATTTGTGAGAATATAGATTTTACTCACTATTTGTGAGAATATAAATTTTGCAAACAATTTATGACAATATAAATTCACACATGATTTGTGAGAATATAAATTTTAAACACGATTTGTTAGAATTTAAATTTATACATGGAATAAATATAATCTATATATCTATAAAAGTGTGTGTGTGTGTGTGTGTGTGTCTGTCTGTCTGTGTGTGTGTGTGTGTGTGTGTCTGTCTGTCTGTCTGTCTGTCTGTGTACATTTCCCTACACAATATCTCTGTCAATTTTAAGTCTACAGACTCGAAATCTGATACACAGGGTACTGCGATATGGGAAAATCTTTGTAAGCCGTTTTCGGTCAGAAATTTGGCTGTAAGGGGTCAAAGTTCAACAATTTGACCTTTGAAAACTCTTCCAAACTCCTCCACCGATTTTAGGTCTAAACACTTGAAATTTTAGATGCAGGTTCCTTGGACATGGATCTAACTTAATAATTTGATTTAAGCCCAAAACAATAAATGTTAAGGGGCCATAATAGGGGTCCAGTTTAAAAAAAATTGACAGCTTTTTTTTCTTTTTTTTTCTTTCTTTTTTTTTTTTGCTCAACATACACCTCCGGGCTTAATTGCTAGTATACTATAAATTTTTATATTTAAGAATGTGTAAAGATTCAATGATAAACATCTTTGTCATATGTTACATGAATTGTGTTGAAACTATCTTTGTCTTTTAACTTGTAATTCAATTACATTCATTTGTTTAACTGTGTCATAGACAAAATATAAGAAACATTAAAAGCACTTAGTTACGTGACTCTATAACAATTATATTCAAATAATGGAGATAATAACAAAAGAAGAGTTGTTTTCCTTTATCGATTTTGGATCCATTAGCTGAAATGTATACAGGCGTAAACTATACTTATTATATATATATATATATATATATATATATATATATATATATATATATATATATATACTCCTATAAATTCGTTTTTCTTTTGTGTGTATTGATATTCATATTAAACCCCCTCTTTTCTATTTATTTAAAAAGAAAATACAATTTTCTTATATATGGTTCGTGGAATTGCATTCACAAGCAAAAGATCTAGCTAATTTGCATATTCTTTTAAACATTCATTTTAATTAATTCCCTATTAGTTTTTCGGTTTTCTTATGGGATGATCATCTTTAGTTAACTATTACGTGTAATTATATTCATGTAGATATTCTACATGATTTATACTTGCATAATATTTGCGTAAAAAGTTTACAGTAAACTCAAAATTGTTTCCATATATATTTATGTATACAGATATATTTTTGTTTAATCTATCTATATCTATATATCTATAAAAGTGAACGTGTCTGTGTGTCTGTCTGTGTGTCTGTCTGTGTATGTGTGTACATTTCCCTACGCAATAACTCTGTCAATTTTTAGTATACAGACTCGAAATTCGATATACAGAGTACTGAGATTTGGGAAAATCTATGTGATCGGTTTTCGGACAGAAATTTGGCTGTTAAGGGGTCAAAGTTCAACGATTTGATCTTTGAGAACTCTACCAAACTCCTCCGACAATTTGGGGTCGAGACACTTGAAATTTTAGATATAGGTTCCTTGGACATGGATCTAACTTAATAACTTGATTAGAGCCCTAAGTAGTAAATGTTAAGGGGTCATAATAGGGGTCAAACTTTTCAAAAAATTGTATCGTTTTGGAGTTTATTTTTGTTTTTTCTTTTGTTTTTTTGTTTTTTTGCTAAGCATACACCTCCAAACACCCGGGCAACGTCGGGCACCCATGCTAGTATATTTCGTGTCTGTGTGTCTATAAGTCTGTGTGTGTGTTTGTGTGTGTGTGTACATTTCCCTACGCAATAACTCTGTGAATTTTAAGTCTACAGTCTCGAAATTTGATATACAGGTTACTAGGATTTGGGAAAATCTATGTGATCCATTGTCAGCCAGAAATTTGGGTATTAAGTGGTAAAAGTTCAACGATTTGACCTTTGAGAACTACCAAATTCCTCCGACAATTTGGGGTCTAAACACTTGAAATTTTAGATATAGGTTCCTTGGACATGGATCTAACTTAATAACTTGATTTGAGCCCAAGACCATAAATTTTAAGGGGTCATAATAGGGGTCAAAGTTTTAAAAAATTGACCACATTTTTTATTTTATTTATTTATTTTTTTTTTTGCTCAACATACACCTCCAAATATCCAGGAAACCCCGGGCTGAAATGCTAGTATATATATCAAAGTGAACGTGTCTGTGTGTGTGTCGTTGTGTGTACACTTTCCAACGCAATAAATCTGTTAATTGTAAGTCTACGGACTCGAAATCTGATATACAGGGTACAGAGATTTGAGAAAATCTTTGTAATTCGTTTTTGGACAGAAATTTGGCTGCTAAGGGGTCAAAGTTCAGCGATTTGACTTTTGAGAACTCTACCAAACTCCTCCGACAGTTTTGGGTCTAAACATTTAAAATTTTAAATATAGGTCCCTTGGACATGGATCTAACTTAATAACTTGATTTGAGCTCCAAACAATAAATGTCAATAGGGGTTAAAGTTTAAAAAATTGACCGCTTTTTTTTATGGTTGTGCAACATACACCTCCAAACACCCGGGCAACGCCGGGCTGAAATGCTAGTATATATATAATTATACTCCTATAAATTTGGGGATTTTTGTGTATTGATATTCATATTAAAAATCCTTTCATCCACTTATTCATATTAAAAATCCCTTCATCTATTTATTTTAAAAGAAAATACAACTTTGTTATATATATAGATCATGGAATTGTATTCACTATCAAAAGATCTCGCTAATTTGCATATATTTTTAAACATCCATGTTAATTAATTCCCTATTATTTTTTTCGTTTTTCTTACGGGATGATCATCTTTAGTTAACTATTGCATGTAATTATATCCATGCAGATATTCTACGTGATTTATACTTGTGTAAAAAGATTATAGTAAACACAAACCTCTTCCTATATATATTTATGTATTTGTTTAAAAAATTTTGCCTACCAAACTCCTGTCGGTTTTTGATCTACAGACATGAAACTTAATATATAGGATATTCGAGCCCATGCGAAACTTTATATTTGGGTTTTAGCCAGGGAAAATCGGTACAAAAGTGTGAAAATTAAAGAAATCAAATTTTTCAGGTGAAGGTTGAACGACGGCATTACAGATATGCATGCCCAACGTAATAGCTATTGGTTTATGCTTTAATTTTTAGCCTTGCAGCAAACATGTTTTCATAGCTCATGCATTAACGTCAAAAGAAAAAGTAAATTGTATGCTAAACGTTTTGGTTTTGATTCTCCGTGGTGCCGCACAAGTCATTTTTTTTAAAACTTTTTAAATCATTACTATATATTGGGTCCAATATAGTCTATATATCTATAAAAGTGAAGTGAAAATGTGTGTGTGCGTGTGTGTGTGTACATTTCCCTACGCAATAACTCTAGTCTAGAGAGTCGAGATTTGACGTAAGGGGTATTGAGATTTGGGAAAATCTTCGTAATCAGTTTTTGGCCAGAAATTTGGCTGTCAAGAGGTAAAAGTTCAACGATTTGACCTTTGAAAACTCTACCAAACTCCTCTGCCAATTTTGAGTCTAAACACTTGAAATTTTAAATGTAGGTTACTTAGACATGGATCAAACTTTTTAATTTGATTTGAGCCCCCCTCCAAAAAAAAAATAAGGGGTTAAAATTGGGGTCAACGATAAAAAAAAATCTGACCTCTGCAGGCTTTTCCAAATACTCTAATGCCTATTTCTAGTCTAAACATTTTAAATTTTACAGAAAAGGTATTCAGAGATAGGGCAAGCTTTTTAATCGGTTTGGGTCAAAAATTTGAGCTGCCCAGGGGTCAAAGATCAAAAGATTTAACTTTTGCGGTGTCTAGCAAACTACTCAGCCATTTAAAATTTATACATAACGGGTTTTCAGACATGCGGTAAGCATTTCAATCAGTTTTGGGGCTAAAATTTGGTTGCCAAACAGTCACAGTTGAAAGAGCTGACCTTTGCAGATTCTACCAAACTCCCCCGCTAATTTTGAGTCCAAACACTTGAAATTATAGATGTAGGTAACTTGGACATGGGTAAAACTTTTTATTTTGATTTGAGACCAAAATAATAAATGTTAATGGAGCAGAATAGGGTCCAAGTTATAAAAAATTTACCTCTGCGATCTTTACGAAATTATTCAAACAAGTTTTGGTCTGAACATTTGAATTCTTACATAAAATGTATTCACACATAGGGTAAGTTATGGACAGTATATCGGGCCCGAGAAAAGCCGGGCTGAACTGCTAATATAATAATAAATACGAAATCTGCATTAATCAAAATATCATATTTAAGTGTATTTTACGGCCGGGCAATATCAGGTGACCTGCAAGTAAAAGTATAAATTTGAAGCTCTGTAACATAGGATTTTTTTTTTTTTTTTTTTACATAGTACGTCACCGCTTATCAAGGCCGATAGGCCACTCAAGGATAAGGGTTAAAGAGTGTAGAGGACAATATAGTAATCGATAGTAATGGAAGTTCGGTAAATTTGTTAACTTAAGTGGAACGGCTCATCAGAAACTTGTTCACGTTGGACTTGAAGACAACCATATTATAGAAAGCTGGAAAGCAGGAAAACGGAAGACAATTCCACAGGTGTGCAGTTCTAAGAAAGAAGCTTTGATCATGGAATCTACGTTTAGGTTTAGGTACAGATAAATAGTGGGGAAAATTATTGATAATGTTTTCAGCTAGTCTAGTGTTTCTTGTGAAAGTTTGGCGAGGGGGGGGACCATTTACATCTATCATTCGACAAGGAACACACAATGAACATTTAGAAAGTCCTTATTCTGCAGAGTTTCAAAGAATACCTTTTTATCTTCTGAAGAAAGATGTTAGCAAAATATTACTTATAGTTACGCTATGATTTTATTGTTTCGAACATAAATTGAAACTGCAAAACATGAAGCGAATAATATTTTTTTTTTTTTTTTTTTTTTTTTATTCAATTTTCACCCCAAACAAGGCATAGTGCCACTTTGAAGTAGGGGGCTACTATTAGGGAATTAATTTGCGGGGTCATTATGAAGGGAGAAGAGTAGAAAGATGTTTGTTAACATTACACTTGAACTTCTGCATATCATTGCAGTTGGGAAAGCAGAATCCCGGAAGGGAGTTCCAAAGACCCGCAGTTCTGGGGAAGAAACTATTGGAGTAAAAGGCTTTCTTGCACCTAGGGATCTCCACTGTAAAGGGATGAGACTTAGTAGCTTGTCGGGTTTGTCGGGGGTAGTTACGTCGGGGAGGTACAAGTGTTTGCAGTTCGTCAGAGCATTCACCATTAAAGTATTTGTAGAACAGGCAGAGGGATGCAACATCTCGTCGATGGGACAGAGGTTGAAGCCTAGATGACAGTTCAGGACCTATCAGGTTGGCGACTCTTTTTTGAACCCTGTCCAGGAGCGAGAGACAAGCAGCAGATGCACCAGCCCAGATGTGACAACAGTACTCCATACATGGGCGAATTGTTGCCTTATAGAGGTATAGGATACTGGCAGGCGTAAGTAGTTTTCTAGCCCGGTAGAGAGAGCCAACCTTCCTTGCAGCAGCCTTGGCAATGCTCTCAATGTATCTATTCCAGTTCATATTCCCTGTAAACGTTAGGCCGAGGAGTTTAAAAGAAGTACTTTCAGGCAATTTGCATAAAAATCTAATTTATAAAACTCACTATGTATGTCTGTCTGTCTTTCTGTCTCCATATTTTCAAACTCTATCTCCTCTGAAACTAAAAGTCGCAGAGTGACGCTAAGGGCCTCAATTTTTTTTTTTTTGTTTACATTTTCACCCCAAACAAGACAAAGTGCCACTTTGATGTAGAGGGCTAATATCAGGGACATAAGTTGCAGGAACACTATGAAAGGAATTGAGCAACAAGATGTCTGTTCACATTACATTTGAACTTCTGCATGTCAGTACTGTGGAGAAGCTGGAATCCGGAAGGAAATTCCAAAGTTTAGCAGTTATGGGGAAGAAACTATTAGAGTAAAAGACTTTCTTACATCTAAGTATCTCAACTGTGTAAGGGTGGGATTTTGCTGTTTGTCGGGTTTCTCGGGGGTATATACATCGAGGGGGTTCAAGGGCTTGTAGTTCATCAGAGCATCTGCCATTAAAATACTTGTAAAACAAGCAGAGGGATGAAATATTTCATTGATGGGACAGAGGTTGAAGCTTAGATGACAGTTCAGGAGCCATCAGGTTGATAACTCTCTTTTGAACCTTGTCCAGGAGTGGCAAGACTAGTAGCAGATGCATCATCCCGCATGTGACAACAATACTCCATACGTTGGCGAATGGTGGACTTGGAGAGGTACAGGATACTTTCAAGCATAATGATTGGATGTTGACTGTTCTTTTATGGGTCTTTAGTCAGTTAAAATAATTTTTAAGGGGTCAGAAAGGAGTCAAAATTGAAAAAATTATTATAAATTTTGTACATTTATCTTAGTTTATTTTTAATTAGTTCATATGCATGTCACCTTGATACAGTGGTAACGTCACCAGCTTTGAATGCTACAGTTTTGCTTTCAGTTTCGATTCTAGCTGATGGCACCCAAATACATTTTTGTTTTTTTAATTTTGAAATGCCGACTTTATAATAATACTAGCAAAAGTACCCGTCGTTGACTGGGTTCAAAAGCAGCTTACAGAAAATGGACTCTGATTTATGAAAGTATCATAGGTTATGAAAAGGAAGGGTTGTAAAGAGATAGCTTCGAATTTGGGGGTATCAAAACCAAAGCAAAATATGATGAAAGTAAAAATAAAATAGATAAACCCCATAATTTATTATTTCATACCTGTTCACACTGAAACACTTATCACAATATTCTGTGGATCTATATTGAAAAACCTTGTTAAACTTTGTGACATATTTCCATTCTATGGAGGTCAGGCGCGAACGAATACCCCATAATTTTATAATGCCATATTTCTTCAAACTGAAACATAATTATCAAAGTATACTTACGCAGATAGATATGAAAAGTCTTTATTAAAGTGTGTGCCTATTTCTATTCTATGGAGGCCAGGAGCGAACGCAGACCCCACAATTTTATTATGCCATCCCTATTTAAGTTAAAACATACTTATCAAAGTATTCTTATGTACATCTATATCAAAAACACTTGTAAACGTTTTTTTATAATTTTTAAATTTCTTATTTCCATACTTTGTGGACGAGGCGCGAATGCAGACCCCACAATTTTAATGAACCACCGTTCTTCCAGATCAAACTTACCCATTCCTGTGTCTCGATACATCTTCTATCATTATATATAATCAGTTTTTTAAAATAGTCAACCATAGAGGAGCCTATTCGTGACCACACACACACACACACACACACACACACACACACACACACACACACACACACACACACAGCTTTATATTATAGAAGATATACAAAATCTAGATAAATTAAAATATCATGTTGAAGCATATTTTATGACCAAGCAAAGCCGGGCGCACCCCTCTCCGATAGTTAATGAAAAAGTTTATGAAAATGCAAAACTAGGTTTTTTTGGGTTTTTTTTACATAGGCATCACGACTTATCAAGGCCAAGAGGTCACTCGAGGATAAGTGTTGAAGAGTGTACAGAAGAAATTAGATAATATAGTAACCGTCAGTAATGGAGATTCGGTAAATTTGTTAACTTATATGGAACGGCTCATCAAAAACTTGTTTACATTAGACTTAGAAGACAACAATATTGTAGTCAGCTGGAAAGCAGGAAAACGGAAGACAATTCCACATGCGTGCAGTTCTAAGAAAGAAGCTTTGCTCATGGAATCTACACTTAGGTTTAGGCACAGATAAAGAGTGGAGGAAACTAGTGATAGTGTTTTCTGCTAGACGGGTGTTTCATGTGAAAGTTTGGTGAGGGGGGACCATAGAATGGAGCTCAGCAAAGCACCTGCCATGAAACTAACGATAAAGCAGAGACAAACTTGCAACATCTCTTCTGTGAGAAAGAGGTTGCAGGGAAGAGAAAAGGACATCCCCCACAAGGCTAAGAAGTCTATTTTGAACTTTATCAAGGCAAGATAAGTCCTTTCTAGCAGCTCCTGTCCAGATGTGGTAACAGTACTCCATGGATAGATAGAAGGGTTCCACCATTTTTCCAGCGGCCTTGGCAACGGATTTAATGTATGTGCTCCACTTAAGATCAGGAGTAAAGGTCAAGCCCAGAAGCTTGTCAAAACATGAGGCCTACCCAAGACGAGAGCCATTCATTTCAATTGATGCCAGATGTGGATCAGAGCATTGATGATGTAAAGATAAAAGCTTGGTTTTAAATGCATTAAAAGTAACCAGCCACCTCTTTCCCCATTGTACCACTTGCTCAAGATCAGAGGAGAGAGAATCAGAGAGAACTTGGTCGTTTACGGTCTGAGATGTGCTACCATAGATGATAGTGTCATCAGCATAGATGTCTACGAATGATGTAAGGATGTGATTCGGAAGATCATTAATATAGATCAGGAAGAGAGTTGGGCCCAGGATGGACCCCTTAGGGACTCCACCATTAATACTAAGAGCTTCTAATTTTTGACCATCAACCACTACTCTTATGAACCTATCAGAGAGAAATGATTTAATAATTGAGAAGACATTTTCAGCTATACCGTAGCTGGCGATCTTGTGAAGTAAACCTTTATGCCATACTCTATCAAAGGCCTTTGATACCTCAAGAGAAATTGCCCTAGAAAGGTAGCCTCCGTTGAGAGATTCGCTAATCCTATGAGATATAACTGTAGATCTAGCAGAACGGAAACCATATTGCATGTCACTAAGAAGATTATTTTTGCTAAGATGGTTGATTACTTCTCTATTTAACACAGATTCCAGCAACTTACTCATGACTCACAGGAGACTTATTGGCCTGTACTGTGAGGGAGATGAGCGATCACCTGAATTCTTAAATACAGGGCATACTGATGAGATTTTTTTAGGGTGACAGGAAGCAATTCTCCTTAAGACAACGTTTAAACAATTTTATAAGGATGGGCACAAGTTCTGGTTGAAGTCTTTTAAGTACTATAATTGGAATATCGTCAGGGCCGATTGCTTTACTGGAATCAAGGTTTTTGATTAGCTTGGCAATATCACGTACAGATATTTGTATATCACATAACATGTTTTCTGATACAGGAGGAAATATTGGAGGTTGGCAGCCATGGTCGCAAAGGTTAGAATTAGCTGCAAAGTTCTTTGCAAAGAGTTTGGCTTTGTCTGATGCTGATGAAATTATCTCAGGTCCATTGATGTTGGGATAGAGCAATAAAGATTCTGTTTGCTATTTGCCAAAACTGGTGGGAACCAAGCCACTGCTCAGCTACTTTGGACTTGACGGACTGAGCATACAACTCTCTTGCGTTTTTTATTACTTTTTTACAGTGGTTGCATGCAGTTCTAAAAGCAGCTTTAGTCTCAGTACATCTATTATGTTGGAAGCAATAGAAAAAGTGATTTCTATGCGCAATGACAGCAGCACATTTCAGAGAAAACCACAGCTGGCTGTTAGGTTTTTGCTGGAATTTTTTCAAGGGTATGAAACGGTCTATACCTACAATTAACCATTCTGTCAGGTCAGATACTATAGAGGACATCTTTTTTAAACATGGAACGCAGAGGTAGATCTGATATGAATGTACGGAAGCTATCCCAGTCAGCATTAGGGTATCGATATACTGTACGATGGAGAGGTACGTCTGGGGACTTATTACATTTAATTTTTATCTTAACTGATACAACTGAGTGGTCGAAAGATCCAAGTGGAGACAGAACAGAAGCTGAACACAGTTCAGAGTAATTTGTGAGAAAAAGGTCTAGGAGACTTACATACTGGCCGTCAGTATCGGGCACACGGGTGGGTTCATGAACAATCTGAGTGAGGTCATAAGCAATGGAGAAATCATGACAGAACCTCCCCTCATCATCGGTCTTGTTTGAGTGAGTTAACCATTCCACATTGTGAACATTAAAGCCTCCACAGATATGAATATTAGCTGAAGGATAAGCAGATAGGGCGTGGTCAATTTTCTCAGATATGCTTTTAAAGATAGTAACTCCGCTGTTGTGGGGGTGATAGAGAGCAAATATAAATGCAGTAGTTTGAGCTAGTGCAACCCGGAAGCACATATAGGGTAAGTTAGGATCTTCTCTGGAGATGTCTCTACCACATGGAAAGCCATCTTTTATATAGGCACATATTCCATGCCCATGGCGATCTTGGGGGTCAGGTTTGGAAGTTAAATTAGAGTATCCTTTAATTACGAACTCATCTAGGGAAATAGTCTGTCCAATGCTAGTTTCACTTAAAAATAATATGTCTAGTTTAGTCTTCTGTAATTGGGTTTCAACCTCTGGAAGGTTAGAACGTAGACCCCTAATGTTAGAGAAGGAGACCTGGTAGAAGTTGGAGATCCGAGTTTAATCGTTTGTTTTTTATTGAGACTTTTCATGATGGTGTTTTGGGATTTGTGGACTAGGTCGACAGACATGTCTGAAGTAGGGTAGAGAGGGAAAGTAAGAGAGAAATAGAAATGAAGAATTTTTTTTTTTTTTTGTAGCACATGAAAAGGTAAAGCCGTAACAATTACCCACTAATATGGCATCGAGAGGCCCCACCAGAAGCTACTGCATGGTCCAGAATCCTTTCACCAAATGGCAATACTGCAGCCCCAGTACTTTGCACTTGCTGATAGGGCAGCCTCCTTAGTGGTTAATCCAATGTTCGGGTCCCTTACTATCAGATAACGTCTGCCCAGATAAAACGTTTACCTCCAGCACCCTTACTAGTGACATGGCTACAAGGATAGACATAGAAACAGAAAATCCGACATCGCTGACGGCTGTTCACAAAAAATACTGCTAACCTAGAAAACAGCCTTTTCTTCTCCCTTTGTCAGAAAAATCACTCATCAAAAATGAGGACTGAGGGACAATTAAAGAGAAGCGAAAGTAAAAGAAGCTTCATTGTCTACTCTCCATTAAAACAAAAATTAAGTATTGTACTTATAAAAGCCCATTTGGTGTGTTTAAGAGGGGCTTATTTTTTTTTTATTTTTTTTTTTTTTTCATATTGATCATCACTTATCAAGGCCCGGAAGCCACTCAGGGATAAGGGTTATTGCAAGTACATTACGTTAGTGTGGAGATTTGATGAAGTGTTTACTTAAGGGGGCGGTTCATTAGGAATTTGTTAACATTGGACTTGAAGACATCCAAGTTGTATTCCGGTGGGAAGCAGGCAGACGGAACAGAGTTCCACAGGCGTGCAGTTCTAAGAAAGAAGCTTTGTTCATGGAATCCGCGTTTTGATTTAGGCACAGATATAGAGTGGGGGAAATTTTTCACAGTGGATTCAGCTAGACGGGTGTTTTTCGTGAAAGATTGGCGAGGGGGGACCAGAGATTGGAGTTCAGACGAGCACCTGCCAGGGCTTAGGTGAAAGATTGCCCTCTCACCAACTGAAAATGAAAACAATTGCAAAATCTGTTATGCTATCAACTTGGAAAATATAAACATTTATAGACAAGAAAAATCTATAATAAAAAATAAATAAATAAATAAAAATAAAATAAAACAAAAATATATATTCCAAAGGAACTTGCCTAATAGATTCGGTACATCTTTCCACGAGAAAACCATTTATACAATTAATAAAACAATGAAATAAAAATATATATTCCAAAGGAACTTGCCTAATAGATTCGGTACATCTTTCCACGAGAAAACCATTTATACAATTAATAAAACAATGAAATAAAAATAAAGATTAAAAACTGAAATAAATATAATATTAGCACTTGCATCTAGAAAAGAAATTACAAAATTCATAACTTAACTGCTATAGAAAGACGTCCTTCGCGGCTGCAAATAGGAATTGATTTTGCTTGAAATAAAAATGCAGCGTTTTCATTTTTGAAAAGACAATAGTCATCACGTGACATAGTTCGCTACTTAGACAAGCATGTTCTTTTATAAGTAGTAACGTGTCGACGGACGGAGGGTGGGTAAGAAACTAGCATTTTCAGATCTATTTATGCTCTATTTCAAATGAGACTTGCCAGATAGATTCGGTACATCTTTCCACGAGAAACCCTTTACACAATTAATAAAACAATGAAATAAAAATAAAGATTAAAAACTGAAATAAATATAATATTAGCACTTGCATCTAGAAAAGAAATATTACAAAATTCATAACTTAACTGCCATAGAAAGACGTCCTTCGCGGCTGCAAATAGGAATTGATTAAAGTGAAAGGATATTTAGATGTCGTCCAGGTAAATCTAGAAAAATGTCAAGTTGTAAATCCGATTGGATAAAATCCAGGTGAGTGTAAAAACAAAAACAAAAAGAAAATCCAAAAAACTGTGTTAAGGTTTGTATATGATAAATTAGGAAGTTTCTCCGGGTAAACGTTTTTTTCAGTCAAACAAAATACATGACCAAATGTCAAACCGAGAGGCAGCCTGCATCCTGGGCCAAAATAAACTGAAATGTTCTAAATCAAGATTAAAGCATCCAATCTATTTTTAGACTAAATAAAATCAGTGTTTATTGAGATTGTCGGACTGACTTCCTCATCTTGTTATAGTATAACAACCAAGATGAGGAAGTCAGTCCGACAATCTCAATAAATGAAAACACCTCATCTCAAAAATACAGACAATTACAAAATCAGTGTAAACTTAAATGTTATATAATAAGCTCTATTCTCTGTTTGGTGTATTGAGCTTTTTCATCTGGTTTGCAGTATTCAATAAATATTAATATTAATATTTATCAAATAATCAAATATAAATATTAATATTTATGTTTATATTCGATTTAAGTTTACAGATTTACTCAATTAGTAAACTTAACAATACTTCTTTTGAATATATATATATATATATATATATATATATATATATATATATATTCATTTTATCACATAAATTAATATACGATAATGTAATTTTATGCATAAATTTTCAGTATTTACTTCAACAGTGTTCAATACATATAAGTATAGCTAGGTAGTAAGTTATAAAAATATATATGGCAATTAAGCTACACAGAATATTCCGCGTTTCATTCTCATGAGAATTCGTCAGGCATAAGCCTGATGAATATATATATATATATATATATATATATATATATATATATATATATATATAGTAAGTTATAAAAATATATATGGCAATTAAGCTACACAGAATATTCCGCGTTTCATTCTCATGAGAATTTTTATACCTTACTATATATATATATATATATATATATATATATATATATATATATATATATATATATATATATATATATATATATAATGAAAAAAATTGCTGAATAAAAACAACACTAGTGTCTCATTACATCTTAAAGAAAATGGATGCTTCCCTATAGACGATTGGGAAATAGTACATATAGAAATTTATACGACTCATGTAGATTATGTCTTAATGAGAAATTTTAAATTTAAAGCTTTAAGAACCCCAAAACCTTTACTATTAAAAAAAAAAGCACTTATTATAATCGAAACATTTACGATTTTAAAAACATAAACCAAATGTTTTTCCTTTTAATTTAAGGGAACATTTTTTATGGTTAACTCATATATTTTTTAATATTCTCCTTTAGTCTGAAAAAAAATACTTAAATTTTACAAAAATTATTATCAAAAAATACAAATGTGAAAACAACAGGAACAATTTGTCATGCCTTGATTACTCTTACCTTAATTTGTCATACCGTAATTTGCCGTACCTAAATATCACATAAATAGAAAATCAGCAGGAGCAGTTGTCATACATTTTTCGTTTCTTAATTTGCTGTGCATAAATAGTAAAACCATGTATTGTGTTTCTAAAACTATTGAATAAAATTGGTTTAAATTTAAATTTGATTTAAACAGAGTAGAAAATGGATATTGAGTTTACATTCAGCAGCCTCGTAACTCTCGCTTCCTTTATTTTGTTCTTTAGTCCTCATATTTCATGTGTGATGTTTCTGACAAAGAGGGAAGAATTGCTGTTTTCTGGATCAGAATCTAACCATCTAACATTTATCGTTGGATAGATTTGACCTTGAAGTTATATTTAAAAAGAAATTTTTTTTAGGTTTTTACATTAAGTGGCTTCATGCCTTGTCTGGAGCAATTTCCATAAAAAAACATTGTAGCTTAAAGGTTTGTATGACATTTATGTTAGTATTTGAACAATATAATTTTCTGGGAATCCCTCAAAAAACTGAGAGGCACAATAAGGAAACTATCTTAAAGTGGATTTTTGAGAACTTCCCTGATCTGGACAGTTAAAGGAACGATTTTGGAATCGGAAATGACGTGTTCTTCCACTGCTTTGATTGTTTTTTGCTTTCTGGTTGATAGTGATGAACCTAGCTTTCATCAATAGTGATGAATCGAGCTTTATCAGCTTCAAACAGTTCGAGTGTTCTTGAACACAGTATACCTGAAGCGTTTCTGTTCAAGTGTCAAAAGATGAAAAATCATCCTTGCAGAAACCTAGTTTTTTGGTCGAAATTTTATTTTCACATCCAAGGATCTTTGCTATCTAACGATGATATTCATCGATCTTGCATGACGATTTGTAGTGCAAGGTGAAGTTTTTCCTTAGTTATTGCTGGTGGAGGTCGTACTAACCTTGGGTCATTTTCAACACTATTTCTGACTGTTGTATATGCAAGTGTATTCTCTGCTAATGTTTTCAACTTGTCCTCATGAATTTCTGTGCCAGTCATGTGTTTTAAATGCAGGTTCTTTATGATACATGAATTTCTGTTTTCTCCATTTTTCACTGTATCTTTGATCTTTGCATATCGAAATTACTGCAAAAACGATATAAGAAACATATTAGAATCTAAAATTTTGACCGGAATACTTACAAAATGGCTGAACTTTCAAAAAATTATAAGTTTAACCATTGCATCAACTCTTCTCATGTATGATTCTGAAATCTTTTCATTGTATATTGTGTTTGACTAGAGTTAGTGATTAGTCATAGCACCTAAAAATGACTGAGAATTTCCAGGACTTCACCAGGCCAACATATGCCCCGACCCCCCCCCTTCTCATCAAATTGCTTGATAGCAACCTCATGGATGGAGTACCAAACTATTCTATCTGGTTTTAAATAGCAGTGGATTACTCATCCTTTCTGGTTTTGCAATGAACCGTTATAGTTTGAACAAATGCAGATGTATTTAACATAGAAAATCCTTTCATCACCTTTTTGTTTGGGGTCTTTTTTCATTGTAACAGTTCCACAGAATAAGCAATGTATTCTACTGTCATCTGGTCCCAGAAAAACACGAGTGCTCCTTTTTCCTTATCGAGCAGAATCACCCTTGCTGGAGGCAATAGCAACGCCTTTTTTATGTGGTTTACCCAATACATTTCCTGAACACAAGTTCCTGCTTCAACCCGGACTTTCACACTTCTTTTGGTACTTGCCTGATTGATGCCTTCAGCTCCTTTTTCTTGAACCACCATGGTCTCTTCAGCATCCAAAGCTCATTCACATACAGGACAGGTTTTTGTGTTAGTGGAATACATGTTTTACCCTGAAAATATATCTATATAGTGTATATGCATATATGTGAACCGCGTGGAGCGCAACACTAAGGGCAGGGGCAAAAAAAGCAGATCATCCTCCTCTTATCTCCACTCTTTGGCCCACTCTGTAGAAATGGCTCAGAAAAGGGGCAGGTTAATCTTAGATATAGTATAAGGGGTGATTCAACATCACTGGCAACTATTAACTTTGAGAGATTGACCCTGAAACCATGAGTAAAAATGCAAGATTTATTGGTTTATCATGACCAAGTTAGTTTTTTTAAAACGTAAGAAAATGTTCACCTTCAAAATTTGAAATTTTCTTGAAATCAAATCTTGTCTAACTTTTAGTATGATGAAAAACCATAATAAAACAAAATGTTGCAATTTTTTGTGTCAGTTGGTGCATTGACCCGTATATGAGCTGATTTTCAAAAGTAAACTGGTGTGCAGACCTCTTTAAAAGCTTTGAAGGCTGAATGCTCCAGGTTCACATCGTACCGAGGTCCTATGGAGGAGACTCAAGTCGACTTCTTACAGTTGTATCTAGCACAAAGATACTCTAAAACTATAATCTGGAAGCCAGATCTTACCCACCAGTCTTTAATCTAACTAATTCTTTAATCCATTTTTTTTTTTAATTTTTA
Organism: Euprymna scolopes; assembly: GCF_053919585.1. Lineage (NCBI taxonomy): Eukaryota > Metazoa > Mollusca > Cephalopoda > Sepiida > Sepiolidae > Euprymna > Euprymna scolopes. The sequence goes on from NC_136491.1 coordinate 144,667,714, forward strand.
AATGGACATGTGTGATAAATAGTGTTGTCATTTTATCTTTTTGTTCTGATAATAATTAAAGAGAATGAGGTTTTGGAGAACCAGTTTCACTGAAAAGCAAAGCTAATAAGCAAAATAGTATAAAACACGTCCAGTTCATTTTTTTTCTTTTCTTTTCTTTTCTTTTTTTTTTTTAATGCGTAGTTCTAAATACTCAGCAATATGCCCCCACACCCCATTTGAAAACTTTGGAGACTCTGCTCTAAGTGATGTATTTTGGAATTTTGAGATTGCATCAATTATTGGCTAAAGTATGACATGTTTCCTTTCCAAAAAGTATAGAATTTATCAAACACCCCGTATATAAAAGTGCACAAAATATTTGGATTTCTCTGACACAGTTTTTTCTTTTATTGTTGTTTTAACTTTTATTGTTGCAGCTGTTGTTAATGTTCTTTATAATATTTTTCAGCTGCTGACATGGAGTTATAAAAATGAAACATAATTTTGCTTTTACTTTTAAATGACTCGTGATTTTAACACATATAACTATTATTAGATTAAAGCTGAGTCAATGAACGTTTGCTTCCGTAAGGCGTTTTTCCTATGTACTTCAATAACACAACATATATCATAAAATATACCTTAGTTCTGGGATTGATTTATGTTTGAATAAGACATCTGTTTCAATTTATAATTAATTGAACAAGACGTTAATCTCTCACGTTACTGAATTTTTGAGATAAGGACTGGTTATTTGTATCATTTGTCCATAAGGACCCGTAATGCAGTGTTAGACTACTTGTAAAAATTCGTTTGTAAAAGTGACTTTATACTGAAGGTTGAAAGTTTAATTCTCAATGTGGGTGGCCAAAAATATAATTACGAATTATTTAAGTCATCTATCCAGTCATAGTTGATGAAGCAAGAGTATGCTACCTTCCTGGATTAAAAAAACGAATTTGTTCGGGATGTTGTGCGGATTCCTGAATTTGACAGAAAGATTCCCGAGTTAGACAAAATGCGTCTGAAGAAAATAAGAAGTTATGTCAACCGAAACAAAATGGAACTTAAGATGAGAATGACTATTGTCCAAAGAACTCAAATAATGAAAATAACCAAACTCTCAGTCAACTATCTACGCATTTTTTATGCCCCTATTACTCTATGTTGATACAGCTAATGGTTAATATTTTTGTTAATGTCTCTGAGCATTTAGAGAAGTAGTGACTCTCTTTTTCAGTGTTGCCATCTAATTTACATAAGGAACGTCTACACCACAAAATTAGATAGCAAAATAAGCATTTTTTTGGTTCCTTCTTATCCATATCTAAATGATGCAATGTTTCTAAAATACATTTTTTTAAATCACAAAACTTAAACAGAAAATTATTTATGGATTTAAAATTTTCACATTTTGTAAATCATTTTATCGATTTTATTCAAAAAATGTTTTAACAATGTATCTTTCGAAATTGGGGGGGGGGTCAGTAAGTGAAGCAAAAATGTAAGTATTGTTACATGATAAGGGCTGTCCCCTTTTCATGTAAGTATAAAAATAGAGAAATTTAGTTAAATGTGAAAATGAAATAGAATAGACGAAATTCGAACCTCGTAATTTAGGTTTAGAAATAGATTACGAGAGAGAATTAGCAAATGGAATGTAAAAAACAAACCATTGTTTAGCTTAGAGATAAAATAGTTTTAAGAAAAGAATGTGCATTGTCAATTCTGTAATGAAAAATTCAATTGAAGAATGCAACTATAAGATAATTTAATAAACATGTTTTTAACATATTGGAAATATAGGTTACTGGGAATATAGGTTAAAATTCCTTTTGTAAACAAAAGAAAAAGTTTTGGGCACGCATTTCCAGAACACGTGAAAGAAGACGCATGTTTTAACATGTGTATGACGTCATGGAAAATAGGAAGTTCTCGATATAGTTAGAAACTTTAGAGTTAAGCAGGGAGAAACTGGGGGAGTCTGAGGAGGACAGACGACAGTCTAGACATGGACATTCGAACGTCTAGAAGCGAGACGGTCACCTTTGAAACTTAGTATGTAAAGCTTTGAATTCTTGACTCAGAAAACCACGACCGGTCCATGGAAATACACCCATCATATATTTTTATAAACGTCGTCTTTTTGTTGTAATTCTACCAAAAAGGTAAAGTGAAAATTGTCATTATATGTCTTGGATATCATGTGTTTTAAAATGTCTTTACATACACCATGTCTCAACACTCAAAGAGCTTCTACACTTCTAAGTATGAACATTTTATAAGTATGAATCGCTTTATAACATGAACAATCTCTCTTACATCATCTCTCTCTAAGACACAACAACATCACTTGTAATAAGGCTCTCTAACATGCACTTTTAATAACAACAATAACAACAACAACAAGAAAAGAATAATCATAATAATAAATATGAAAAATATAACAATATGAGGAGCATTCCAAGAATAATGCCCTCTATGTTTTTATTATTTAATGGATCAGAAGGGATCGCAAATGTAATTGTTGTGATGGCTGAACTTGTGTATTCATGACTTGAAAATTTCATCTCTCTGTTGTAGATATTGACGGTGTGAGACTCTAAGAAAGCAGTCCCTGTCATGGACGTGCATCAAAAGCAGATGCATCATTGAATTCCTCCATGTAGAAAAAACTGAACCGATCAACATCCACCGGCGCCTGTTGAACATTTACAAAGCCGATGCATTTGATATCAACAGTTAGGAGATGAGTTCATCGAGTTCAGAGTAGCGGTAAAGATGTGAATGACAAAGTATGCTCCACATGCCCATGCACAGCCACCACCCCATTACATTAGCAAAAGTGCATGGAGAATGGTGGTGACTATGTAGAAAAATAAATTATGGAGCACAAAAGGTCGCTCGTTTTAATGGTACCACTCTCGTCTTTGTAACTCTTAAAGCATTTTTTAGTTAAAAAACAGTATGCTTTATGTCTGAGACAGCGCTCATCAAAAATGACTTTCAGAAAATGCCTGACAAGAAATCATCAGATTGAATGCCTGATGATTTTCTGCAGGAATAAAGCATGAACATTTCTACTGATTACTTGCCATAAAAATATTTTTAATACTTATCCACTTTGTGTCAGCAGCTTCCATTTTTGATACTTATCCACTTTGTGTCAGCATCTTCCATTTTTGATACTTATCCACTTTGTGTCAGCATCTTCAATTTTTGATACTTATCCACTTTGTGTCAGCATCTTCCATTTTTGATACTTATCCACTTTGTGTCAGCATCTTCCATTTTTGATACTTATCCACTTTGTGTCAGCATCTTCCATTTTTGATACTTATCCACTTTGTGTCAGCATCTTCCATTTTTTATACTTATCCACTTTGTGTCAGCATCTTCCATTTTTGATACTTATCCACTTTGTGTCAGCATCTTCCATTTTTGATACTTATCCACTTTGTGTCAGCATCTTCCATTTTTGATACTCATCCACTTTGTGTCAGCATCTTCCATTTTTGATACTCATCCACTTTGTGTCAGCATCTTCCATTTTTGATACTTATCCACTTTGTGTCAGCATCTTCCATTTTTGATACTTATCCACTTTGTGTCAGCATCTTCCATTTTTGATACTTATCCACTTTGTGTCAGCATCTTCCATTTTTGATACTTATCCACTTTGTGTCAGCATCTTCCATTTTTGATACTTATCCACTTTGTGTCAGCATCTTCCATTTTTGATACTTATCCACTTTGTGTCAGCATCTTCCATTTTTTATACTTATCCACTTTGTGTCAGCATCTTCCATTTTTTATACTTATCCACTTTGTGTCAGCATCTTCCATTTTTGATACTTATCCACTTTGTGTCAGCATCTTCCATTTTTGATACTTATCCACTTTGTGTCAGCATCTTCCATTTTTGATACTCATCCACTTTGTGTCAGCATCTTCCATTTTTGATACTCATCCACTTTGTGTCAGCATCTTCCATTTTTGATACTTATCCACTTTGTGTCAGCATCTTCCATTTTTGATACTTATCCACTTTGTGTCAGCATCTTCCATTTTTGATACTTATCCACTTTGTGTCAGCATCTTCCATTTTTGATACTTATCCACTTTGTGTCAGCATCTTCCATTTTTGATACTTATCCACTTTGTGTCAGCATCTTCCATTTTTGATACTTATCCACTTTGTGTCAGCATCTTCCATTTTTTATACTTATCCACTTTGTGTCAGCATCTTCCATTTTTTATACTTATCCACTTTGTGTCAGCATCTTCCATTTTTGATACTTATCCACTTTGTGTCAGCATCTTCCATTTTTGATACTTATCCACTTTGTGTCAGCATCTTCCATTTTTGATACTCATCCACTTTGTGTCAGCATCTTCCATTTTTGATACTCATCCACTTTGTGTCAGCATCTTCCATTTTTGATACTTATCCACTTTGTGTCAGCATCTTCCATTTTTGATACTTATCCACTTTGTGTCAGCATCTTCCATTTTTGATACTTATCCACTTTGTGTCAGCATCTTCCATTTTTGATACTTATCCACTTTGTGTCAGCATCTTCCATTTTTGATACTTATCCACTTTGTGTCAGCATCTTCCATTTTTGATACTTATCCACTTTGTGTCAGCATCTTCCATTTTTGATACTTATCCACTTTGTGTCAGCATCTTCCATTTTTGATACTCATCCACTTTGTGTCAGCATCTTCCATTTTTGATACTTATCCACTTTGTGTCAGCATCTTCCATTTTTGATACTTATCCACTTTGTGTCAGCATCTTCCATTTTTGATACTCATCCACTTTGTGTCAGCATCTTCCATTTTTGATACTTATCCACTTTGTGTCAGCATCTTCCATTTTTGATACTCATCCACTTTGTGTCAGCATCTTCCATTTTTGATACTCATCCACTTTGTGTCAGCATCTTCCATTTTTGATACTTATCCACTTTGTGTCAGCATCTTCCATTTTTGATACTCATCCACTTTGTGTCAGCATCTTCCATTTTTGATACTTATCCACTTTGTGTCAGCATCTTCCATTTTTGATACTTATCCACTTTGTGTCAGCATCTTCCATTTTTGATACTTATCCACTTTGTGTCAGCATCTTCCATTTTTGATACTTATCCACTTTGTGTCAGCATCTTCCATTTTTGATACTTATCCACTTTGTGTCAGCATCTTCCATTTTTGATACTTATCCACTTTGTGTCAGCATCTTCCATTTTTGATACTTATCCACTTTGTGTCAGCATCTTCCATTTTTGATACTCATCCACTTTGTGTCAGCATCTTCCATTTTTGATACTTATCCACTTTGTGTCAGCATCTTCCATTTTTGATACTTATCCACTTTGTGTCAGCATCTTCCATTTTTGATACTCATCCACTTTGTGTCAGCATCTTCCATTTTTGATACTTATCCACTTTGTGTCAGCATCTTCCATTTTTGATACTCATCCACTTTGTGTCAGCATCTTCCATTTTTGATACTCATCCACTTTGTGTCAGCATCTTCCATTTTTGATACTTATCCACTTTGTGTCAGCATCTTCCATTTTTGATACTTATCCACTTTGTGTCAGCATCTTCCATTTTTTATACTTATCCACTTTGTGTCAGCATCTTCCATTTTTTATACTTATCCACTTTGTGTCAGCATCTTCCATTTTTGATACTTATCCACTTTGTGTCAGCATCTTCCATTTTTGATACTTATCCACTTTGTGTCAGCATCTTCCATTTTTGATACTCATCCACTTTGTGTCAGCATCTTCCATTTTTGATACTCATCCACTTTGTGTCAGCATCTTCCATTTTTGATACTTATCCACTTTGTGTCAGCATCTTCCATTTTTGATACTTATCCACTTTGTGTCAGCATCTTCCATTTTTGATACTTATCCACTTTGTGTCAGCATCTTCCATTTTTGATACTTATCCACTTTGTGTCAGCATCTTCCATTTTTGATACTTATCCACTTTGTGTCAGCATCTTCCATTTTTGATACTTATCCACTTTGTGTCAGCATCTTCCATTTTTGATACTTATCCACTTTGTGTCAGCATCTTCCATTTTTGATACTTATCCACTTTGTGTCAGCATCTTCCATTTTTGATACTCATCCACTTTGTGTCAGCATCTTCCATTTTTGATACTTATCCACTTTGTGTCAGCATCTTCCATTTTTGATACTTATCCACTTTGTGTCAGCATCTTCCATTTTTGATACTCATCCACTTTGTGTCAGCATCTTCCATTTTTGATACTTATCCACTTTGTGTCAGCATCTTCCATTTTTGATACTTATCCACTTTGTGTCAGCATCTTCCATTTTTGATACTTATCCACTTTGTGTCAGCATCTTCCATTTTTGATACTTATCCACTTTGTGTCAGCATCTTCCATTTTTGATACTTATCCACTTTGTGTCAGCATCTTCCATTTTTGATACTTATCCACTTTGTGTCAGCATCTTCCATTTTTGATACTTATCCACTTTGTGTCAGCATCTTCCATTTTTGATACTTATCCACTTTGTGTCAGCATCTTCCATTTTTGATACTTATCCACTTTGTGTCAGCATCTTCCATTTTTGATACTTATCCACTTTGTGTCAGCATCTTCCATTTTTGATACTTATCCACTTTGTGTCAGCATCTTCCATTTTTGATACTTATCCACTTTGTGTCAGCATCTTCCATTTTTGATACTTATCCACTTTGTGTCAGCATCTTCCATTTTTGATACTTATCCACTTTGTGTCAGCATCTTCCATTTTTGATACTTATCCACTTTGTGTCAGCATCTTCCATTTTTGATACTTATCCACTTTGTGTCAGCATCTTCCATTTTTGATACTTATCCACTTTGTGTCAGCATCTTCCATTTTTGATACTTATCCACTTTGTGTCAGCATCTTCCATTTTTGATACTTATCCACTTTGTGTCAGCATCGTCCATTTTTGATACTTATCCACTTTGTGTCAGCACCTTCCATTTTTGATACTTATCCACTTTGTGTCAGCACCTTCCATTTTTGATACTTATCCACTTTGTGTCAGCACCTTCCATTTTTGATACTTATCCACTTTGTGTCAGCATCGTCCATTTTTGATACTTATCCACTTTGTGTCAGCATCTTCCATTTTTGATACTTATCCACTTTGTGTCAGCATCTTCCATTTTTGATACTCATCCACTTTGTGTCAGCATCTTCCATTTTTGATACTTATCCACTTTGTGTCAGCATCGTCCATTTTTGATACTTATCCACTTTGTGTCAGCACCTTCCATTTTTGATACTTATCCACTTTGTGTCAGCACCTTCCATTTTTGATACTTATCCACTTTGTGTCAGCACCTTCCATTTTTGATACTTATCCACTTTGTGTCAGCATCGTCCATTTTTGATACTTATCCACTTTGTGTCAGCATCTTCCATTTTTGATACTTATCCACTTTGTGTCAGCATCTTCCATTTTTGATACTTATCCACTTTGTGTCAGCATCTTCCATTTTTGATACTTATCCACTTTGTGTCAGCATCTTCCATTTTTGATACTTATCCACTTTGTGTCAGCATCTTCCATTTTTGATACTTATCCACTTTGTGTCAGCATCTTCCATTTTTGATACTTATCCACTTTGTGTCAGCATCTTCCATTTTTGATACTTATCCACTTTGTGTCAGCATCTTCCATTTTTGATACTTATCCACTTTGTGTCAGCATCTTCCATTTTTGATACTTATCCACTTTGTGTCAGCATCTTCCATTTTTGATACTTATCCACTTTGTGTCAGCATCGTCCATTTTTGATACTTATCCACTTTGTGTCAGCACCTTCCATTTTTGATACTTATCCACTTTGTGTCAGCACCTTCCATTTTTGATACTTATCCACTTTGTGTCAGCACCTTCCATTTTTGATACTTATCCACTTTGTGTCAGCATCGTCCATTTTTGATACTTATCCACTTTGTGTCAGCATCTTCCATTTTTGATACTTATCCACTTTGTGTCAGCATCTTCCATTTTTGATACTTATCCACTTTGTGTCAGCATCTTCCATTTTTGATACTTATCCACTTTGTGTCAGCATCTTCCATTTTTGATACTTATCCACTTTGTGTCAGCATCTTCCATTTTTGATACTTATCCACTTTGTGTCAGCATCTTCCATTTTTGATACTTATCCACTTTGTGTCAGCATCTTCCATTTTTGATACTTATCCACTTTGTGTCAGCATCTTCCATTTTTGATACTTATCCACTTTGTGTCAGCATCTTCCATTTTTGATACTTATCCACTTTGTGTCAGCATCTTCCATTTTTGATACTTATCCACTTTGTGTCAGCATCTTCCATTTTTGATACTTATCCACTTTGTGTCAGCATCTTCCATTTTTGATACTTATCCACTTTGTGTCAGCATCTTCCATTTTTTATACTTATCCACTTTGTGTCAGCATCGTCCATTTTTTATACTTATCCACTTTGTGTCAGCATCTTCCATTTTTTATACTTATCCACTTTGTGTCAGCATCTTCCATTTTTGATACTTATCCACTTTGTGTCAGCATCTTCCATTTTTGATACTTATCCACTTTGTGTCAGCATCGTCCATTTTTTATACTTATCCACTTTGTGTCAGCATCTTCCATTTTTTATACTTATCCACTTTGTGTCAGCATCTTCCATTTTTGATACTCATCCACTTTGTGTCAGCATCTTCCATTTTTGATACTTATCCACTTTGTGTCAGCATCGTCCATTTTTTATACTTATCCACTTTGTGTCAGCATCTTCCATTTTTTATACTTATCCACTTTGTGTCAGCATCTTCCATTTTTGATACTTATCCACTTTGTGTCAGCATCTTCCATTTTTGATACTTATCCACTTTGTGTCAGCATCTTCCATTTTTGATACTTATCCACTTTGTGTCAGCATCTTCCATTTTTGATACTTATCCACTTTGTGTCAGCATCGTCCATTTTTGATACTTATCCACTTTGTGTCAGCACCTTCCATTTTTGATACTTATCCACTTTGTGTCAGCACCTTCCATTTTTGATACTTATCCACTTTGTGTCAGCACCTTCCATTTTTGATACTTATCCACTTTGTGTCAGCATCGTCCATTTTTGATACTTATCCACTTTGTGTCAGCATCTTCCATTTTTGATACTTATCCACTTTGTGTCAGCATCTTCCATTTTTGATACTTATCCACTTTGTGTCAGCATCTTCCATTTTTGATACTTATCCACTTTGTGTCAGCATCTTCCATTTTTGATACTTATCCACTTTGTGTCAGCATCTTCCATTTTTGATACTTATCCACTTTGTGTCAGCATCTTCCATTTTTGATACTTATCCACTTTGTGTCAGCATCTTCCATTTTTGATACTTATCCACTTTGTGTCAGCATCTTCCATTTTTGATACTTATCCACTTTGTGTCAGCATCTTCCATTTTTGATACTTATCCACTTTGTGTCAGCATCTTCCATTTTTGATACTTATCCACTTTGTGTCAGCATCTTCCATTTTTGATACTTATCCACTTTGTGTCAGCATCTTCCATTTTTGATACTTATCCACTTTGTGTCAGCATCTTCCATTTTTGATACTTATCCACTTTGTGTCAGCATCTTCTATTTTTGATACTTATCCACTTTGTGTCAGCATCTTCCATTTTTGATACTTATCCACTTTGTGTCAGCATCTTCCATTTTTGATACTTATCCACTTTGTGTCAGCATCTTCCATTTTTGATACTCATCCACTTTGTGTCAGCATCTTCCATTTTTGATACTCATCCACTTTGTGTCAGCATCTTCCATTTTTGATACTTATCCACTTTGTGTCAGCATCTTCCATTTTTGATACTTATCCACTTTGTGTCAGCATCTTCCATTTTTGATACTTATCCACTTTGTGTCAGCATCTTCCATTTTTTATACTTATCCACTTTGTGTCAGCATCTTCCATTTTTGATACTTATCCACTTTGTGTCAGCATCTTCCATTTTTGATACTTATCCACTTTGTGTCAGCATCTTCCATTTTTGATACTTATCCACTTTGTGTCAGCACCTTCCATTTTTGATACTTATCCACTTTGTGTCAGCATCTTCCATTTTTGATACTTATCCACTTTGTGTCAGCATCTTCCATTTTTTATACTTATCCACTTTGTGTCAGCATCTTCCATTTTTGATACTTATCCACTTTGTGTCAGCATCTTCCATTTTTGATACTTATCCACTTTGTGTCAGCATCTTCCATTTTTGATACTTATCCACTTTGTGTCAGCATCTTCCATTTTTGATACTTATCCACTTTGTGTCAGCATCTTCCATTTTTGATACTTATCCACTTTGTGTCAGCATCTTCCATTTTTGATACTTATCCACTTTGTGTCAGCATCTTCCATTTTTGATACTTATCCACTTTGTGTCAGCATCTTCTATTTTTGATACTTATCCACTTTGTGTCAGCATCTTCCATTTTTGATACTTATCCACTTTGTGTCAGCATCTTCCATTTTTGATACTTATCCACTTTGTGTCAGCATCTTCCATTTTTGATACTCATCCACTTTGTGTCAGCATCTTCCATTTTTGATACTCATCCACTTTGTGTCAGCATCTTCCATTTTTGATACTTATCCACTTTGTGTCAGCATCTTCCATTTTTGATACTTATCCACTTTGTGTCAGCATCTTCCATTTTTGATACTTATCCACTTTGTGTCAGCATCTTCCATTTTTTATACTTATCCACTTTGTGTCAGCATCTTCCATTTTTGATACTTATCCACTTTGTGTCAGCATCTTCCATTTTTGATACTTATCCACTTTGTGTCAGCATCTTCCATTTTTGATACTTATCCACTTTGTGTCAGCACCTTCCATTTTTGATACTTATCCACTTTGTGTCAGCATCGTCCATTTTTGATACTTATCCACTTTGTGTCAGCATCTTCCATTTTTGATACTTATCCACTTTGTGTCAGCATCTTCCATTTTTGATACTCATCAACTTTGTGTCAGCATCTTCCATTTTTGATACTTATCCACTTTGTGTCAGCATCTTCCATTTTTGATACTTATCCACTTTGTGTCAGCATCTTCCATTTTTGATACTTATCCACTTTGTGTCAGCATCTTCCATTTTTGATACTTATCCACTTTGTGTCAGCATCTTCCATTTTTGATACTTATCCACTTTGTGTCAGCATCTTCCATTTTTGATACTTATCCACTTTGTGTCAGCATCTTCCATTTTTGATACTTATCCACTTTGTGTCAGCACCTTCCATTTTTGATACTTATCCACTTTGTGTCAGCACCTTCCATTTTTGATACTTATCCACTTTGTGTCAGCACCTTCCATTTTTGATACTTATCCACTTTGTGTCAGCATCTTCCATTTTTGATACTCATCCACTTTGTGTCAGCATCTTCCATTTTTGATACTTATCCACTTTGTGTCAGCATCTTCCATTTTTGATACTTATCCACTTTGTGTCAGCATCTTCCATTTTTGATACTTATCCACTTTGTGTCAGCATCTTCCATTTTTGATACTTATCCACTTTGTGTCAGCATCTTCCATTTTTGATACTTATCCACTTTGTGTCAGCATCTTCCATTTTTGATACTTATCCACTTTGTGTCAGCATCTTCCATTTTTGATACTCATCCACTTTGTGTCAGCATCTTCCATTTTTGATACTCATCCACTTTGTGTCAGCATCTTCCATTTTTGATACTTATCCACTTTGTGTCAGCATCTTCCATTTTTGATACTTATCCACTTTGTGTCAGCATCGTCCATTTTTGATACTTATCCACTTTGTGTCAGCATCTTCCATTTTTGATACTCATCCACTTTGTGTCAGCATCTTCCATTTTTGATACTTATCCACTTTGTGTCAGCATCTTCCATTTTTGATACTTATCCACTTTGTGTCAGCATCTTCCATTTTTGATACTCATCCACTTTGTGTCAGCATCTTCCATTTTTGATACTTATCCACTTTGTGTCAGCATCGTCCATTTTTGATACTTATCCACTTTGTGTCAGCATCTTCCATTTTTGATACTCATCCACTTTGTGTCAGCATCTTCCATTTTTGATACTCATCCACTTTGTGTCAGCATCTTCCATTTTTGATACTTATCCACTTTGTGTCAGCATCTTCCATTTTTGATACTCATCCACTTTGTGTCAGCATCTTCCATTTTTGATACTTATCCACTTTGTGTCAGCATCGTCCATTTTTGATACTTATCCACTTTGTGTCAGCATCTTCCATTTTTGATACTCATCCACTTTGTGTCAGCATCTTCCATTTTTGATACTCATCCACTTTGTGTCAGCATCTTCCATTTTTGATACTTATCCACTTTGTGTCAGCATCTTCCATTTTTGATACTTATCCACTTTGTGTCAGCATCTTCCATTTTTGATACTTATCCACTTTGTGTCAGCACCTTCCATTTTTGATACTTATCCACTTTGTGTCAGCATCGTCCATTTTTGATACTTATCCACTTTGTGTCAGCATCTTCCATTTTTGATACTTATCCACTTTGTGTCAGCATCTTCCATTTTTGATACTTATCCACTTTGTGTCAGCATCTTCCATTTTTGATACTTATCCACTTTGTGTCAGCATCTTCCATTTTTGATACTTATCCACTTTGTGTCAGCATCTTCCATTTTTGATACTTATCCACTTTGTGTCAGCATCTTCCATTTTTGATACTTATCCACTTTGTGTCAGCATCTTCCATTTTTGATACTTATCCACTTTGTGTCAGCATCTTCCATTTTTGATACTTATCCACTTTGTGTCAGCATCTTCCATTTTTGATACTTATCCACTTTGTGTCAGCATCTTCCATTTTTGATACTTATCCACTTTGTGTCAGCATCTTCCATTTTTGATACTTATCCACTTTGTGTCAGCATCTTCCATTTTTGATACTTATCCACTTTGTGTCAGCATCTTCCATTTTTGATACTTATCCACTTTGTGTCAGCATCTTCCATTTTTGATACTTATCCACTTTGTGTCAGCACCTTCCATTTTTGATACTTATCCACTTTGTGTCAGCATCTTCCATTTTTGATACTTATCCACTTTGTGTCAGCATCTTCCATTTTTGATACTTATCCACTTTGTGTCAGCATCTTCCATTTTTGATACTTATCCACTTTGTGTCAGCATCTTCCATTTTTGATACTTATCCACTTTGTGTCAGCATCTTCCATTTTTGATACTTATCCACTTTGTGTCAGCATCTTCCATTTTTGATACTTATCCACTTTGTGTCAGCATCTTCCATTTTTGATACTTATCCACTTTGTGTCAGCATCTTCCATTTTTGATACTTATCCACTTTGTGTCAGCACCTTCCATTTTTGATACTTATCCACTTTGTGTCAGCATCTTCCATTTTTGATACTTATCCACTTTGTGTCAGCATCTTCCATTTTTGATACTTATCCACTTTGTGTCAGCATCTTCCAGCAGGTTACTTAAGCAGCCAGAAAATGCCAAATACTTTTGCAAGCAAAATCCGATCCCGCATTTTGCTAAATCCTACCCTCTAATGAGAAGGAAAGTATTTCTTCGAAACTCCACGGATTAAGGACTATCCATTTATTTAGTGTTCCCTTTTTAAAATTAAATAGGTTTTTGACTCTTTTCCAAAGTGTTTTTTAATATGTTTTATTAACTACTTGTTTTCATATATATATATATATATATATATATATATATATATAACTACTTAATTTACTCACATAAAATTAATATACGAAAGTATAGATTTATGCGTAAGCTTTAAGTATTTACTTCAAAAGTGCTCAATACGTAGGTAGAGCTAGTTAGTAAGTTATAAAATGTATATGGCGATTAAGCTACACTGAATATTCCGCGTTTCATCCGCTTTAGGATTCTTTAGGCTTACTATATATATATATATATAATCCACTCTATAATATGATCATATTTGGCTTATTACCTGTTTAACATACTAGCGAGTTGGACAAAAATACGTCTTTTTCTAGCTCTCATACGAAACTATTTCAAATGATGAGGGAAAGCGAGAAAGCAAATAAGTAATTGAGACAGCCATGTTAGATTTACTATGCTGTCTTAATGAATTCGAAAGTAATCCTCCAATGAAGCCTAGTCCTCAGGTAGCTCAGTTATGATTACTTCTCACAAATGCAGGCAATTATTAAACAGGCCACACTTCCGCTAATTTCTCTTGTTCTTGGAACACGACGATATGCAACATTAGACACCTTCCGACACACTCACCAACTCTTTTTATCTTTGTCTATTTATCCACTTCAAAGCTGATCTAACTTTTAGTACATCCGGGCATTTGAATAACGTTTATATATTATGTGTTAGCTTTACGAAGGACAGGACGTAAGTTCGGTTTAGGCAAGCAAAACACACCCAGTTTATCTTACACTTATGTACTAGCATGTGATTCACTCGCGTATGGGCACGGCCTTCGTATTATATTTCATTAAGGCCCGTGAGCTGAAAAATGACGTCATCTCTGAGGTCCTAGGAAGCAAGATCTGTCGAATAGTCAAGAGAGTCGGTAATGAATCAAAAAGTTTACAAAAAGCATTAGAAAACTTCAAAATCGCATTAAAAAAGACAAAAATAATGGATTTGTACTGAAACTCATTCAATATTAAAAAAAAATTCAAAATGGAAAAGTTTTGCGATTATGCGTAAAAAAATAATTAAACATTTCGGTGGTTCATGTATTTTAAAGAGTAATATGCGTTCATTATTTACTTATAAATTACATTTAAAAAGAAGAAAAGAAAAGAACACAAGTAATAGTAAAACTTAACTTTATTCAATACATAAAAAAATATCCATGTTAAAGCAGAAGACCATCAAATGTTGTAAAACATGAAATATTGATTTAGGCAATTCACAAGTATTAAACAATCGACTTAAAATTAAACGATAAATATTTTTTAATCAAAACGAACAACAATATATGAAAATTTTGTTCACGTAAATTATTTAATTATGTGATAATTCAATATAAAAATGTCGAAAAGAAATTTAACTATACGTTATTTTAATATACTTTCAAACTATAGAGAAATTGAGACAATTGATTATTTTCTTGGAAATTAGAAAAAGAATTTGTGACGAAAAGTCATTATTTGAAATTATATTTGGAGAAAACCCAAATAATAATTATTTTATTAAAAAAAAAAGATTATGACAATGTCACTATTTAACGAAGGTTATATTTGGAGAAAACAAAATCCAAATTTATCCTATATTTATTCATAATATCGGAAAATATTCCCAATATTTTGTATTTTAGTTAGAGTGGCTAAATATTTAAAAGTATCATTGAATTAAAAAATAAATAAAAAGGAAAAAATAAAATATATCTCTTCGTATATTTAATTTAATGTTTACAGCGCAGAAATTATTATTTCTTTACTAAAGAAAAGGAGACATTATTTTTAAAATATTTATATTTATATAATCATATTTTGTTTAGGATATAAATATTTTAATTTTTAGAGTATCAAGTAATATTTGATTATTTATTACTTGAGAAAAAAGAAAATACAGAATGAAAAGAAAAGAAATGCATGAAACCCAGATTTGCCCAGGATTTAAAGTAATTCTTTAAGAACAGTTTGAATTTGTCCTATGTTGTGTAAGATTTCCATATAAGGAAGAATGCACTGTTTCGTTGGAATTTTGTTTCCACTCATGCAAGATTTCCACAAAAAAGAATTCCTTTCAAAAATAATTACCGTCTGCCAATGAGAACTTTTAAACAAATTTTATAAAAAAAAAAACCTACACACACAAGACAATTTTCTCTTCAAAAATTATAAATTATTGTAAAGTATTGTTACCTTTTTCTTTTTACGAATGACACATGGACAAGTATACATTGTCAATCCTTTTTTCTTCTTTATCTATTATATAAATCTCGCCCATCTGTTTAAATGTATGTATGTATGTATATCTCGCAAAATCTTTCGACAGAGGCAACGGATCCTGACAAGATCGGTATCATTTTGAAGCTCGACGTCTTGGACGATAGATATCGAAAAATTGGCTAAAAATATTAATTCTTTCACCCTAAACTCATCTGTTTTGTACAAGGAGGGATCGATTTTTTTTTTCGCCGACATTTAAGCAAGTCACCGTCACCGTTGAATTGACTTCGGTTAATTTAAACGCTTTTGACATCCGGCCGTATCATGGAGACATCGGCTGAGACGTTAGATTTTCTTCAACTCTCTTTTCCGCATTCGAAACACGAGTTCGAGCCTCTCTACCTCCTCCCATTATTATAATTATTTTTTCACAACACACACCTTCAAACATCCGGGCAACGCCGGGCACCTAAGGCTAGTTTTTAATAAAGTTCTAATTCTTTGATGTACAACTCAGAATTTATTGAGCGTGAAGAGGTGATATTAAAGTGACATTAATTTGAATAAATATTGGTAAATGAAAGGTCTATGAATCAAAGCACTCCTGGCGTTTCCTGGATATCAATGAAGACTCTTGTACACTCTTTATTGATATTTTTACTCTTAAGAAGATAATTTAGTTTGCTTGAATCATTGTGTAATGTGTATGCAAAAGGAACTTTAACATAACAAAACGCAATACAATGCAGATGTGTAACGGATAGATACAAACTGAAACAAATTAAAATATGATAGTGGAATAAGCTATGCTGCGTCACCTTTATTGACGCAATACATGTAAAATATTTTATTTATATATTTTTTTTGTATTTACACAGTGATCACCACTTATCAAGGCCCGGAGGCCACTCAGGGATAAGGGTTATTGCAAGTACATTACGTTAGTGTGGAGATTTGATGAAATGTTTACTTAAGGGGGCGGTTCATTAGGAATTTGTTAACGTTGGACTTGAACACATCCAAGTTGTAGTCTGGTGAGAAGCAGGCAGACGGAACAGAGTTCCACAGGCGTGCAGTTCTAAGAAAGAAGCTTTGTTCATGGAATCCGCGTTTTGATTTAGGCACAGATATAGAGTGGGGGAAATTTTTCACAGTCGGTTCAGCTAGTGGATTCAGCTATATATATATATATATATATATATATATATATATATATATATATATATGTATATATATATATATATATATGTATATTTTAGCAGCAAGTCATTATGCAAACACGTCTGATTGAACACGACTGAGTTATTCATTTTTCCAATCTTTCTGGATATCTTTTCCATTTGCCAAACGGTCTTTTTAATTTCAGCTGGCATGTTATATAAAATGGCGCCCAAAAGTTGTTGATCGGCCATATTCGTCTCAAGCGCTCCTGATGATAATTGATAGAAAGCGCTTGAGAAGAATATGGCCGAACAACAATTAAAAAGGTCAGATGTTCAATCAGACGTGCTCACACACACACACACACGTGCACACACACACACACGTGCACACACACACACACACACACACACATATATATATATATATATATATATATATATATATATATATATATATATATATATATATATAATTATTTACTATAATAATTATTAAATACCTACAGACACCAGTGTTTCATCTTTTCAGGAATCAGCAGTGCAGGGTGTCATGATTAAAACAGGTCGAGAGATTCGAACCCAACAACAGAGCCATGTCTGACTCTATTAGCAAGGACCAAATCCATTCGGACAGCATTAACCATGAGAAATATTATTGAAATTTAAACATTCAATTTTTAATGTTTTATACATGTATATATATATATATATATATATATATATAGTAATTTATAAAATATATATGGCAATTAAGCTACACTGAATATTCCGCGTTTCATCCACTCTAGGATTCTTCAGGCTTATGCGCGAATTTTGTGGTTGTCTGTCGTTTTTATATACGCACCTTCTATTGAGATTTTAGTAAGCCAATCAGCTTTCTAGTATCCACCGCGCCCTTCCTATCAGTCAATGAACATGCACTGATAAGGCCCATTTGACCTCTGGTTGACCTGATTCTTTGTGTGTGTTCTATTTAGCCTGGATATCTAGTGTCTTGACCTGTTTTAAATCTAGGTTAGGTTCTTTTTATGTTATATATATATATATATATATATATATATATATATATATATATATATATATATATATATATATATATATATACATACATATATATATATATGCATACATACATATATATGTATGATAGTTTATGTATATGCATGTTTATTTATTTGTTTATTTTCTATTTTTTGTTAAGTTATTTTGTATCTCTACCCTAGAGTAAATTTTATCCTGTGAACACAGTTGTTCGCTATTTCTCTCCAACAGTTTAATAGATGTTGGGGTTCTTTAAAGTACAGGATAGCAAATTTATCATGAAGGCATAATCTACATGGGTCGTTTAGGTCTCTACAGGTGTTTGCTTGTCTTACTATTTTCCATTCGACTACCTGCGAAAACAGTAGACCTTTTGATAAACTTTGAAAATGACATTTTAAACGTAATTAAAAACTTAGAATTCCACAATCAACCTAACAATTTCCAACGAAAACTACACAAAATCGTTAGAAAGATAAACAGCTCTAATAAAATCTTTGTAAAAGCAGATAAAACTAGAAACTTTTATAAAATAGATAAACAAGAATATAACAAACTAATCACAGAAAATATTACAAAAAACTACAAAAAACTAGATACAAATGAATGCGACTACATAGATATAATAAACATTGAAAGTAAACAAACTATATAGATAAATTAAAAATAAAAATAAAGTTGGCAAATTGAAACCTAGAGAAACATACATTCTGTTCAAAGACCACAAATGGGACTTCAATAATAATCCCAGCACCCGCTTGATAAACCCAACTAAACCAGAAATAGGTAGAATTAGAAAAGCAATACTTTCTAGAGTAAACAAACAAATCAAACAAGACCTAGTATTAAACCAGTAGACAAATACTGCCGAAGCAATCACCTGGTTTTAAAATATAGAAAACAAAAATAAATGTACGTTTATAAAGTTCGACATTATAGACTTCTATCCCTCGATATCCGAAGAACTTTTTAACATTGCCCTAGAATTTGCCGAGGCATACACTGATATATCCTCAGAAGAAATCAACATCATTAAAAAATGTAGAAAATCAGTTCTTTTTTTTTTTTTTTTTTTTTACACAGTGATCACCACTTATCAAGGCCCGGAAGCCACTCAGGGATAAGGGTTATTGTAAGTACATCACGTTAGTGAGGAGATTTTATGAAGTGTTTAATTAGGGGGGCGGTTCATTAGGAATTTGTTAACATTAGACTTGAAGACATCCAAGTTGTAGTCCGGAGGGAAGCAGGCAGACGGAACAGAGTTCCACAGGCGTGCAGTTCTAAGAAAGAAGCTTTGCTCATGAAATCCGCGTTTTGATTTAGGCACAGATATTGAGTGGGGGAAATTTTTCACAGTGGATTCAGCTAGACGGGTGTTTTTCGTGAAAGATTGGCGAGGGGGGACCAGGGATTGGAGTTCAGACGAGCACCTGCCATGAAAATAACGATAAAACAAGGATAGGCTCGCAACGTCTCTTCTGTGGGAGAGGGGTTGCAGGGTAGAGAAAAGGGCATTCCCCACTAAACCACGAAGTCTATTTTGTACTCTGTCAAGGCATGATAGGCTGTTTTTGGCAGCTCCTGCCCAGATATGGCAACAGTATTCCATCCTTGGCCGTACTTGGCTTTTATATAGATAGAGAATTGCATCAGTAGTGAGATATCTTCTGGAGCGGTAGAAGGATCCCACCATCTTTCCTGCGACCTTGGCAACAGACTTGATGTACGTGTTCCATTTCAGATCAGGAGTAAAGGTCAAACCCAGAAGCTTGTCAAAACACGGGGCCTCACCCAGACGAGAGCCATCCATCACAATTGATGCCAGCTGGGGATCAGAGCGTTGATGATGTAAGGATAGGAGTTTGGTTTTGGATGCATTAAAGGTAACTAGCCACATCTTCCCCCACTGAACCACGCGCTCGAGATCAGAGGAGAGAGAATCCGAGAGAACTTCGTCATTTACAGCCTTTGATGTGTTGCCGTAGATGGTCGTGTCATCAGCATAGATGTCAACGAATGATTTAAGTATGTGTTTAGGGAGGTCATTGATGTAGATCAGGAAGAGAGTTGGGCCCAGGATTGACCCCTGAGGGACTCCAGCATTTATATTGCAGGCCTCCGATTTTTGTCCATCTACCACTACTCTTATGAGCCTATCAGAGAGAAATGATTTAATGATTGAGAAAACATTTCCAGTTATACCGTAGCTGGAAATCTTGTGAAGTAGACCCTTATGCCATACTTTGTCAAAGGCCTTTGATATGTCGAGAGCAATTGCCCTAGAAAGGAAGCCTTTGTCAAGAGATTCACTAATCCTGTGGGATATAACCGTCAGCACATCTGCGGTAGATCTTGCAGAGCGGAAACTATATTGTGTGTCACTAAGAAGGTTATTCCTGCTGAGGTGGTTTACTATTTCTCTATTTAATATTGATTCCAGTAACTTACTCATAACACAGAGAAGACTTATTGGTCTGTATTGAGAGGGAGATGACTTATCACCTGAATTCTTAAATACAGGGCAAACTGAGGAGGTCTTCCAGGGGGTCGGAAAGCACTTCTCCTTAAGGCAGCGCTTAAATAGTTTCGTAAGTATGGGAGCAAGTTCTGGTTGAAGCTTTTTTAACACTATAATTGGGATGCCATCAGGGCCAGTTGCTTTACTGGAATCTAGGTTATTTATTAGCTTGGCGACCTCATGCACGGATATTTGTATGTTACCTAGCTTGTTCTGTGTTATAGGAGGAAATATGGGGAGTTGATGGCCTTCGTCGCATAGGGTAGAATTAGCTGCAAAGTTCTTTGCAAATAGTTTGGCCTTGTCTGATGCTGACGAGATAACCTCTGGTCCATTGATAATGGTTGGGATAGAACGCACACTTCTGTTCAAGATCCTATTTGTTATTTGCCAAAACTGGTGGGAACCAAGCCGCTGATCAGCTACCTTGGATTTAACAGACTGGGCATATAGCTCTCTTGCATTTTTTATTACTCTTTTACAGTGGTTGCTGGCAGTCCTGAAAGCAGCTTTAGTCTCAGTGCATCTATTACGTTGGTAGTTATGGAAAAAGTGATTTCTGTGCGCGATAGCAGCAGCACATTCTGGGGAGAACCATGACTGGCTGTTAGGTTTTTGTTGGAATTTTTTAGATGGTATGAATTGGTCTATGCCTACAATTAACCATTCGGTCAGATCTGATACTATAGAGGACACTTCCTTTTTAAACATGGAGTGCAGAGGTAAATCAGATATGAATGTACGGAAGCTATCCCAGTCAGCCATAGAGTATCGGTATACAGTACGGTGGAGGGGTACGTCTGATGGCTTCTTACATTTTGTTTTTATCTTAACTGATACAACGGAGTGGTCGGAGGATCCTAAAGGAGAATGAACGGTACATGAACATAGCTCAGGGGAAGTTGAAAGAAAAAGGTCTAAGAGGCTTGCATATTGATTGGGTGTATCGGGCACACGGGTGGGTTCGCGAACAATCTGAGTGAGGTCATAAGCAATGGCAAAATCATGACAAAACCTCCCCTCATCATCTGTCTTATTTGAATGGGTTAGCCATTCCACGTTATGGACGTTGAAGTCACCACAGATGTGGATGTTAGCCGAGGGATGTGAAGACAGTATGTGGTCTATTTTCTCAGATATGCTCTTAAAGATAGTAACTCCGCTGTTGTGGGGCCTATAGAGGGCAAATATAAATACAGTGGTGTTAGCAAGTGCAACCCTGAAGCACATATAGGGTAAATTAGGATCTTCTCTAGAGATATCCCTGCCACATGGGAAGCCATCCTTAATGTAGGCACATATTCCATGCCCATGGCGATCTTGGGAGTCAGATTTAGCTGTTAAATTGGAGTATCCATTAATTATGAACTCATCTAGGGAAGTGGTCGGCCCTATTCCAGTTTCACATAGAAATAATATGTCCGGTTTCGTCTCCTGTAATTGGGTTTCAACCTCTGGAAGGTTGGAACGTAGACCCCTGATATTGGAGAAGGAGACCTGGTAGTAGGGGTCTACGCTGGAAGATGGGGTTCTAGGTTTAATCGAGTTTTTATTCTGGATATATTTCATGTTGAGGTTTGGGATTTGTGGAATAGGTCGGCATACTTGGTTAGAGCAGTACAGAGAGGGAAAGTAAGAGAGAAAAAACAGGAAAATTTTTTTTTTTATTTTTAGCACACGAAAAGGTAAAGCCGTAACAATTACCAACTAGTATGGCATCGAGAGGCCCCACCAGAGACTACTGCATGGTCCAGATCCACTCACCAAATGGCAATACAGCAGTCCCAGTACTTTGCGCCTGCTGATAGGACAGCCTCCTTAGTGGTTAATCCAAGGTTCGGGTCCCTGACTATCAGGCGGATAACGTCAGCCCAGACAAAACGTTTACCTCCAGCACCCTTACTAGTGACATGGCAACAAGGACAGACAAAGACAGAAAAATATCCGACATCTCAGACTACTGGTCACCAAGTAGTACCGACCTTTAAGCAGCTTTTTCTTCACCCTTTGTCAGAAACATCACTCATTGAATGAGGACTGAATGACAAAATAGGAGAAGCGAGAGTTACTGGAGCTGGCGATAACACATCCACTGTATTATCTACTCTCCATTTAAAAAAAAAAAAAAAAAAGGGGGGGGGAGGAGAAAGGGGAATGGGTACAAGTGACTTATATCTAAGTAGTAAGTCCGGTGCGAACTTAATAATTCATGACACTTTTGGTGATAATCTCCCCTCCCATATTAATGGGTGGAAGTTTGTCGGTTATCTATCTAGTTTGAATCATTAAAGTTTCATCTTATAATTAATTAAAATCCAATAATTAACTATTATCAATTTGTAAAGACTGCTTAATATTAATTTACATTAGAGTTTAAATAATTATTCCAGGTTTTAGTTTAGGAGGTCCGTTTTCATGAGTGACTTTGTTTGCACCGTATTATATTTCGAATGTACTTGAACATAAGGCTAACTATAAAAGGTAGGATTCGAAAACAAGAAGAAAGAATTTTCAATACAGGCAAGCTTGCAGTAATAGTATATATTAAGTATAATAGTATGTTCTAATAAATAACAATAACCAATGGATAAAAACTAAAATGACAAATTTGTTTGATTTGGCGATGAGTGCCAGGGAATCTGCAGAGGCATCAGATCTTGTGGAATTATTCATTCTATATACCCTCACAAGCATATTTGATACTACGGATATCGGCCTATATAGAGATGACGAATTAGCTATAATAAAAGACTCCAACAAAGTCAAGGGAGATAACTTTAAGGAAATCATACACAAGGAAATGAAAAAATTAGGCCTAAAAGTAAATGTATTAGCTAACATAAAAATAACAAACTTCCTGGGCGTTACATTAAATTTAGAAAAGAAATCATATGAACCCTACTTAAAAGATAATGCTACTCCAATATATGTGAACTCTAAGTCTAATCACCTACTATCAATTATAAAACAGACTCCTAATTTGATCGTAAGTTGACTCAGCAATAACTCAAGCAATGAAAATGCATTTAACAGGTCAACCAATATCTATGAAACAGTCATAAAAATAGTGGATACAAAAATATTGATATCAAATATAAGCAACAAAACACCATTAAAATTAAAAAAAGAAGAAAAAGAAATATAATCTCGTATACGACCCCATCCAATCAAATGTTAAAAACAAACTTGGCAAGAAATTTCTAGATCTTATCAAAAAACACTTTCCCACAACCAACCCCTTACACAAAATTTTCAATAAAAATACCCTAAAGTTATCCTACAGCTGCTGCGAAAATGAGATGATAATTAAAGCACATAATAACAAAATATTAAATAAAAACAATGTAAACAACAAAAAAATGAACAATAAAAAAGTAGACACCATGACAAAAATAAAACTAACACAAAAGACACATATATAACTAGCAGAAATAATAATAATAATAATAATAATAATAATAATAATAATAATAATAATAATAATAATAATAAACCAACTCCGGACAACAACAACCATACTAGAAATAAAAATAAAAATACTAATAATGAACAAGAGAAATGTAACTGTAGATACCGCATATTTTGCCCACTTCAAAATAAATGTCTAACCAAAAGCATAGTTTACCAGGCCACAATATTTGCGAAAGAAAACCCGAATAGCAAGAAATATTATGTAGGTATGACTTCCTTAGATTTCAAAACTCGACATTATGACCACAAAAGTTTACACATAAATGTATACCTTTGAATATTAATTTTATGTGAGTAAATGAAGTATATATATATATTTGCTGTACATATTTATGCGTGTGCTTATATTTGTGTGTTACTTATTAAAAATGTTTTTTTCTATTATTTAAGTTACTTACTTAAGCTTTCACCTATTTTATTTTATTTCATTAAAATAAACCTGTAACGTATAATTTCTACCTGCCCGGCTAATTTATTTATATATATATATTATATTTAATTATATATATATATCATTACACTATCAAAATAAACCTGTAAAGTATAATTCATTAACTTATTTTTCCTTTTCTTTTTCTTTCCATTTTATAAACAATAAATATCTTTCAATCTCTCCCCGCCCGGCTAAATTACTTTAAACCCCATTTTCAACCCGTTCCTTCACCTATTTTATTTTATTTTATTAAAATAAACCTGTAACGTATTATTTCTACCTGCCCGGCTAATTTATTTATTATATTTAATTATATATATCATTACACTATTAAAATAAACCTGTAAAGTATAATTCATTAACTTAATTTTCCTTTTCTTTTTCTCTCCATTTTATAAACAATAAATATCTTTCAATCTCTCCCCGCCCGGCTTAATTACTTTAAACCCCATTTTCAACCCGTTCCTTCACTAACATTAACTCTCCAACCTGTTGCCATGGTGATCCTTTAAATTAACTGTTACTTATGCCGTTATCAACAAAAGTAGCGTCTTTTAAGTTTAAACCGTTAAAAAACACGTATATAAGAATTTACACATAATTAATATTTAATTATAAACCCCTCTCTTTTTTTAATACACTCCTACTACTTTAAACTCCAACGTCCTCTCCCCACCACTCCCCCTTCTTTTCTAACTCCCCTTTATCTACGATCTTTCCATTTTTATTTGACTTTATAACTTAGTCCATCTATGAATTCTGATGATGCTAGTTGGATTTTTCCTCTCTTTGAGGATTTTCCTCTAGTTGAAACAATTTGTAAACTCATTCTGGACTCACAGTAATAAATTTCCTATATACTGCTCTGACTACACATTGAGCACTTTAGTCCGGTTTTTTTCACCACTGGTAAATAAATATATATATATATATATATATATATATATATATTAGCAGCGTTGTTTGGTCATAAATTAAATATGATATTTTGATTTATGCAGATATTGTATTTATTATTATAGAGCCAATTATCTATCGATGATTGTAATATACCAATATGGAGTAGTGATTTCAAGTAAAAATAAAGGACTTGGTGGCATCAGCTACAATCGAAACCAAAACATATAGCTCTCCAGCCTTATTTGTTACCCTCTGTACCATGTTCATACACGTATAGAAAGTTTTCAAATAATGTTGTTTTATCTATAAGTGTATATATGCACAATAACAAGTTCAGTTGACTTTCTCTTGGCAAGTTAATTTTTTTTCAATTTTGACTCCTTAGCAGTTATTTTTAATGGCTAAAAGCCAAATAAAATTTGTTCACAGATTCAAATTCCCTATGTATTAAACTTCGAGTTTGTAGACCAAAATTTAAAAGAATGTACCATAATGTGCGGCGACGTCATGTAGAGAGCAGTAAGACAGCAATAGCTGTGGTGAAATAGAAAGAGGAGCAGTAGGAGATAGCAGGACTGTTGATGTCATGCAAAGATAGCAGTAGGAGCAGTAAGAAAGAGAGAGTTGAGTGGGAAAGATGTGATGGGATGAACAGAGGAGAAAGATAGTAGACGACAATGAATTCCTCCTAGCTGGTGACAGCCCTGTAAAAATTTGTGTAAAATGGAAAACACGGACAGGAAATAAAAGTGTCTCTCAAAAAAGTGAGTTAAAAGTATTTTTTTATTTGTCTGGCACTTCGTTGGGGTTGACAGATGAAAGATAGAATGAAATGAGAATGCCTACCCATAACATTACAAGAGTAGAGATCATTTCTCATACAGACAGACAAGGTAACTTATATATATATATATATATATATATATATATATATATATATATATATATATATATATATATACACACACAAGTACAAGACAAGGTAACTTTATATATATATATATATATATATATATATATACACACACAAGTACAAGACAAGGTAACTTTATATATATATATATATATATTGCATTAATAAAGGTGAATCTGCATAACTTATTCCACCATCATATCTTAATTTGTCTATCTTTTACATCTCTGCATTGTACTCCACTCCATTTATATTTCCTTTATATATTTCTATTCTTATTTTTATTTTCTAGAGTTTCCAAGTTATAAATAAAATGAAATAATTTAAAACGTAATATTTACCTTTTATGCATGCTAAGCATGAAACCCAACGATAATATTATACTTCCATTTTGATCGATATTAAATATACTCATCCAATTACCCTCCATTTTATTTTGAATATTGATACTTGTGAAGATCTACATTCAAAACCCCACAAACAAACAAAAAAATAAACAAAAATACAAACAAACAAACAAACAAAAAACAAACAAACAAAGAAAGAAAGAAACAAACAAAAACAAACAAAAATACAAACAAACAAACAAAATAGATATCTAAGATATATCTAAGGCTTTTGACAGGGTATGGCAGGAGGAAATGGCAGAAACACTAGAGGATGACCTCCGATCTGTAGTGGAATGGGGACATAAATGGATGGTCACATTCAATGCTGCCAAGACAAAACTCGTTTCCTTCAATAATTACAACAAACCTTCTCTACCACCAATAGCAATGGCCAATGACTCTTTATCTGAAAGTACATCCTTTAAACTCCTCAGCCTAACGCTCTCAGGAAACATGAGTTGGAACAATTACATCGAGAGTATCGCCAGGACCACTGCGAAGAAGGTAGGTTCTCTCTACCATGCTAGAAAGATACTAATGTCCGAAAGTATCCTATACCTCTATAAGGCAACCATTCGCCCATCTATGGAGTATTATTGTCATATTTGGGCTGGTGCATCTACCACTAGTCTATCGCTCCTAGACAAAGTTCAAAAGAGAGTCACCAATCTGATAGGTCCTGAACTGTCATCTAAACTTCAGCTCCTGTCCCATCGATGAAATGTTGCATCTCTCTGCCTTTTCTACAAGTACTTTAATGGTGAATGCTCTGACGAAATGCAAGCATTTGTGCCCCCTCGACGTAAATACCCCCAACAAACCCAACAAGCAGCTAAATCCCACCCCTTCACAGTAGAGATCCCTAGATGTAAGAGAGCCTTCTACTCCAGTATTTTCTTCCCCAGGACAGCTAGAATTTGGAATTCCCTGCCGATTCCCTGCTTCCCCAACTGTACTGACATGCAGAAGTTCAAGTGCAATGTGAACCGACATCTTGCTGCCCAACTCCCTACACAGTACCCCTGATGCTCATGTCCCTGATAGTAGCTCCCGATAACAAAGTGGCAATATGCCTTGTTTGGGGTGAAAATGTAATAAAAAAAATTTTTTTTTTTAAATAGATATGGTTTCTGATCTGAAGCTTTCAGTCAGACATAGCTTTCGTTACAATCTGATACCATTTCTGCATTAGCTAATCTTTTACTAAATGATGAGGTCATGTGTGTCAATTTATTTAGGGCACTTAATATCGTAATTGCATAATAAGACGTTTCCAGTGGTAACATTTGGGAATTGTGTAATCATTTGGTTTATAATTAGAAGTAATCATTCTCAAAGTCAAAGAGGGGTCACAATAGACTAAATGGATGCTGTTAAAGACGATAGAATCAGCTATGTCGACTACAAATTCTGTCGGATACATACTGATCATTTATGCACTTTTTTTTTGTGAAAATCGGTCTAGACAAGGCATGAATACTTGATATAAGGAGTTAACAAGAATGATAGATGATTATTGCAAAGACAAGGCATGCCTATTGACCTTGGTTTTGGAAAGACCAACGCTAAAGATAGGAGGAAAACAGTCAACTAGAAGAGAGTTCCAAAACTTTGCAGTTCTTGGAAAGAACTTACTAGTATTACTATGAAATTAAAACAGCGAATTAATGGAAACCACGAGATCAAAGATTCAAACAAACTTGAACAAAGAAAGCAGGACATAGATCAGGAAATTTCAAAGAACATATACGAATAGTATTTATAGAAAAGACTGAGACTACTATTACATACGGGCTGGGGCAATATTTAGATATAACAATAAAATGCAATAAAATGCAAACACACGGATATGGATGGGCATTTATGGATAGCAAACGCTTATCATAGGCAGACAAATCTTCTGCATTAGGGGTTCATAGGTCCCAGATTGGATTCAATTTTCCTTTTTTATACAAAAAGGGTTTGAAATAAATAAAACAACAATTATTTTCTGTGAGACAGGCGGATACAAAATAAACACAAAAATCGAATACAATAAGATTTGCAAGAGATAACGAAACAAACACTTTCAGATCATATGAAACTAAATTTATTAATGATAAGGGGAAAGAAAGATTTAACAAAAACAAATATATTCAAAGCTAATGGGATTGGGGAATATTTTAACATACTAACTGAAAGAGAATCCTATAACAGAAAGACAAAAGGTAAATGGCAGCAACCAGTCCACACGAGGAAAAATCCGATCTCCAGCTCGACAGTGGAAGAAAGTAAAGTTTGTTTTTTTTTGCACTTACAGTTCAATTCTTTTCTTATGATAATTTGCAATTGCTACAGTTAATCCAAATAAAATCTCTTGTGAGGGAAGAAATTTTCAATCACCAAATTCAGTCTTTCAACACCGTGCGACACATTCCAGTTCCGCGTGGGAGACATAAGTTCCAAACGATGACTTTGCAGATTTTTCGATTTGTTTCTTTTCTTTTTAAACATGCCTGTCGCCATCCGTTTTGGGTTATCCAAAATAGCTTTATCGAGGGATTAATTTAGATATCTTTTTTTTTCTCCGTCTTTGCTAACTTCGGAAATGTGACATTGCTTTGGTTGTCCAGAAACACGTTTTACGCGGTCGGACTTTTGGTCAAAAAAACTACCCACACACGAGAGAATTATTATTTTTTCCTTTCTTTGTTTCACCCCTTGATTCTAAAAATAGAATTGACGAAATCGTATTCTGATTCCTTTCTGCTTCTTGGCACAAACGTGGTCACTACGTGCGTTGACCAAGGACGTCCTGTCACTTGTCTTCATATTGGAGGAGGTGGGAGGTGTTTGGTGCTAACGTCAGTCGAACGTTTTTCAAATCCCTCGTTCTCTGTTTCTCTTTTCCTCTCTCTTCCTTTCTCTCTCTCTCCATGGGTGATGAAATCCGTAGTGGGGTTTTTTCTCTGCTTTCGAGATCAGATCGCTGTGTAGTAACTGTTCCGCTGTCACATGTCACTCTCTCCGTCCTCGGCCAAGGAAAGAGAATCTCTCTCCAGACTGATTTTAATACTGGGTTATGGTGGATTCTCGTTCAGTCAGAACATGCCGATCAAATATCTACTCTATATTACTAACAGAATAATAAAACAGTATTTGATGTCGAGGTGGCTGTTTGTAACACTATCACCATAACTGTTATGAGAAAGAGGAGCAGAAAAGAAGAAAGTGTGGAGCCAATCAAATTACAGATACGTTTTTTGAACCTCATCAAGATCTCTCAAATTAGACAGAAATTTATCAGCTCAAATATGAGAACAGTTCTTTTACAATGTCTGATAATAGATTTGTAAAGATAGAAAATCGGTTCAAGTGTATAGGAATAGTTGGAGTGATAGAGAGAACCAATTTTATGAGCAGCAGAAAGAGCAATGAATATAATGCATGAAATCCAAAAGAAGATTTGATGAGAAAGAAAGATGAAGAATTTGCAGTTGATTGAGATCTATTTTGTATTTACATGTAATCTTTTGTATAATGGTTGCTATGTCGTTCAGTTGGTTAACACAGGCATATCAAAACTTGTGTAGTGATACTGTGGCACATCTCCTTGCTTCTAATAATGTATTTTGATGATAATAGCGTCTTTGAAAAATGTCAATAACTCAAAACGCTTTAAAATATATGTGAGAGTGATAATTGGACTTTATAAGGAAATCGAAATATCTTTGGTTCTTTTCCTCTGTTTTTCATTGTTTTGCTGGATTTTTTTTTTTTTTTTTTTTTGCATAGGATTTTGTTTGCCGTTGTTTTTAGTTTTGCTGTTTTTTTACGTACAAATATTTGCACTTTGTTCTTGTTTTGTGGAAAGTATTTCCTTTTTGTTTGTTTGTTATCTACAAATATATATTTATATTTTAGTTTTTTTTGTTGTTGTTGTTGTTGTTGTTGTTGTTGTTGTTGTTGTTGTTGTTGTTGTTTCTGTTTTTTCTTCTAGTTGTTGTGGTGTAAAGGTCTGGAAGAAAGACACAACAGTGCCTCTTCCGTAGGCTTTTTCCATCTAAAACCTCCAGCTATTCTGAAAAACTATCTGCAATGATAAGAAAGAATCCTTCTAATGGAGTCACAAAATCCACATGTATCCTTTGAGGGATGGAACCAAAAACAATATATTGTTATCGCATGCTACAGTACAAATGTCAAGTCAACCAAACAACAAACGTAACCCGACCACTTCCATTTATGTGACTCAACATGAACAATACCGTCAATACAGCCTGACACACTACCAAACACTTTTGTTGACTCAGCATAGTCCCGAACAATTCCGTCAACACAACCCGACATGCTTACCAACAACTTCATCAACATAACGATCCCAAACAATTCTGTCCACATGAAACGATCTTGAATAACTCTGTCGACACGACCCAGTATGGGGCAAACAATTCCGTCAATATGACCCGATACACTACTAAAACAACATCAGCAGTTACTCGCTGAACGATTTTGGCGTTAAGTTTTTCTAGCCCTCGGATGATCTCACTTTTGCCATAGGTGGGCCCGACTAGGACACTGACGCACAATTATTGAACACTTCTGTGCATGTCTGTTACATTCTTGACTAAGGATGATCTATTTTGGAACACAGGCTCTGTTTAATAAACGGTGGTTTTTGCCGCCAAGACGCAGCCTTTATGTGTATTTACTATGTTCTCAATGCCCTTGTTCATTCTAGGCCAATAAGCACAGCTACACATGAGGCTTTTTATTCTATTTATTCCCGAATAACCAATATGAAAATCCTTCAGGAGTCCCTTCTGTAGAATTTTTGAGAAAATAACTCTTTTGCTATACATAAGTACCTCGCCACACAGCAAGAAATTATTTGAAATCGATTCTTCCTTTTCCTTTTGTTTTCACTAGATTAACAAACTCATCATTAAGAGCTTTCTTTTTTAATGTATGAAGAATTACTGGTGTTTCTCTGATTGTGTTGTACGCAGTCGTCTATATTTCCTCATCAGTTTATAGAGAAGCGATCACGGAATCTTCTAATGGTTCTCTATGTTACAGAACTAATCTGGATAATCCACATGAAAAACTTTTTTTCGTTGGGAGGTATTCCATTTTAAAATTATAGTTCAGTAGGGTTGTCTCCCAACATCACGGTCTATTTGCTGTGTATAAGGGAAGACCTTTTTTGAACCGAAAACAGTGACTAACGGTTTATGGTCCGTTTGTAATGTAAAATATTTTTCATGTATATAACAGTGAAATGTCGTGACAGCAGATAGGACTCCTAATGCCCCCTTTTCAATCTGGAAGTAATTTTTCTCAGCAGAGATCAATTTCCTCGATACATGATCGATATGCTTATGAGTTCCATCTGACATTTTATGGAGAATGTATGTGCCTATTCCATACGAACTCGCATCGCTAGTAACTATTATTTCAAGGTTTGTGTTATAATGTGTGAGGAATCGGTCCGACGTTAGAATTTTGATAGTTTTATCGAATGTCTCCTGGAACTCGGTGTGAACAAATCAGACCCAGAATATAATTATAATTTGACATTTAATTCGACATTTTTACTTGCATATATATTTTTATATTTGTGCCGTCTGTTCATCTGGACTTAACCCAAGTTTTATTTTCTTTATTCGCTCTGCAATGTGAACTCTCATGGCCAACTTTATTACATGTCAGACAAGTTTTAAAACTATATGGGTAATTTATAAACCAATGAAGGGCTCCACAATGGCAACAATGGCTAGATGATAATTTGTTCTGATTTTTATTTGAGTGACTTGTCTTTTTAGGAGAATGATAATTTTTTTACTTGTTTTTGAAGGAGAATTGGAATATGTTTTCTTATCTATCTTCCTTATTTGAGCAATGCCCGACTCTTCAATATTTTTAGAGTCTTGTTTGATACTTATAAGTCTTTGGCGGTCTTCAGTAAGCTTTTGTAACGGTTCTTTTTCCAATTTGGTTAGCATTCTTTGTCTAATTTCTCCGTCTTTCGGGGATAATAATCGTTGCCCAAATATTAAGCATTTAACGTTAACCGCGATAAGTTCACAATGTATTGATGCAAATGCTGAATAGTCTCCTTTAACACCAAACCCGAATACAACATAACGTTTTTCGCCAACAGAGTTAATGTTCACAAGAAAACTGCGCTCTGTGTTTGATAGGTTGTTGCCAATTCCAATGAAGAAAAACAGATGACTAAAATCTATAGGCCAGTTGACAAATTTTGTTCAAAACTTTAGGGCTGAAAAAATGTTTGGGGAAGAAGGAATATTATCCAAAAGAATTGGACAAAAGTCATACATGACATAAAAGGAAACAAATTTCCATGAAAAAGATATTAGAATCAGTTGAGACCCAGACACACTAGAGAGGTCACTAAAAGTACTGAAGAGATATATGACTCATTTGAAATTTCTGTCCTGATAAGTCAGAATTCTTCAATGGAGGTATTCCAGAATTTAAGGCCAAAATATCAGTATATCAAAGGTCGCTACAGCAATGTTTGAGTAAGAAAAGGCTCAGAAAAAAGTGAATAGACTATGTCCAGATCCTAAGAAAAGTAGATATTGAAACTAAATTTCACAGAAAAATTTAGCTCAGGGGCTGGTGATGTAATGAATAGTAGAATTATGTGGGAGAGATGTCTTCACACTAGGAACTAACACTTTTACTATGACACTCATTCAAACTGTGGCATACCAGATTTAGAACTCGAACTGAAGCAAGACTGCTGCGTTACTTCAAACGATTTTCAGGATCATACTATAAACAAAATGGCAGTTTCAATCAAAAGAAGATTTGAATTTTAAAAACTTGCAGACGAAAACGAACAGCAGAGTTTCTGATAGGTAACCAATCTGAAGAAGTCTTGAATTGTAAAGTTTGCCTATGAAAACAAAAATGAACAATAAAGTTCCTTCCTTGTGAAGATTTGCAGGAATTCTAAAACATTCAGCATATTTCATGGAGTGATTCTGGTTTCTGATTGGTTGGTTGCATAGCCTGCTTCCATCTGAGTGGTTAGTTCTTATTACTCCTGTCTATAAAGCTTCCAATTTTTTGTAAGCATACCTTCAACAATATTGTAACACTTCCAGTTATAACATTACATGTAATTTACCTAGTTGTGGGGAAAATAGCAACTTGTGTTTAGTTAATTGTATACACTAAATAGTTTGCAATAGATATTGTGCTTTCATATTAAATTACCTGAAATTAGTTAATTTGTCATAAAACGGATGAAATCCGATGCCAAATAATTAATTTACGTTTAAATTGCTGAACAAAACATTTCTTTTGTTATTTTATTAACGGAACATGTAGACGTTTCGCAGTTAATTAAAAGAAAATGTTTTTCTTTTATAATTTTTAGTTGTTTACATGGGAACAAATTGAGAAATCTTTATCATTTGTGAATATCAATACAGAACTAATGAGAATTATTGATTGAAAAAGAAATTGAAAAAGAAATATATATTTAGAATTATTTTAATGAGAAAAACTGAATCCATGGAAATATCATGGCCTAATTGGATATAACTAGCAGGAATAATTATGCATCGAAATTATTGTCTTAATGCTTAAAAGGTAAAGGAGGAAAAAGGAAATAGAGACACAAAAGAAGGCAGAAATATTTGATGATGTGAATTAGAAAACATACATACAGTAGAACCTCGGGATACGGTGACCTCGGGATACGGTGACCTCGGGATACGGTGACCTCGGGATACGGTGACCTCGGGATACGGTTTTTTTTTCCAGGTCACCATATGGAATACAATGTTTTTCCAGCACCTGGTTACGGTATTTTCCCCACCTTACGGTGTTATTTATAATGTTATTTGATTATATACATGGGCATTATATACTGTACTGTATTTTATTACTAATTTTTAATATGTACTGTATAAAATTTTGTTTAGGCCCCGCCATACTGCGATTTCACCTTACAATCGCAAGCCTGCAATGGATTAATGGCGTATCCTGTATAGAGTGAGAGATTATACAAAGAGAGAGAAAAGGAAAGAGAGAAAGAGAGAGAGAAAGAGAGAGAGAGAGATGCAGACTGAAAGAGAGCTAGGTTAGGTTATATGCATATTCCAAAGAGCTTCACCACATTCTTGAGAAAAAAATTCTGCCATGGTCTTGGTAATCGTCATGTCATCTCATGAGAATGAAATTTGCTAGCGGAACAATAACAGAAACTCATCTTAAAGCAACCGGAGAACAGAAAATATTGTCATTTGGAATAAACAGTTTACCTTGAAGTCTTGTATATACTCGTGCTTATCGGCTGTTTTTACTAGTAGGATAATATCGGGTCATCAAGAGAATGTGCACCATTTTGTGGCCTCCCTCTCAACAGCCTTTCCCGCATCTGTGATGAACATGCACGCAAGTACACAAGAATTGTGTGCCAGTGTATGAGTCATCAATACCTGTGGCAAAAAGCGAACCCAGGACCTTTCAATTGCAAATCAAAAGTCTGCCAATGAGCTACATCGATCCTACCCATGATCCCGAACAACATTGTGAATCAACACGACACGATTCTGAACAACACTGCCGATTGACATCTTAGCCCCTCCACTCATTATCTGAATTGCATTTACATGAGAAATGTCATGCTCTAATTTGAAATAACTAGCAGAAATAATTATGCATCAATATTATTGTTGTAATTTTTTTTTTTAAATTGTGAAAGAAAAGAAACGGACATAAGAACAAGACCGATAGCCATTAGTCGCATGCTCTCGTGTAATGAATGAATGCGTGAATGTAGGATTGACATGAAATTCTTAAAGATAAATTAAAATGAACGAAAAATGGCTGAAATGACTTAAATAAATAAAAAGTAAATGACTTAGAATGACTTTAATGAAATTAAGGATGAATTGAATGACCTTAAGAATAACTTCAATGCTTAAAAAATAACTAGAATCCTTCAAAAACAACTTGAATGGCTTTGAGACGGACTGGTTGTAAAGTGGGTGATCATTTCACATTAAATTAATACAGAAAAGTGATCCCCCACTTTATATCACAAGAAGTACAGCATGTAGTAAGGACAGATACTGCACTTTGATCTTGGCCAAAAGGCCAAGAAAAGCGGTATTTATTTGCTCCCCCACCGAGCAAATTAGGCAAACTCCCCAGGGAGTAGGGGAGCTGGATAGTGACAATCGGTATGAAGGGTTGCCCCTACATTGACCAAGCTCTTATATGTGGGGTTATCCCCACATATGGTCTTTGCTTGCAGTATCTGCCGGAACAAGGTATTTATTTGCTCCCCCACAGAGCAAATTAGATACAAGGCCGATATTTAATGTGAGGAATGAAGGAGAAATGGGGTCCAACTCCCCGGGGAGTAGGGGAGCTGGATAGTGACAATTGGTATGAAGGGTTGCCCCTATATTGACCAAGGTTTTATATGTGGGGTTGGTATTTATTTGCTCCTCCACCAAGCAAATTAGGCACAAGGCCGATTTTTAATGTGAGGAGTGAAGGGGAAATGGGGACCAGCTCCCCGGAGAGTAGGGGAGCTGGATAGTGACAATTGGTATGAAGGGTCGCCCCTACATTGACCAAGGTCTTATATGTGGGGTCGCCTCCACATATGATCTTTGCTTGCAGTATCTGCTGGAACAGATACTACACTTTGATCTTGGCCAAAAGGACAAGAAAAGGGTATTTATTTGCTCCCCCATCGAGCAAATTAGGCACAAGGTCGATTTTTAATGTGAGGAGTGAAGGGGAAATGGGGACCAACTCCCCGGGGAGTAGGGGAGCTGGATAGTGACAATTGGTATGAAGGGTTGCCCCTACATTGACCAAGGTCTTATATGTGGAACTGCCCCCACATATGGTCTTTGCTTGCAGTATCTGGCGGAACAGATGGTATTTATTTGCTCCCCCACCGAGCAAATTAGGCACAAGGCCAATTTTTGATGTGGGGAGTGAAGGGAGGGGGAAGGGAAAAAAGGGACCAGCTCCCGAGAGGCGAGAAATGGGAGCTGGTTAAAGGTCACGTATGTAGGGTTTCCCCCACATCTGGTCTTTGCTTGCAGTATCTGCCGGAACAGATGGTATTTATTTGCTCCCCCACCGAGCAAATTAGGCACAAGGCCAATTTTTAATGTGAGGAGTGAAGGGAGGGGGAAGGGAAAAGGGGACCAGCTCCCGAGAGGTGGGAAATGGGAGCTGGTTAAAGGTCAGGCATGTGGGGTTGCCCCCACATCTGGTCTTTGCTAGTCATAGCTTGCAGTATCTGCCGGAACAGATACTACACTTTGCTCTTGGCCAAAAGAACAAGAAAAGCTTAAAAAGCTAAGAACAGCATCTATTAACAACAGACCTTTGATCTTAACCAAAAAGGCCAAGCACAAAAGTGTTACGGACAGATCGACAGACAGACCGACTGACCAACGGAGTGACTTATAGAGTCGCTTGCACGCAACTAAAAAGCAGCTATATCCAATTATGTAAATTTGGAGTGAACAGATGGTATACAGAGAGAGAGAGAGAGAGAGAGGGGGGCGGTGGGGGGGGGTAGTTCAGGTTATACGCATACTCCTAAGAACTTTGGCACAACAATTTTGCCACCTGTTATGACCTTTTCGATAGGGATCGATTGTTTTGTTATGTCATTACACAACAATGAAATTTGCGGAACAAAAAAAGAAACTCGCTATGAGGTGAGCAGACAACAAAAGATATTGTTGTTTGGAAGAAATAGCTTAACTTGTAGACTTGTATATAATCATGTTTACCGCCTGTTTTCACTGGTGGTGCATTTCATTTCTGTCTCGAGAGAATGTCGGGTTTTAAGACCTTCTTCTCGACAGCTTTTTCATGTATTAATACCCCTCACTAGCGTGAGGCTGCACTATCTGAATTGCATTTACATCAACGTTTAGCGGCTGAGCGTCTCACACCCCTGTTGTGTGAAAAAGTGGTCTTTATGAAAAAATAATAAATAAATTAATTTAAAACATTTCTTTCCCCACTGAGGTCTTTCATCTGCCTCTGTCGTTTGTTTTTCTAGTTGATTTTCCTTTGTCATACATACAATGCAATACAAATAAAATGACAACATTCATCCAACAGGTTTTATTTAAGATTGGACTGAAGTAAATAAAAAAATTATTTTCCTTACGGAGGTCTTCCATCTGCCTCTGTTAACTTTCAATAATATTTCTAAACAGAACAATTAAAACGATTCTATTACAACTGTTATATTCCTAAATACTTAGGAAATAAAGACAAACGTGAGTTACACCGAGTGGTATGTGTAATGGGGTTTATTTATAATACAGAAACGTAAGGCTGCTCGCCTAAGGTAAATAGAAGTACATAGTAACAAGTATGGGGAAGAAAGTCTGATAATCAACACGTAAGACTATCCGTCTTACTGCGACTGCTTGTCTGCCGCTGTCTGCCGCTGTCTGCCAAACAGTCCAATATATATATACAGTTTGTAACCGGTGTATAGCCAGTTATGTTCCTTCACAACACCTCCCCCTGAAGCTGAAATCTTCCTGATTTTAGCTTAAATACCTCTTCCTTTTAGGGTCAGGGCTTAATCTCCTGGTAACTTTTCTCTTTCTTGCGCTTTTCCTTCTGGTCAGCGTTACCCGGGGTAAAGGTTTCTGTCCAGCCCGTATGGTCGGTTCAGGCGAAATATTCATTGTTTGCGGTACACACGCTGGTTTTGGTATATCAAAAATATCACACAATGTTTCCATTGGTGTCTCTTCCACATTTGGAGACAGTCTGGGACGTATTTGATTTCTGTGTCTTTTGCAGACAAAACTTAATCCTTGGATGGTATAGACCATGCTCCCAATCCTTTTTTTGATAATACCTTCAACCCACTGATTTCGTCCATTTTGAAAATTTTTGAAATATACATTTTCACCTGGGGAGAAGCACTTGGTATTAAGGTTTTCTTTTTTGAAAACTTTCTTTTTCTCTGGTAGCAGCCTATCGAAGACAGATCTTATCTTTCTTGCAAACATTAGCTCAGCCGGGGAAGAATTGACATTATTATTAGGATTTGGTGTCACCCTGTAAATTGCTAAAAATGTTTGAATACATTGTTCGTCTGTGTCCGTAGTAAGATTTTTCTTAAGTGCCCTTTTAAACGTATCTACAAATTTTTCGGCCAACCCATTCGATCGTGGATGGTACACAGGTGTTGTCATATGTAGAATATTTAGTGAGTCACAGAATTCTTTGAATTCATGAGCAGTAAATGCTGTTCCATTATCGCTCACTAAGGTTTTTGGCACTCCAAAACGGCTAAAAATTTCATTAAGCGCACTCACAGTGTTTTTTGCTGTTGGATGTCTAAACTTAAATATTTCAGGCCATTTTGAAAAAGAATCTACAATAATCAAGTAAAAATAACCATTTATAGGTCCCGCATAATCAATATGCAGACGTGACCAGGGTAGGTCCGTCTTTGGCCATGGCGTCGTTTTTACTGGAAGATCTCGAGCTGCTAATTGACATCCTCTGCATGTCTTGACACATTTTTCAACTTCCTTGTCCATACCAGGCCAGTACACATATCCTCTCATAAGGGATTTCATTCTCGAAATGCCCGGATGACCTGTATGAAATTCCTTCAGAATTTTCCTCTGTAACGTTAGTGGAATTACGATCCTCTCACCATACATGAGCACATCTTCACAGATGGAAAAAGGCGTTGTTTGATCTACCTTTTTATTTTTTTTTATCCATCCCAATTGATTTTTCATTTTCTTAATGAAAATGTCATTTACTGCCTCTTTTTTTATTTTTTCGAAAGTTACCGGAAGTTCACGTATCATATTACACATTGAACTTGTACATTCACTTTCGTCTTTAAGCGCAGCAATTACCGTTTCTTCGAAACTTTCACTTCTTTTAGGGATCAACCGTGATAATGCATCTGCGTGTCCTAACTTTTTTGAGGATACATGTTCCATCTTAAACTGATAGTTTAAGAGGGTTACAGCCCATCGCTGTAATCGATTCGCAGTATGTGTGGGAATGCCTTTCTTTGATCCAACTATGGTAAGTAGGGGTTTATGGTCGGTTTGCAAAATAAAAGATCGTCCATGGAGAAATCGATTGTACTTTGTAATTCCAAATATTATCGACAGCGCCTCTTTTTCAATTTGGCTGTAATTTTTCTCCGCTGCAACCAACGTTCTTGAAGCATGGGCGATAGCTTTTGTCCTACCATCCTCATACTTGTGAAGTAATACAGCGCCAACACCGTAATCACTGGCGTCCGTTGCTAGTATTAGTTCCTTTTCTGGATTGAAATGTGCCAATGCTAAGTCTGACAGTAGACATCTTTTGATATTTTGGAAAGCAGATTCACATTCCTTATTCCAGTTCCATTTAACACCCTTTTTCAGTAACTCGTTAAGAGGAGCTCTTAAATTATGTATGTTAGGGATGTAAATTGCATAGTATTGAACTAATCCCAAAAACGATTTTAATTTTGTCACTGAATCTGGAGCAGGCATCTTTTCAATTGCTTCAGTCCTTTGTGGATCCGGTCTTCGACCCTCTTTGTCGATTATTTGACCTAGATATTTAATTTTTTTCATAAAAAAATCGCATTTTTCTGGGCTCAATTTAAAACCAAATTCCTGTATTCTTTTGAATACTTCTTTTACATGCTTCTTATGATCTTGCAAATTTTCACTTTTAATTAGGATATCGTCAAGGTAGGCCATTGAAAATTCCAACCCTGCCAGCATCGTGTCCATAATTTGCTGGAAAATAGCAGGAGCAACCTTTAATCCAAAAGGAAGCCTCTTTAGCTTAAAAATGCCCTTATGAGTATTTATGCCTAAGTATTTGGAGCATTCATCGCTGATCTTAATTTGCAAGTAAGCATCTGAGAGGTCTATCTTAGAAAAAATTTTTCCTCCGTTAAGCTTAGAGAACAGATCTTCTGCGGACGGAAGGGGATAATTATGGTCCAATAGACAGTCATTTAAACCCGTTGAAAAATCTCCACAGACCCTTATTCTGTTATTTTTTTTCTTTACATACACGGTTGGACTTGCCCAATCTGTGTGGTTAACTTTTTCAATGACTTCCAGTTGTTGAAGTCTATCCAACTCTTTTTCGATTGCGTCCATCGCTGAAAAAGGCACATTCCTTTTAGGTTTGAATACTGGAGTGGCATTTTTCTTTAATTCAAATTTTGCCTCTGTCTTAATACAGAGTCCTAGTCCTTCGGCAAAAACATTGGGAAATTCAGTTTTCAAATCCTTCAGGAAGTCTTCCCTTTGGTTTGCTTTTTCTGCAGTTAAAACGTTACAAAACGAATTTATGGGTTTCTCCCATAAATTAAACAGGACAATCCAATCTACCCCAAACAGGCATGTATTCTTTCCTGGTACGACGTACACTTTGGATTTATGAGTCTGGTTAGCGAATGTCACTTTGCATTTTAATTCTCCCTTGAACTCTAATCTTTTGCCGCACACACTTCTCGCCGTCTTTCTGGTTTTCGTTAATTCAGGTCGACCTATCCTTTTCCATATATCTTCATTTATAATACTAATATCTGCACCGCTATCCAGAAGCAATGTAACCAGATGTCCATTTATCCGAACATCAACATATTTCCGTCTTTCGCAGCTTTTTTCTTTATTCATGCGAAGCGTATTTACATTATCGGTCCCTTGTCTTTTCTTCTGGGCACAGTATGTTCCCTTGTGACCTCTGAGACCACATTCATAACATATTTTGTTCCTAAACCAGCAGGTCTTATTGTTGTGTCTTAAACTACCACAACATTTACACTTTAGCTTTGGGTCTTTGTATCCTTTAAGGATCCTGTGTTCTTGGAACCTGGACTTTCTTGTGGTCCCTTGCCTTTTT
The DNA here is from genome assembly GCF_053919585.1 of Euprymna scolopes. Taxonomy (NCBI): domain Eukaryota; kingdom Metazoa; phylum Mollusca; class Cephalopoda; order Sepiida; family Sepiolidae; genus Euprymna; species Euprymna scolopes. The sequence goes on from NC_136491.1 coordinate 144,709,440, forward strand.
ACTTGCTGCACCTTAAAAATATTTTTCTCTTCAATGCGAGTGTTGTCTTTCTTTATGTTAATCAGACGTTGACACTCTTCAGTGACTTTTTGCAATGTTATGTTAGGATCCGCCTCCATAATTGTTAGGATCCGTGAACGTATATCTTTGTCCCTTGGTGCTGTGAGACCTTGTACAAAGATTAAACATTTAAATTGGTCTGCGGAAATTTCATTCAATTTAAATGATTCGCATAAACAGTTCACAGTGCAAGCATATTCTAGATAGTCTTCAGCTTCTGCCTTCTGAATGTTCAAACATTTGTATCTAGAGTGAAATAGGCTATCCCTTTTATCAAATATTTTCGACAAGGTACTAATTGTTTCCTCGAACGAAACCTCCTCCGGTTTTTTTGGTAGAATTAGATTTGCATACTTGGTGTTTTCATCAGTACCCAGTTTTTGTAGTAGCAGGGTAACTTTTTCCTCATCGGTCCAGTCTAAACATCTTTTCGTAAAAATTGTTTCGTATCTTCTGTAGTATGCAGGGAAAGTAACACCAGTATCCGGGGAGTAACGAAATTCCGTTAGTGAATTTGAAATACCCTCGGCAGAAAAATTAGTCTTCTTCCCGGTCGACGTTAGAATTAGCTTTTCTAAATTCTTTTGCTGTGTCGACATTTGTCGTTGTAGTATGTTTGTTTGTTCTTGTTGTGCCTCTAAAGTTTTTTGTGTTCTTTCTTGTTGTTGTTGCAGCTGTTGCTGTAGCTGTTGTTGTTGAATTTGTTGTTGTTGTTGTTGTTGCGCTAAAAATTGTTGAGTCATTTTTGTCTGTTCCTGGATGCTAAGGGCTAGAGCCTTAGTTAACTCTGCTAATTGTTCCATGTTAGCTTCTAGTACAAAAATGTCTTTTCGAATTCTACACAATAATTCCAAAGAAAAATCGTAAATTTACGTATATCGTAAATTAGTAGCAATATGCAGACACAACACGTTTCAACAAAGTTCATCCATAGTAATTCAACAGGCTTTGTAAAATAATTCTTTTTTTTTTTTTTTTTTTTTTTTTTTTTTTTTTTTTTTTTCAACAACGTAAGTTCATACACAAAATATTTCTTACTTCCCACGACAAATAGTTCCAATTATTTATATAAAGGCAATAACAAACAATTAATTTTCCAAAAAAAAAAAATATATGGCTGCCGTTCCCACGTGGCATAAAATGGTACAATAGTCGTTGTATTTATATTTTTTCTTTCGAAACTCGTAATCCTTTAGTGTAGTTTCGAATTCAACTTGCGACCATTTTTTTTTTTTTTTTTTTTTTTACTTGTCAAAATAAATATAAATTCCACTTTACCTTGAACATGTTTCTATAATTTCTTGTGAGTTCTTTACGAAGAAAAATCCGTACTTTTCGCTACTTTAGGTAGGAAAAATTTTTAAATTCATTGACGCACGTGGTCAAAAATCCTTGTGTAGTTTGTTTTTTTCGTAAAACAAAAAATCCTTGCATTGTACACAGTCCTTGGTACGGTAATTTATCTCTGTTAAGAGAAAGAACATCCTTTCGTCGCCATTGTTATATTCCTAAATACTTAGGAAATAAAGACAAACGTGAGTTACACCGAGTGGTATGTGTAATGGGGTTTATTTATAATACAGAAACGTAAGGCTGCTCGCCTAAGGTAAATAGAAGTACATAGTAACAAGTATGGGGAAGAAAGTCTGATAATCAACACGTAAGACTATCCGTCTTACTGCGACTGCTTGTCTGCCGCTGTCTGCCAAACAGTCCAATATATATATACAGTTTGTAACCGGTGTATAGCCAGTTATGTTCCTTCACAACAACAACAAACACTTAATAGAATTGAGCTAATTATTAAAATAGATTTTCTTTAATATAATATGCAAATGAGGGTATTCATAGAATGTAGATTTCTTTTGAATGCATATTAAAAAATCGTGTAGAAATCATGCTGAAATAAAAGTGTATATAAGTCTGCTTTCAGAATGAAAATTCATTTGCTAAATAGTGTACCTTTTGTACATATTATGTAAAATAATATAAAAACGTAATGTAAAAAAAAAAAATGATGTCACTTTTGGGCTGTATGTGAAGCTAAAATATACCTTCTTAGTCTTCAGGCTACGATCCAAGGGTAGTATCTGTTTTGTCTAAGATGGTATAATGATATCGTGGGGGTTCTATTCATGCTGGGTATCCATACAATGGAAATGTCATAGACTCAATAATATTGAGGGGTCTCCATTCATGCTGAACGTTAATAGAATGCCCAGCAGCAATATCGTGAACAAACCAGCAGACAAGCATACGAATTTATTATAACACAAACTTCAAGCAAGCAAGGATGACCCAACAATCCACAAAGTTTTATAATTATTAAGACTAGCGTGATCTATGGAAATTCCACTGTGGTATCTTTCATGTGTAATATATTGCTGCTGGGCATACGTTCAGCATGAATGGAGACCCCTCAATTGTAGCCTTTTTCTTAAAACTGTAAAAGTATTTATCTAAGTAATCTAGTTAATGTAGTGGCTGAATATATTTGGTTATTACAGTTTATTTCTAATATCCTTATAGGAGTCTATGACATATTTCCATTGTATGGACGCCCAGCATGAATAGAACCCCCACGATATCATTATACCATCTTTAGACAAAACAGATACTACCCTTGGATCTTAGCCTAAAGACTAAGAAGGTATATTTTAGCTTCACATACGGCCCAAAAGTGACATCATTTTTTTTTATTTTAATTTATTTTTTTACATTGCGTCTCCAATGATCAGGAGATCCTATTTATTAAAAAAGAGGACAGAAGATGATAACATAATACAAACATTAAATTAAGCTATTTACATACTAATTTAATGTTTGTAGTATCGAATCACCTTCTAGCTTCCTTTTTAAGAAATAGGATCTCCCGATCAAATAATTTATCATCTGGAAACCATGACATGTGTACGTATATATGTTAAAGGTACTACAGTATTAATATATAGATTATCGATTGCCGCAGTTTTCAAAGATTATGGAAAAGTTAAATATTTAATAATTCTTGGTCTTCAAACTGAAATCTAAGTGTATTATCTATTCTGTGAATGAAAATCTGCAATCATTCCAATTCAATGTTCCCCTTCTCGGCGAGCTAAATTTTCCTCATATTAAACGGCCTTGTGTCTAACATTGTGTTCTGGTAAATAGATAGCGAACGCTTTTAAATCCAACTAAATATTTATTTAAAGAAAAACAGATGAGACGTTCACTCCAGCCTGTATTTATTACTTATGTTTGAGATTAAAAATAAGCAAAAAGCAAGAACAAACAAACAAAAAAAAAGTTGCTAACATCTATGACGTCATCCAGAATAGGCATAATTCCTTAGCTTATGATCTTCTTGTCCAATAGAGATGAATATGATGCAAGTACGGTTTATAAAGCTGCGATTTGGAATATTGTGACCGCATATGGGTCAGTGCATCAAACACTAGACTCTTTCTATTGGATAGGATTTAAAAACGGGTCTTCAATCTAATAGGCCACACACTGTCAGTCAAACTTCAGCCCCTGTCTCATCGCCACAATGTTGCATTCCTGTGCTTGTTTTACAAGTACTTTAATGGAATGTACTCCAATGAACTTGTAGAACTGGCGTCCCCTTCAACATAAATAGCCCTGACTTACCTGACAAACAGCAAAATCCCATGCCTTCACTGTAGAGATCCACCAATGCATGAGAGTCTTCAACTCTGAAAGTTTCTTCTGTTGAACTGTCAGGCTTTGAAATTCCCTCCCTGCATCCCTTTTTCTGATTGTACATGCAAAAAGTTATAGGTGGTGTTATATCTCTCTGCTCAACTTCCTATTTAGAGTGTCCCTGAAGGCATGGCTCCAAATTCACATTAGGCCCTTACATCTCAGTGGCAATTTGCCTTGGTTGCAGTGTTCATGAATAAAAACAAAAATGTGGAAAATGTAGCTTCCAGAAAGTCTACATTCGGAATAGTTACTGTTGCGTGTGGCAAGAAAAGGAAATGGAGCGGAATCTCAGTTCGGGTCACTATTGTTTGTTCGCGCATGGGAAGAGAAATAAGTGTTGTAGTGGAAATGAGAATGCTAGTCCAGCGTGTAGACAAAGAAGAGGATATGAGAGTTGACATTAGTTAGTAGTCAGCTACGCGGTGGTGTTCTCAGGGACCAGTAGTAGATAGAGAGAAAAAGAGTGGGAATGTGTACATACGGTCTGTTAGCTCGTGGCCCATACATAATAGTAAGTGGGCGTGAGGTACGCGTGTGCGCGCGCCGAAACGGCGGCGGCTAGCACGCCGACCAGCCACCTAGGAGGCTAGTCTCGATAGAGGAAGAAGCCGGTTGTTGCTCTTTGTTTTATACTTGTTTCCAGTGGTCATTTGCGCATGTGTATATTTCCTTAGAAAGCGGAAGTGACGTCGTCCATGTGTGCATTCGTGTGCGCGTGTGTGAGTACATATGTGTGCGTTAGCACGTGTGTATATACACGTGAATGTGAGTGTATGTACGTGAACGTAAATAAATGTACGTGTGTGTGGACATGGACGTGGGCGCGTATGTTTGTGTGCGCGTATGTATATGACATAGCTTGAAATGTGAATGTGTGTTTTTGTGTGAGACTTGAAAAAGGCTCGTACATTACAAAAGTTGCCTAGATTAAACTTCAAAAACAACATTCCTTAATAGAGGAGCCTTAGACAACTGATAATAAAGCAATCTCTTGAAGAATGACTTCCTTGAACTAAATAGAATTATACTACACTCTGATATTAGCTCGAAAATGCAAAATCAGGCACAAGGCTGGCGAAATACAGAACTTGCTTATCTGAAGTAAATAAACATGCAGATTTGTGCACCAGAAGTATCAACTTTTACAATTCATGCACCTTTGATGCACAGATTTGTATTTGCACCAAGGTCTATGACAATAAATAATCACTTTGTAGTCGACCAAATCTTCATGATTGACACGCGTGCCTTTAGATGAAAAGACACGCTGGATGATTTTGATGAGTTTGGAAGATATAAATATAAGCACAAATCAATTGGTCATTCAGTTTGGATTCTTGTGGATAAAACGTACACTCATTAAAAAGTGATTGACATTGGTTTGATTGGAATTGGTTGGCATTACACCGCGGTTCGATTCTCCTGTAGTTTGATTCGCAGAATGCAGTCAGTGGTTTGTGTTGTTGAGGTGAGAGGACAGCATTCTAAAGTGAAAAAGACTGGTGCTGAGTAAGATACGCAAGAGAGCAGAAAAGTGAGAAAGATGATGAAATGGTGTTTATGTTTATTACAGTTGATGAGCAAAATTTTTATTTCTGAATTTTTTACATGAAGATTGATTTCTAACAACGTTAGTTTTTTTTTTTTCAAATTTATTTATTTATTATTATTATTATTATTTTATTTATTTTATTTTATTTATTTATTTATTTTATTTTTTTGCCTAATTAAATTGTCACCTATGTGGTAATAGCCAGGTTCAATATTGCTTAACTTTGGTGATAATATCAGAACCGGTATCTCAACAATAAATTCCTTCTCAAACTGTTGTGTTTTGACGATGTGAATAATATCCTCGTGATATGCTAAACAGATGTGTCATGTGTTTGCGAATCGATTCCGGTACCGAAATTCTGGATAAAAACTTGGAATTGTATTATTTTGTGTTCACTATTGATGAATAGTAAATTGTTTGAAATTAAACATGGCACCAAATAACCGGCTGATTTGCTAAGTAAGACCTTCTGTCATCTAAAATTCTTAAATATATTATGGAGTTCAAGGAAATTTTACCTTAAAACATAACATGAAGTACTCTTGCCACATCTGAGGTGGAGTTTCTAAGAGTACCCTTTCCTGGCTTGACAGGGTACAAAACCGTCTTCGAAATCTAGTGGGTGAGGACCTTTTTGCTTCCCTATTTCCATCTTTTTTACTGAAGAGGTGCTGCGAGTCTATCCCTATTTTATTGCTACTTTTATGGTAGGTGCTCGACTGTGCTTCAATCTATTGTTTTCCTCCTTAAAATATTTGTCTAGCTACAACAACCATCAACAATTTTCCCCACTCTCTATCTGTGCCTAAAACTAAACGAAAATTCCATGAACAAAGTTTCTTTCCTAGAATTGCTTGTCTGTGGAACACAATACGGTGCAACTGCTTCCCAGCTGATTATAACATAGTCATTTTCAAATTTAATGTCAATAAGTTTTTGTTGAGTCATCCTCTCAAATAATAAGTCTTATCCAGGTTCCACCATTATTGCTGATGTTGGTCCTAGCACTTATTGACATATCTTAGAGTGGCCTCTGACCCTTGTTAAGCAGTGATTCCAAGTAAAAAAAAATATAAAAATCTGTTTGCTACCTGAGTTATTACAAACTCTGGATGCTTCTGAGGAAAATGAGTGTAGCTTTTATTGTTTTTATTATTGCCCTGAGTTGGCAATTGTTGCCACCAGGAGTTGACGTCTATAAATTGTTAATAGCTATATTGGAAACTGAAAGTTGGTTTTAAAAGCACAAAGAATTGAACTGAAAAAATATTAAACAACTGCATATGATGTAAGAGAGTACAGATAAAGCTTAGTTTTAGATGCATTAAAAGTAACCAGCCACTTCTTTCCCCATTATACCACGTGCCCAAGATCGGAGGAGAGAGAATCAGAGAGAACTTGGTTATTTATAGTCTTAGATGTGCTACCATAGATGGTAGTATCATAAGTATAAATGTCTGCAAATGATGTAAGGGTGTGATTTGGAAGATCATTAATTGTTATTCTGTTAAATGGTAATAAAAACGAAAGGAACACAGGACTTTTAGAAACAAACATGTATTCACATATATTACAGGCAAGGCGGGTTGAGCAATACCATTCCTCAACTGTTGGGCATTTGCACACGACCTCCTTGGCCGCATACCAATCTCTGACTGCCGGGTACTCGTTACCGGAAGTGACGTCACCAGAGGAAGTGACGTCATGAGATAGTCCATTAATCCCATGGAGGGGCGTCTCCAACACTCCCTCCCAATCTTTTTGTTTGTAAAAGCTGTCAGTACCTCTTCTATTTAGGGTTTACCATCAATGGCTTGGTAAACTTTCTCTTTCGGAATGACTGCCGTAGTTCAGGTGTTGGTTGAGGAGGTTCAATATCAAAAGTTTCAAAGACAGTGTCTATCGGCTCATCTTCCAGTGGTGGACTGTCGCTGGTTTCAACTGATCGACATCTTCTTAGTTGGTTATGTTGATCCTTTGATGATATATACCATGTCACCGACTCTCTTAGTAATTGTACTCACCTCCCAGAATAAGGTGTTGTATTTATAACTTTTGAAAAACACTCTTTCGCCTATTATAAAACGTTTACAGGGTACATAAGTGGTCACTAGTTGCCTTGACTGTAATTGTACCCACCTGACATGAAAAATTTACTGAATGCACAAGCTTGTCAAAAACGGATCTCACTTTCCACGCAAACATCGTTTCTGCAGGTGAGACTGCTGTTGGTGTGTTCAGGTTGGGTGTAATCCTATACACGGGTACACGTGTAGAAATTGTTGAAGTGCTTCATCTGTTGGGGGTCCCTTGAGCCTCCTTCAGTGCTCTTTTAAGAGTGTGCACAAAGCATTCCACTTGCCCATTCGTACTAGGATAGTATTGGGGAGTGGTGATATGATTAACTTGGAATGTATCACAAAAACTTTTGAACTCAGACGTAAACTGGGTTCCATTATCACTTACGAAGCAATTGACTACACCGAAACGTGTAAACAGTTCATGTAATAAATTTATAGTCGTTCCAGTTGTTGGTCTTCTGCACCTCAATACCTCAGGCCACTTGCTGTAACTATCGACTATGATTAAGTAATAATTGTCCTCAAGCGGACCCGCAAAATCGATGTGCATCCTAGACCATGGCTGGTCAGTCTTCGGCCAACGTTTAAACATAATCAGTGGTGATTTATCCGCAAGGGCACAGCCTGTGCACGAGTCTATCCTCTCATTGATGTCTTTGTCCATTTTAAGCCAGTCGACATAGCTCCTTATCAAACTCTTCATACGATTTTTCCCAGGATATCCTGTGTGAAAATCCCGTAGAATTCGTTTTTGGAGACATTTGGGAATCACCACTCTTTCGCCATATAGTAAAACCTCATCGCAAAGCGAAAATACTTCCGGAACCTCGCCTTTTATGGCGATCTTGTTTTTTTATGTCCCATATGAAGTCATCCTTGTCAGCTTCCCTTTTAATCTCCAGTAGAGACACTGGGAGTTCTCTGATTGTGTTGCCCATCATCGTTTTTATTCCCCCGTCTGTCCGAAGAGTGGCAATGATGGAATCTTCAAACGGATACCTTTTCAATGGTATCAGCCTAGATAGGCTATCTGCATGGCTAATTTGTTAAGAAGACAAGTACTCCAAGGTGAAATCATAATTCAGTAATAATGTACCCCATCTCAACAGTCTATTAGCTGTGTATGTCGGAACCAAAAATCGTGAGCAACGGCTTATGATCCATCTGAAATGTAAATTTTCCCCATATAAATATCTATGAAACTTTGTTACAGCAAATATAATACTCAAGGCTTCTTTTTCACTTTGAGAATACTGTCTTTCGGCCATTAGTAGCGTTCTTGATGCATGTGCAATCAGTTTTCTGGTACCGTCAGGCATTATATGAAGTATGCAAGCTCCCACACTAAATGAGCTTGCGGCACATGCTACTATTATTTTCAACCTTGGATCATAGTGTGTCAAAAAAAAAGATCTGAAGTTAACGTCTCTTTGATCTTCTCAAACGCCTTCTGGCATTCTGGCATCCAGTCCCAGGCTTTCTCTTTCTTCAGCAGTTCATTTAGTGGGGCATGCAAATCATGCATATTCTTGATGAAGACTTGGTAGAAATTAGCCAGGCACAGAAAGCTTTGTAGTGTTTACACGTTATTAGGAGCAGACATGTTCTTTATGGCTTCTGCCCTCTCAATAATGTGACCTAAGTAATGTATTTCCTTCATCAGTTGCTTCTTTTACTTTCAAACCGAAACTTTGAATTCTTTCAAAAACTTCATGTATGTGTTTTTGGTGCTCATCTGTGGATTTACTGGCAATGATAATAAGTCATATTTTTCATTCAAGTAGGCGCAAGCGAAATCGAGACCACCCAGCATGGTATCCATGATCTGCTGGAAAATCGCAGGTGCGACCTTGACTCTGAAAGCTCACCTTTCAAACTTGTAGAGTCCTCTGTGTGTATTTATAGAGAGGAGTTTTGAACATTTTGCCTCGATGGGGATCTGCAAATATGCGTCGCTCAAATCCACCTTAGGAAATACTTTACTACCGTTTAATTTGTTGAATATCTCCTCTGGTGTGGGGAGTGGATAGTGGTAATCTTTGAGGGCTGCATTCAGACATGTGGAGAAATCCGCACATACACGAATCTGGTTTGTTTTCTTGGTCACATATATAGTAGGGGCTGCTCAATTACTGCTGCTTACTTTCGATAGTATTCCAGCCTCTTTTAGCCAATTCAATTCCTTGTCGATTTTCTCTGTTGCTGCAAATAGGACGTTTCGTTTCTTCTTGAAAACGGGCAGAGTGTTTTCTTTTAGTTCGAATCTTGCTATAGCCTTTGTACATTTTCCTAGGCCTGGTGAGAATACTTCTGGAAATTCTTCTTTTAACTCGCCCTTCAGTTGTTGCACTTCCATTGATGTGTCTTCTACCCTATGACAGAATTTATTTATAGGTTAGTTCCACAATTCGAATCACTCCATCCAGTCATTACCGAAGAGGTTTTTGGTTGCCCTATGTACATACACTTTCACTTTTCTAGTAACACCATTTAAGGTTACCGAGAGTGTGAGCTCTCCCTCGAATTTCACTTTATTACCTGTCACAGCTCGAACTGATTTGTTCATCTTCTACATGGTTGGTTTCCTTAGCCTTTTTCACGTTTTGGACAGGTCTGGTCTGGAATCCAATTGTAGATGCACAGTTTTATTTGCGATGTTAACTGTGACATATTTGCACTGGTTCTTATCCGAATCTAAGTCAGATCTAGTCTATCAGACACTGTTCTTGTCCTTGTTCTTCCTGCACTGGGTCGCTTTGTCACCCTTCCTGCCACATTCGTTGCAGTACTTATCTTTGTAAAAACATTGACTTGACCAATGTTTCCCGCCTTGTAGGGGATCTGGCTCTTGTGACTGGATAGTACTTATTAGGTGTAGCCTGAGTTTTCTTAGTTACTGCTTTGCTTTTTCGGGTGAGTATTTTTCCGGTCTGAAGGTTGTCCTTCTAATGAATGTTGTGCCTGACTCCTCGACATGTCTCGAGTTGTTCCTTATGCAGAATACTCATTGACAATCCTTGGTCACATTCTGGAGGGTGACCGTCAGATAAGACGCGGTACAAAATTGTAGCAAATTTTAATAAATTCATCATATATCGATTTTATATGATGACTCACGAAATCATGTTTGTTTAGCCTGAGCTAGAGATTGCAACACCCGGGATCTTATGAAATATTGGTTTTTGTAGATGATTTTTTAACTTTAAGGGTCGACTTATGTGCCGAAATATACGTTTTATATGTTTTATATTTGTCATTTTTATTAATGATGACGTGTGTGTATAAATATATATATATATATATATATATATTTTGTTGAAATTCAAAGACTTACATTTTTTTCTTTTATATAACTCTTGTTTATTTCCTTTGACGTTAATGCCTGAGCTATGAAGACATGTTTGCTGCAAGACTAAAAATTAAAACATGAACCAATAGTTATTACGTTAAGCATGCATATTCATAATGCCACCGTTCACCATTCACCTAGCAAATTCCATTATTTTAATTTCACACTTTTTTCCGGCTAAATATAAAGCTTCGCGTACCCTATATATGAAATTTCATGTCTGTAGACCAAAAACTGATAGAGGAGTTTGGTAGACAAATTTTTTTAAACAAAAATATATCCACATACATGAACATATATAGAAAAAGGTTTGGTTTTGCTATAACCTTCTTACACAAATATTACACAAGTATAAATCATGTAGAATATCTGCATGAATATAATTACACATAATAGTTGACAAAAGATCATTATCCCATAAAAAAACCAAAAAACTAACAGGGATAGATTAAAATGAATATTTAAAAGAATATACAAATTAGCTAGATGTTTTGTAGGTGAGTGTAATTCCACGACCTATATATATAACAAAGTTGGATTTTGTTTTCAAATAAATAGAAAAAACGGTTTTTAATATGCATATCAATACACAAAATAAAAAACAATTATGGGAGTATAGATTCCCAAAACAGTGTTTCATGGTAATCAACTGATGATCCCTTTAAGAAAGATTTAGTCATGCAGGAAATTAATTGATTTACTGACAAAATAATTTTCCAATGAAGATAAGAGAGATGAAGGAGGTGGAGTACCTGTTGAAGGAAAGAGGTTGGCATATTTAAATTTTCTCCTATGTTTGCAATGGAAAACAACAGCACTCTTGAGTTATAAATATGGTTATTTTTAGAAGAGGATATTATGAAAGCTTCCTCTGAGATGCAAAGCTGGCAGAATTTAGAACCGGGGAAATAAAATTTTAAACATTATTATTATTATTATTATTATTATTATTATTATTATTATTATTATTATTATTGGCTCACATGAAGCATTCACACAAGTCAACAAACGATCTGATTGTAAACCTGTGGGGTTTTCTGGAGGCTGAATGACAACAAGTCTCCCCTGACGTCCAGCTCTCTCCACCTCCTTCGATCGCATTTGCAAATGAATTTGCATCATCGCAACAGCCTCTTACCATTGATTTCTCGTCGGCAGTGGCCATTGGTTTATACTGGAAGTTGAGTGGCACTAAGCCTCCCCAAAGCCCCAGTTCTCTTTGCGCTTGTCTACCCGAGGTCTGGCTGGTACTCTCTCCTTGGTCTTTCAGTCCTTCTTGACCCTTCTCAGCTCTTTGGTGTCACTTTTTTATTGGGAGGAGCGATGGTGAAACTATGGGGGGGCGGATGCATGATGGGGGTGTAGAACTTGTAGATATGCAGCTTTGGTGTTCTTCATTCTCTGTAACACTTATTCATTATATTGTCTTCTTGTATTATTCTCCGCATTCAAGGGTTTTCCTTAATATTTCAGTTGTTTTCATTATGGTTAGTCGTTGTACTTTTTCCTCTAATTCCAATTTCTGACATTCTTTTTTCGAAGTTTTTCGGAATTGTTCCTAGTGCTCCTACTATTATCGGTATTATTTTGATTTTCTTCATCATCCAAATCCAAAGGCGGGAAATAACAACACTCCAAATACAAAAGATGCCAGGAAGTTCTGGACTGGGATTTGGTCTGTCGAAGGGCGATATAATGAGAAGGCTAGCTGGTTGGGAGAGGTCAGAGAAAGGCTATCAGAGATGCAGCAGATGAAGAACGTTGAGATAACCATCGATGATGTTAAAGCTGGCACACGAAGGATGACAAACTGGAAAGCACCTGGTCCAGATGGAGTGATGAACTTCTGGTTTAAATGCTTTTATCCACTTATATCTGCTGCCTTGCGAAGGGTTGTAGAGTCGGGAGATGTCCCCGATTGGCTTGTGAAGGCAAGAACAACACTGATTAGAAAATATCCTGCAAAAGGAACATATGCCAATAATTATAGACCAATTACATGTCTGCATTGATATGGAAACTGTTGACTAGAATATTTGCGGAGAAAATTTATGGACATCTAGAGAGTAATGATGTTTTTCCTGACGAACAAAAAGGGTGCCGGAAAGGCTCAAGAGGTACTAAAGAGCAACTACTAATTGATAAAGCAATAATACAGGATGCGAAGAAGAAGAAGAGAAATCTGAGCGTAGCATGGATCGATTACAGAAAAGCTTATGACATGGTTCCTCATTCATGGATACGTGAAATACTATTGATGATGAAGGTTGCTGAGAATGTGATAGGGCTTTTGGAGACAAGTATGGCTCAATGGAAAACGGTGCTGACAGCATACAGAGAGGAGATGGGGCAGGTTGGCATTAAACGTGGGATATTTCAAGGAGATTCGTTATCGCCACTTCTTTTTGTAATGATAATGATGCCACTGAGCATCCTCTTGAAGAGAGAAAAACTGGGGTATAACTTTGGTTCCGGTGACAGACGCCTCAACCAACTACTGTTTATGGATGATTTGAAAATATTCGGTAGAAATGAAAAGGAAATGGAGAGACTGGTAGAACTTGAGGGGACATACTCAGAAGACATTGGGATGGAGTTTGAGATTAGTAAATGTGCGGTGCTGGTGATGAAAAGAGGAGTAACGGTTCATTCGAATGGAATAGTGCTGCCAAATGGAGAAATCATGAAAGAAATAGAAGATACAGGATATAAGTATTTAGGAGTGCTGGAGGGTGTAGGCATCATGAACAAAGAAATGAAAGAAAAAGTCAGGAATGAGTATCTTAGAAGAGTGAAACTAATTGTAAAGTCGAAACTGTATGGAGGAAATTTATTGAAAGTAGTAAATGCATAGGCAGTCAGTGTTTTGATATACAGTGCGGAAATTTTAGAATGGTCTGATAAGGATTTGCATGCCACGGATATCAAAACAAGAAAAGTTTTAGCAATGTTTGGTATATTTCACATTCGAAGTAGCATAGCAAGGCTGTATCAAAAGAGGAAAGATGGTGGGAGAGGATTGAAAAGTGTAAAAGAGTGTGTTAGAACCGAGGAGATGTCGTTGAAGGAGCATCTGGTTAGAAGTGGGGAGTGGATGCTTAAGGTTGTGGCCAATGAAGTGAAGGTATGTGAGACCAAGGCTGATTATGTGAAACGTATGGATAGAGAAACGGCAGAGGAACTGGCTAGGAAGAAAATGCATGGAAGGTTCTTCCAGGATATAGCAGAAGTGGCTGATGAAAGATCATGGCAATGGCTTAGAGCTGGGTATCTGGCTAAGAGTACTGAAGCTTTTGTTTGTGCAGAAAAAGAGCAGGCATTAGGAACACAATTGTTCAAAAAAGTGGTTCTAGGAGAGGAAATTGCTGCAGAATGCCGGATTTGTTGTTAGACCTCAGAGTCAATTGCGCACCTTGCAGCAGGGTGTAGTGGACTGGCCCAGAGAGAGTACCGCAAAAGACATGATCGCATGGGACTCCAGATATATTAGGAGGTGTGTAAGAGGGTTGGGGTGAAGTGTGCTGAAAAATGACTTGAGGAGGTGCCTGATGAAGTGAGAACAAGTGAGGATGGCAAAGTAGAGGTATTGTGTGACAAAAGTATCATAACGACCAAGCAATTAGAACATAATCGTCCAGATTTGGTCGTCATTAACTAGGTTTCAAAAACTGGCAGATTGTAGACTTCTCAGTACCCTGGGACAGGAATGTGAGAGAGAAGGAGAATGAGAAGTGGAGCAATTATGCTCCATTGGCCTTGGAGATAAGGCGTATACACGGGGTTCAAACACAAATAATCCCGGCCGTAGTTGGTACACTAGGAGTAGTATCAAGTCGTCTGGAAGGACAACTGAAAAAACTACAAATTCCCGATGTTTTAGATGGCCTTCAAACCTCTGCTATTGTAGGTACCACCAATATCCTTAGGAAAACCCTTGATCTTTGAAGCTCCTGGTTTGGAGCCAGGATTAAGGGAAATCCTCTGGAAATGAATCCCACACCTTTCCAGAGAGACGTTGATAAACGAAATCAGAATTATTAATATTATTATTATTATTATTATTATTATTATTATTAATAATATAATAATAATAATAATAATAATAATAAGAAGAAGAAGAAGAAGAAGAAGAAGAAGAAGAAGAAGAAAAGTTTTCGCAATGTTTGGTATATTTCACATTCGAAGTAGCGTAGCAAGGCTGTATCAAAAGAGAAAAGACGGTGGGAGAGGATTGAAAAGTGTAAAAGATTGTGTTAGAACGGAGGAGATGTCGTTGAAGGAGCATGTGGTTAGAAGTGAGGAGTGGGTGCTTAAGGTTGTGGCCAATGAAGTGGAGGTATGTGAGACCAAGGCTGATTATGTGAAACATATGGATAGAGAAAGGGCAGAGGAACTGGCTAGGAAGAAAATGCATGGAAGGTTCTTCAGGCCTCTGCAATTGTAGATACCACCAACATCCTTAGGAAAACCCTTAATCTTTGAAGCTCCTGGTTTGAAGCCGGGATTAAGGAAAATCCTCTGGAAATGAATCCCATCCCTTTTCCAGAGAGACGTTGATAAACGAAATCAGGATTATTATTATTATTATTATTATTTTGGACTTAAGATATGTAAAAAGATAACTCGGAAGCCAGAAAAATGAACACTGCAGTGAGAGACACTACCAAGATGAACAATACAGGAAACAATGAAACCAGAAATATTATTATTTACTCACTAGGAATAAAAACACAGGCTATTATTAAAGATTTCTTTTTGGGAACAACTTGTGGCATTCTTTGGAGTCTGAGTGACAACGTTGCGCGAGCCTTTTCAAGTCTCACACAAAAACATGCGTTCACATTTCAAGCTACACTTGTGCCCGATATTATTCATACCCCACCTTGAAAATTGAGTTTATTATGTGTAACTT
This sequence comes from Euprymna scolopes, assembly GCF_053919585.1. Taxonomy (NCBI): domain Eukaryota; kingdom Metazoa; phylum Mollusca; class Cephalopoda; order Sepiida; family Sepiolidae; genus Euprymna; species Euprymna scolopes. Next base: position 144,725,105 of record NC_136491.1, read on the forward strand.
TGTAAGAATATATTGTTTACGTCCATATTGATACATATTCTTAATAAACCTCTTCTGATCATTTTCGTCATTTTAAAATCTCGGGATACTTGTAATAAAAGAAATATACAGCTATTTATAAAATCTGCAATGTTCAAAAATAATCATACCCCCTTATTTTTTCAGTATTAATCGAATTTCTGACTGTTTGTTTCCTGTTTGATTCTTATTTTGAATGCTTTTATACAACCTTTGATTAATTTCATTTCGTTTTTTGCATTTTGCAGAAATTAAAATGATATCAACTGAAAACCAATAAAAGAATAAAAATTATTAGAATGGGGAAGAAAAAAGAGCTTAGTAATGATCTTAGGACTAAAATTGCGAATTCACATAAGGATGGTTTAGGTTACAAGTCAATTTCCAAGAAATTTGAGGTCCCTACAGCAACAGTACAGAGCATCATCAAAAAATTCCAGAGCCACCACACAACAAACAACTTGATTGGTAGAGGAAGGAAAAGGAAACTGTCTGCTAGAGCCACCAGGAATATTGTAAGAAGTGTTAATGCAAATCCAACCACCACTACTAAGGACATTTTAGAAAATCTGGAGTCTTCTGGCATAAAAATATCAAGGCAAACATTGCAAAGGACTCTGCATGAAAATGGTCTGAAAGGAAGAAGACCAAGAAGGACTCCATTGCACACCGGAAAACACCTTGCAGCACGTCTAAAGTTTGCTAGGACCCATGTGAATTCTCCAGAGTCCATTTTCTCAAGTATTTTGTGGACTGACGAAACAAAAATTGAATTGTTTGGCCATATGGATGCTTCTTACGTTTGGAGGAAGAAAGGAGAAGCTTACAACCCAAAGAACACCATACCCACGGTGAAACATGGTGGTGGTAGCCTAATGTTTTGGGGCTCCTTTTCGGCTAGTGGTCCAGGTAGTTTGGTCAAGATAGATGGAACCATGAAGAAGGAGCAATATTTGGAGATACTCCAGAAAAACATTAGACAGGATGCGGAGAATCTCCATTTAGGACCAAACTGGGTCCTTCAACAGGATAATGATCCAAAATATACTGCCAAAATAGTCAAGAAATGGTTTGAGGATAATCAAATTAATGTTTTGGAATGGCCTTGCCAGAGTCCCGACCTGAACCCTATCGAAAACCTCTGGCACATATTGAAAACTGAGGTTAAAAAGCGGAAACCTAGAAATTTGAGGGGTTTGGAGAACTACTGCATTGAAGAATGGTCAAAAATCAGTGTTGATGCTTGTAAAAACCGTGTTGATAAATATCCAAAACGGTTACAGGCAGTTATTAAGAATAAAGGGCATGCTATTGACTATTAGTAAGAGAGGTATGAATAATTTTGAACTAGTGCCATTATTGTTTTTCTTTGTATAATGTTTCAAACTTGCATAATTTATTTATTTGTTGAGTTTAAATTAAATGCCTATGCTTGATTTATTGTCTGAAATCCCTTTAATATTGTCTATCTTCTGGTTTGAGCAATATTCTTATAGAAATCTCAAAGATCCGAGGGGTATGAATAATATCGGGCACAAGTGTATATTACTTGTCATATACATACGCACACACAAACATATGCGCCCACATCCACACACGTACATATATTCACGTTCGCGTACATACACTCACATTCACGTGTATATTCACACATGTGCATATGTACGCACACAAGGACAACGTCACTTCCCCTTTCAAAGGAAATCCACACATGCGCAAAAGACCACTGGAAACGACTATAAAAGCAAGAGACAAGCTGTTTCCAGCCCTTTTCAGACCAGCCTCCTAGACCTTTTCGGCATGCGCACACACGCGCGTATCTCACACCACCTGCTACTATGTGGGACAAAAAGCTATCAGACCGTACGTACACTTTATACGCTTTCTATCTCCATAACCTGGGTCGACTTTCTCACTCTATCTCCCCTTCGGTTTTGGTCCATCAACACAGACATGTGCACAACTCTCTATTGAGCTTAACCTACTCTTTCTAAAGGCCGGCTTGCCACTTCGCGTTTCTCTATTGCATTCCCCTTTCCTTCCACGAGCGTAGTTCTCAACGGCCAAATGAACACGTGTACACCCAAGACTTTCATTTCTCAACAGCATTTGAGTTCTTTGTTTCTTCATTCAATTCGTTTTATTATTTTTTCTTGTAGCGAGTTAGAGTATTTATATCCTGGTCCGCAACAACGTTTCCTCAGATTTCCAGTACTCTCTACCTTTTTTGATGACCTTTGTAGATGAATTTGCAACAGCTACTTACAATTGATTTCTTGCTGGCAGCGACCATTATTCTTCACTGAAATTTGGGTAGTAATAAGCCTCCCAGTCCTCTTTGCATTCATCCAGCGGAGGTCTGGCTAGTATTTTCTCTCCTTGGTCTTTCCATCTTCTTTGATTCTCCTCACTTATTTAGTGTGGCACCAGTTTATTGCGACATACACACAAAAAATAGGGGCTTCAGTCACAGAAACCCAGTCACATTCCTGCCATTACTGATCTGAAATGAGGACTATTTGTGACAAAGCTGTTCCATATAAGTTAACAAATTTACCGAATTTCCATTACTAACCATTACTATATTGTCCAATTTCTACTGTACACTCTTTAACACTTATCCTTGAGTGGCCTCTTGGCCTTGATATGTGGTGATGCCTAACATATTTAGCTAAAGCAGTTGTAGGCTTATCTACATTTGAATCAATTTTAAATGAGCACATGTGATTTCTAAATCTATCCTTGAATGTGGTGCTTGCAGAACCGACATAAATTTTAGAGTCATTTACAATAACTACTTAACATTTCTATACTACATTTATTTTTACATAGTAGTCACCACTTATCAAGGCCAAAAGGCCATTCAAGGATAAGAGTTAAAGAATGTACAATAGTCAATGGGACAATATCATAGTAACCGTTAGTTGTGTAAATTTGGTAAATTGGATTACTTAAGGAGAACGGCTCATCAAGAACTTGTTTACATTGGACTTGAAGACGACCATATTGCTGTCAACTGGAAAGCAGGCAAATGGAAGACAGTTCCACAGGTGAGGGGGCTTTACTTATATTTATACAGTTTCAGTTTTCATGATTCCATGTAGTGTTCCTTTGTGTTTTACATCTATAGCAGTTTCAGTGTGTCCTTCTTGTGCCTGGAACTAATCTGTGTTAGTTTCCGCATTCAAGGATTTTCCTTAATATAAAAAAAGAGGATACATTAGGTCAGTATGGAGAGAAAAGTGATGCCACCTGTTGTTGCAGAATGAAAATACCAAATTGGAAGGCTCTCAGACCAGATGATGTTCAGAAATATTGGATAAAAACCCTTACCTATTTGCACAAAAGGATTGCACCTCAAATTGCCGGAATTTTGACAAGTGATGGAATTCCTGAATAAAAAGCATACTGTGCTCTCAGAAGGATGCATCAAAGGGCACTGCGGTCAATCGGTCGAGCACCTATTGATATACAAACTTCTGACAGACATTATGGTAGAGGAGATTTACCAATATCTGAAACAGCAAGAGATTTTATCTAAGGAACAAAAGAAAAATAAACCTTGACAAAAAATGTATGAAAGAAAACAAGCAGTACAAGGGCCGTCCCAAGAGTAATGCCTCCTTTTTTTTTTATTCAACCCGAATGAAGCAGAGGGGATTGCATATTGCATTGTTGTGATGACTGACCTGAAAATTTCATCTCTCTGTTGTAAATATTGACGGTGTGAGAGTAAGAAAGCAACTCCTGCCATGGACGTTTGTCAGAAGCAGAGATGCATCATTGAATTCTTGGCAAAAGTGCATTGAGAATGGTCGTGAATATGTAGAAAAAAAAATTCTGGAGCACAAAAGGTTGCTCGTTTTAGTGATACTATTCTCGTCTTTATAGCTCATCAACTTTTTGAGTTAAAAAATAGGACGAATGACTCTCATACTTTGGTAGTTGTGAATATGAAAAGGATGAAAAAAATAACAGTTTTAAACATGAGATAAAAAATATTTCATCTTTTTGGTTTTTATTTATAGAAATTAAGTTGTGTTATTTGAATTATTCTGACTCATCTTGAGTATTATTCTAACAACGTTTCAGTTGCTGTAACCTCCAATCTTCTTTAAGTATATCTTGTCGAACTTTGGAATTTGCATGGAATTTTCAATGGAACCCTTTATTTAATCCATGGGAGTACTATGCTCTTGTTCCGTCAGTCATGACCAGGTAAAAGTCCTAAATAATTTATAAATATACTAGCCTGGGTGCCCGGCGTTACCCGGGGTGTTTGGAGGTGTGTTGAGCAAAATAAAAAAAAAATTGGTAGTAGGCAGGCAGGCTTGAACCTGTACCGTGAAGGAGAAAAAGAATGTAAAAAACAAAACGTAATGTCTTTGCCATTGCATCCATTGCCAATCCGGAAGTGGCAACGGTTTAAATCAAGCAAATAGAGAGGATAACTTTTGAAAATATCGGCGAAAAAAGCGTCCCCTCTTTGTAGAAAAGTATTCAGTTGAGGGTAAAGGAATTAATGTTTTTAGCCAGTTTTTCAATATTTATCGTCCAAAGCGGTGAGCTTCAAAACGATATGAATCTTGTGAAAATCCGCTGTAAATTTAAGCAAAATTTAATGTAACTGTTTAAACAAACTATACCTCATTTGATTGGCCTTTTATTTTTCTATAATTTTACCTGTTCATATTTGACATTTTATTGAAATATTCTAGTGTTTACATCAATTTAAAAAAAATAACTTCAAATTGAGGAGACAAAAAGAAAGTCAACACAATGGAAAATTGTTATTTAAATGTAACTTTAGAACATTAATGCAACACAAATACGACAAGAACACAATGAACTAGTTAATATTTAGTAGCTTCTGCAATTTGATGACCTGCAATATTTTGGGAATTCCTTGAATTAGACTGCAGCAATACTCCGGGGAAAGGGCATCCCAATTCTCTTTAAATTTTGTTCAAAGTTCTTCCAAATTTGAAATTTTATCATTGCATAGCTATTGCTTGATGTAATGACATACGTTTTTGATAGGATTGAGGTATCAAGATTGTGCAGGCCAATCCAAACACGGAATAGCATGCTCTTCCAGGAACCTCTTGACATTGCCAGCTGTGTGAATGGGAGACTTATCCTGCATGAAGATGGGATTATCATCCAAATTCCGATCAAAGTAGAGTAGAAAATGCTCCGTCAACATATTAATGTACTTGATCGAATTAATTCGACCTTGCAAGCGAACTAAAGGCCCTGGACCATTGGTACTAATAATGCCCCACACCAAAACTAAACCTCCACCACCTTGCAGCATTGAAACTGAGCACCTAGGATTAAATTCTTCGTCTTTTCTCCTACAGACATACTGCCTACCATCACTGCCTAGCCTATTGAACTTGCTTTCATCGCTAAAAAGCACTTTTGACCAATATGAAGAGTTATGATCTTCATTGCATTGCGCTTTCTGTTCTTTACAGAAATCATTGGCTTGCATCTTGCAACATATCCTCGCAAATTAAATTCCTTTAATCTGTTTTTGACAGTAGAAAGAGAGCACTTTTTAACAAGATTGCACTGTTGTTGGATTTGGGGAGCCATTTCAAATCTGTTTCTTAGGCTGCGGATCTTGATAGTATTGTCTTCCCTGTTATAAGTAACGCTAGTACGACCAGATTTAGGGGCATCAGGAACACTGCCGGTGTTTTGGTGCTATTGCAAGTCTTTCCCATCACATTTCAATCTGTGGCCGATTTCTCGATTGGATAAACCAGAAAGGTAGAGATTAATGAGCTCCTGAGGATCACTAAGCGAAAGTCGTGGCATATGGACTAAATGTTATGTTGTATAACCTGGAACCACAACAATTACGATTAAAGATGCTTTATTGCTTGTTGGTAGATATTTTAAACTGATTTAGGAGCGATAATTTAAGCTGGTTTTAAGCGAATTTGTTGTTGCGGACTTTCTTTTTGCCTCCTCAATTTGAAGTTATTTTTTAAATTGACGTGAACACTAGAATGTTTCAATTAAAAGTCAAATATGAACGAGTAAAATTATAGAGCAATAAAAGGCGAATCAAATAAGATATGGGTTGTTTAAACAGTTACATTAAATTTAGTTTAAATTTACAGTTTTTGAAAAAATTACAAGTGCGGACTTTCTTTTTGCTGGCACTGTATATATATAAATCTATTAAGGAAATTAAGAGAAAAATAATAATAGGGTCAGTAACAATATTAATGAAATAGTGAACAAAGGTGAAATCCATCGAAAATAACAAAATAAAGAAAAATAGATGACGATCTGCTATATGGTTTAATCCGCCATACAGTAAATATGTTCTCTCAAACATCCCACAATTTTTTATAGTATCCTTGATAGAAACTTCCCTAGGGATAGCAGATTAGGTAAACTTCTTTATAAGAATACAATTAAATTATCTTTCTCTACCACAAAAAATTTAGCAGCTTCTATAATAGGATATAATAACATAAATACAAAAGGCATGCCACTTGCAATTAGTACTTGAACTAAGTCGTAACAATAATAGGATTGAAAATAAGTGTAATTGTAGAAATAAAAACGAATGCCCATTAAATGGAAACTGTTTAAATGTAAAATGAGAAACATTCGTCTTGTTGAAAAAACTATCAATAATTTTCCCCACTCTTTATCTATGCCTAAACCTAAATGTAGATTCCATGAAAAAAGCTTCTTTCTTACAACTGCACACATATGGAACTGTCTTCCATTTGCCTGCCTTCCAGCTGACTACAATATGGTCGTCTTCAAGTCCAACGTAAACAAGTTCTTGATGAGCCATTCTCCTTAAGTAATCCAATTTACCAAATTTACACTACTAACGATTACTATGATATTGTCCCATTGACTACTGTACACTCTTTAATCCTTATCCTCGAGTTGCCTCTTGGCCTTGATAAGTGGTGACTCCTATATAAAAAAAATGAAAATGTGGTATAGAAATGTTAAGTAGTTATTATAAATTACTCTAAAATTTATGTCGGTTCTGCAAGCACCACATTCAAGGATAGATTTAGAAATCACATGTGCTCATTTAAAATTGATCCAAATATAGATGTAGATAAGCCTACAACTGCTTAAACTAAATATGTTAGGTTTGTCACAAATAGTCCTCATTTCAGATCAGTAATGATAGGAAGGATACTGGGTTTCTGTGACTGCTCAGCCATGTCCTGCTGCTGCTGGATAAAAAAAAGCGTCAAAAAAGAAGTATGGCACATTGATACGAGGGTTTTTATAAGCTACCCCACATGATCCCTAAAGCAGCAGTGACTGGAAATCCTGCCAGCCAAAAGAGACAAGGTAATGACTCATCAATAAGGAGAAAGGGAGGTCATAATTTCTAATAGTATTTTGACTATTATTGAAATTATCAGGTAGTCACTAATGGGGTTCACTTTGATTGGCTGAAAAACAGCCAATAGCAAGCTACCTATTTAAATTTTGATGGAATTTCCAGAAGAACGGTTTTTATAAAGTCTTTTCCTTATTTCCTTGTTGTGCTCTACAGAGAAAACATGTTATCTAGACACCAGGATATGTCTGATGATTAAAATTAACAACGGAAGCATAGCAGTCAAGGCTTTATTTCTTCAACCCAACCAAAACGACGCAGGAAATATAAAACTGTTAAAAGTACACATCTTTCAGATAAGTTCCTGCAAACCCCAACTGTTTTTAAGAAACTTTCTTCTCTTTCTTTTATCTCTCTTTTCCTGCAAATACGAAATTTTTTATTACATTTTTATCAGTGTTTGTGTTCCTTTTTTCTTGCCGGCATCACATTATTTTTGTTACCAAAATCCCAATGCTAGCCCCACTTATTGCTAGTTGGTTTTCTTGTAAGTTCGCTTCCTGTTGAAATAACTAATATTTATAGAAGCCGTCATTTATTGAAGGTTCTTTGCATCATTTGTTAAATGTTCTGTTAATTGAAGGCAGTGTTTCTTGGTCCATTCATTAGTTAAGTTTGTTTTAGTCCACTTACTAATACTAAAGCCATGGTGCGCTCTCCAGATGGCAACATTGACCTGTTTGAAATAAAAGCTGGCATACTACAGGGTGACACTCTGGCTCCGTCCATATTTGTGATCTGTCTCGATTTCGTACGGAAACACTTTGTCGATCAATATAGTAATAACATTGTTCTTAGCGAGACGCTGACGATATCCAGCAAAGAAGATTACCGATGTCAATTATGCTGATGATCTTGCTCTGTAAGCTGATGACAGTGCTAATACACAAAAGTTGCTACATATTCTGGAAGAGTCATCTGTCTATTGTTTCACTAAAGTCAAATTCTTTCCTTGTCTTTGTTTCTTTACAACTGTCTGCATGCAATGTGTGGGTCCCGAGTGGGTTACAGCCTCTCTTTGCTGTATTGTTAAATTCATGCAAGGTACTTGATTGAACTTGAATCTCTAATGCTCTTGTAAAACATTCACAGCAAGAACAAGAATATGCAGCAAAGAACTTTCCCTCAAGCGGAACTCAACTCTAATGAACAAAGTTTCTTTCCTAGAATATCCCATCTGTTGAACAAAATACCATAGTTGTCTTCAAGTTTAATGTAAACAAATACTTGTTGAACATATTCCACTTAAGTAATTTTTTGCTCCTCCCACCCATCATTTCCAGTCCTCTTGTGGTGATGATCATTGCCCAACTGGGAATCTCTTTATCTCACAGAAGACATGTTGCGAGTTTGTCTCTGATGTATCGTTATTTTCATGGAAAGTGTTTGACTGAGCTTCAATCTATGGTCCCCCCTCACCAAACTTTCACAAGAAACACTCGTCTAGCTGTAAACACTATCAATAATTCCCCCCACTCTTTATCTGTGCCTAAACCTAAACGTAGATTCCATGAACAAAGCTTCTTTCTTAGAACAGCACGCCTGTGGAATTGTCTTCCATTTTCCTGCTTTCCGGCTGACTACAATATGGTTGTCTTCAAGTCTAACGTAAATAAGTTCTTGATGAGCCGTTCCATATAAGTTATCAAATTTACCAAATTTTCATTACTAATGATTACTATATTGTCCAATTTCTACTGTACACTCTTTAACCCTTATCCTTGAGTGGCCTCTTGGCCTTGATAATGTGGTGATGCCTATGTAAAAAAAAACAAAAAAACTCCTATCCTTAAAAAAATGTTCAAGAAAAAGATCCTGTATAATTCTCACGAATGGACACGAGCCAATCTAATGGATATATAAACTATATGCCAAAATATTGTCTGTGTAAGCACATACAACCAGTTTCTGTGCAACCAATCTGAATCTAATTTCTTGCATATGCGAAATGACTAATTGCTAAGCAAGATGAAAAAAAAACACACCTGAACACGTGTATGCAATGCAATATACTGCTACTATAATAATTTTCTTTAAGGTTTGACCATGATTCATTTTCCTATTTTGGGGGATTTCTTAAAAGTTACTGATATATTCTGAAGTCAAGGGCTACCAGTAGCAAGCTCAATCACATCACCCCACAAAAGGAGGGAAGAGGCATCTCAAAACTGGATTCAAAATGTTGAGGACACCGGAGACTTGCCAAAAGATGTCCTAGATACCTCCAGACTCTAATCCAAAATCAAAAATTTCGACTCACTTGAGACATGGAAGGAGAAATGGACAACAATACTTCAAAAGGAGGAGATATCATTGAAGACCCAACTTTGCACCTCCCAAGTTTTATTAAAAATAGTAGAAACCAATGGGTAGCTACAAAATGAATCAGAAGAAGACGCTGCAAAACTGCAGTAAACAAACACAGGTGGAGACAAACAGACTCCCCAAAGGGCAAGGAAGCCCCCACCCACCCCCAAGACACAGACCACCTGATTCTACACTGTTCAGTCACCTGACTGGAAGGAGGCTATGCGACAGACCATCTATCTGAAGACAATTTCTCAGGCTGGCTAAAAAATAGTGGTATAAAGCTCTAACCACTGTGAAAAATTTCCCCCACTCTATATCTGTGCCTAAATCAAAACGCAGATTCCATGAACAAAGCTTCTTTCTTAGAACTGCACGCCTGTGGAACTCTGTTCCATCTGCCTGCTTCCCTCCGGACTACAACTTGGATGTCTTCAAGTCCAATGTTAACAAATTCCTAATGAACCGCCCCCTTAATTAAACACTTCATCAAATCTCCACACTAACGTAATGTACTTGCAATAACCCTTATCCCTGAGTGGCTTCCGGGCCTTGATAAGTGGTTATCACTGTGTAGAAAAAAAAAAAAACTCATACAATACTACTACTACTACTAATAATAATAATACTGACATACTATAGATATAACTTGAATATATTTTGCACAAATTATTTTTGTCATTTATTTGATTATATATCCATCCGTATAAAAGTTATGGTGGGCTCTAACAATTCATAATCCAACTTTACCTGTTTTTTGAATAATACTAAACCAATATTGATGTTCTTTTTGCAAGGATTTTCTTTTCCATTGTTTCTGCTGGCTTCTTCTTGACATTCGTTTGTACTTTAGCTAACACAGTGTAAATGATGTACCCTTGCGCCAGTTACAAAAGTACACATCATGATTCTGGGGGCACTAACTGCCACGAATATCAAATAACATGTTGAATGTAATTATATTTATAGTCTCTGGATAAGTCCATTATTCTTTAAATAGGTATATCAGCTTAACCCATCATCATCATAGCGTTTCACTCTATTTTGTCTATGATTGGGCAGTGTCCGAGGCATTCATCAGGTCCATATCAGAGACAGTCTGTGAGGATGTGTGTTATAGTTTGCATGTCGGCACAGCAGGGACACCAAGTGTCTTGTATGTAGCCCTACTTGTGTGGGTTGTCCCATGTTCATTCAAGCCCAGTTGAGTGTTACCCACTCTTTTTGAGCGAGTTTGGAGTTTGCTGGGAGATCTTCTTTTGTTGTCAGAAGAGCCTCATTAATGTTACCTTTGACTGACATTCCACCAATGCAGGCAGATGCTGGTGTCGTTCATCCAAGGCCTGTGATGGTGGCAAAGCTTAACACATAATAGTAAGATAGTGCATTAGTCTTAAATAGTATAACTCAATTGAGAATTAAAACATTGTATTTAGTACAATTAACAGAAATAGTCTTGGCTTCATTATTAACTAGCATTTGTTTGATTTGTCAGTTTAGTGTGTCAAACAAATTATAATTTCTTTATATATAATTTGTACATAATTTCTCAAAATAATTAAAAAGTCTTTTGACAACTTCTGTCTTTAGCTTTTACCTTTAAGTCCTGAGGTTTTCCGTTACTGTAAAATCTACCACCTGAAGCAAGTTCCTTGACAATATACTTACTATACTTTAGTCATGCCATCCACTGAGATCTGAGTCAATTTCACCTTTCGTTTATACTTATATAAGTTTCAATATCCTGCACCTTACCTCTGGACGTGTGACGTCAATAACGTGACTCTATCTTTCATTTTCTTTTCATTCTCCTTTTTCTACAACCTGCTATGATGATGTGACACTTGCTCTCTCTACCGTGCTAGAAAACTTCTAACACCCGAAAGTATCCTGTACCTCTATAAGGCCACTATTCGCCCATGTATGGAGTATTGCTGTAATATTTGGGCCGGTGCATCGGCTACTAGTCTCTCTCTCCTTGACAGGGTTCAAAAGAGAGTCGCAAATCTGATAGGCCCTAAACTGGCATCAAAACTTCAGCCTCTGTCCCATCGTCGAAACGTTGCATCCCTCTGCCTGTTCTACAAGTATTATAATGGTGAATGCTCTGAAGAACTGCAAGCACTTGTGCCCCCACGACGTGAACACCCTCGACAGACCCGACAAGCTGCAAAATCCCACCCCCACACTGTAGAGATCCCTAGATGTAAAAGATCTTTCTACTCCAGTAGTTTCTTCCCCAGAACTGCTAGACTTAGGAATTCCATTCCAGGTCACTGCTTCCCCAACTGTACTGACATGCATAAGTTCAAGTGCAACGTGAACCAACATCTCGCTGCCCTAATCCCTACATAGTGCCCCAGTAGATGTTTCCCCTGATAGTAGCCCCCTACACCAAAGTGGCAATGTGCCTTGTTTGGGGTGAAAATGTAATAAAAAAAAAAAAAAAAAAAAAAAAGTTTTGCAACCCCGACCCTCTCATGACTTCAATGAACGTTTCCTACTATTTCAGCAAATTGTATGTAACATATTCACTCCTGCATCTTCACTCTTCTTGTCTATCATGCCAACCTAAGAAGGATTTTTCCCCTTCAACCAATTCATCTCACCACCTTGTGGCCTAATGAATGGTATCTCTCCATGTTTTTTCTGTTTCACATGTTCATCTAACAGATCAGAATATCTGTAACGAGATTGCCCTTGAGTGTGGGGTGGGATGACATGAAGAGGAAGAGCAGTGGCAAAAATTGACTCAGGAACCCTATCAGCATTCCATAGTAAAGGCGCATCAGGCGATTATCAAAAAAACTAACTCTTTCTCAAAGAATAAGAAGGCAAAGCCAGGGAGGGGGAGACATCTTTGAATGGCAGAGGACCATACATCAGACCAACAGAGAGCAAGCTATATTCAGAAATAGCAGAACTTATGATGCATATTCGGAATTGCACTTATGGCAGTAATTAAAAGAAAATACAGAAAAGTCTATATGATGTACGTACTTGTTACAGAACGAAGATGAAATATTAAAAAAGTCATGTAATTTGATCAAGTAGTTTTGTTTTATTCAAGAAAATCAAATTTTACAGCTATATGAGTCGTAATGTTTTCATCGGCCATGATAAAATCCAATGAAATAAATAAAGGGGAGACAACTCAATTTGGAGTGTCGATGTTAAAACCAACCTTATGTACAATGCAGTTTAGTAGTAAAATCACTAAAAATCATAAAATTTCATTTCCTTAGTTTAAAAAAAATCTACTTAGGTTTGCATGTGAACCCCCCCCCGCCCCCTGCTGAGAATTGAAGGGGCCAACCATGCTAGATATTCAGCTTCATGTTTGTGAGAGTCCTTTCCAGCTAGTCCTTTTATTTATATTTTGGAGTTATTATTTGTCTTTATCAAGCTTGAGATTGGTGAGAAGGATGCAAATGGCCTAAAAGCAACTACCAATCAATGATTGATGCCTCCGTTCAATCTCAAGAGACAATGAATACCCCCTGTAAGAGTGGCTGTGCGTGTAATTGTGAGATAAGAGTTACACAATCTCCAACCACACCTCTCCTGAACAGACACTGCTAAGAAGTGCCAGATGAGCGGAAACAATGCTGAGATAAGTGGAGAGCACATACAGAACATGGAATTCCTAAATGGTCACCCATTTTAGTAACGACCAGACTTAATCATGCTTAGCTTCGGTGATCCAATGGGAACGTGATTATGTCACATACATAGCAACTATAAAAGACAATTAAATTAGTGAATCTAGTTGGATCTATTATGTTCACCTTCATGTCAACTTGCAAATCAATATCCTATGGAAACTAATCAACTTGAAGTAGGAAGCCACAGCATACACATTAAGATGTACTACCTTGGCCCTCTGCTATTCTACTGTGGAGTATGCTTGTCATGTTTGGGAGGGACTAATGCATGGCAAAAAACTCAACTCAAACTTAAACACTGATTACTGACTGCCTGAAGCCTACCTGACCTGAACAAGCAGTACATGCTCATTACTAAGGTATTTCACTGCTGCTGCAATTCTCTCTGTATAAGAACCAGGTATGCCCTAAAATAGAGTACTGTTACTACATCTTAGCAGGAGCTGCTTGGTGCATCCTATCCAGCCTTGATAGAGTTCCAAACCAGCTTCAAAACTTAACAGCTGATGCCCTTTTCTCTTCCCTGTAACCTCTTTCCCACAGAAGAGATATTGCGAGTCTGTCTCTGCTCTATCATTATTTTCATGGCAGAGTGCTCGACTGAACTCCAATCAATGGTTCCCTCTTGCTAAACTTTCACAAAAAAACATTTGACTAGCTACAACTACTACAAACGATTTCCTCTACTTTCTATCAGTGTCTAAATCTAAATTAAATTGTTCAGATTCCATGAACAAAGCTTCTTTTCTAGAACTGCCTGCTTGTGAAGCACTATTTATTTACACGATTAGTGATTACTACACTACCACCTTATTAACCTTCATTAACCCTTATCCTCGAGTGGCCTTTGGGCCCTGAAAAGTGGTAGTTCCCAAGTAAAAAAAAAAAAAAAGTACTGCACCTTCAGATATGAAACGAGAAGTTGGCAGACGAGTAGCTATCAATAATGAATGCCATTTCCATCATGGATGTGAACTAAAGTCAAGGAGGAACTTCCTCAAACGTAGCAAACCCTTAATAACATCCCAGGAAGAGATCAGGCTACAACATTGGATCCAACAACATTGGATCCAACAACATTGGATCACCTCTTCTGAGGTTCTCTCTAGCCTTCAATGAAAAACACTCAACCATCTGAGAACGGGAATGGGTTGATCAAAATTTGATATGATGTGGCTACAAAACTGACCCAGCCATCAGCAAATGTGGAGAGGATGACCACCTGATGCAACACAACCTTGTCTCCCCTCTACTACCACACTCGTGCAGCTTAAAAGATATTACACAATACAACGATAATGTAAAAGACTGTGTAAAACAATTGGAGTTTATTGTATGATCACATGCTTTAAAGACAGACATATCATCATCATAATGTATGAATCTGAAGGAAGAAGAACCTTGAGGTTATTTAGAAGTTTTGTTACATTCATGATACCATGGCAAGAATTAAAATGGATGGAGTAATTTCATCGAGTCACATTGAATCTTTTGATAGCTCAGATAATATCACCTGTGTGAGTCTCGTCTACAAGTGAAACACAGTAGTCTCTCTCAATTAGACTGGTTGATTCTTCCGCTCAGCATCTTTTGTGCCCTGTCGTTGACGCATTCTTTAGTTTTTCCACAAAGTTGTGCCACTTTCATGCCGCTCTCCATGATATTGTCAGAGCCGTGTCAGCCAGTTCCGGTTCTATATCAGTCTGCCCACCATGAGTGGCGCTACCAGATTACCAGACAGGGAAATCTGGAGAGAGAGAGACACACACATTGGTCCAGGTAAGTTCAAGTTCTGGTAAGTTCACGTTCCCAGGCTTTGCCTTCTCTCTTTGAGGAAAGGGTTAGTTTATTGATAATTGCCTAAGGTGTCCTTACCAGGAAACGCCAACAAGGCTGCCCAGGCACATTTTGCTTGGGAGCGCTAACTTCTTAATCCCACTTTCTGACCCTGATATCACAGTTCTTGCAACGGGAGAGAACTACATCCCCTTAAGGACCGGCTTACATCTGATGACCTGGAGTATATAGGGAGGTATGTGCAGAACTAGAGACTTCATTTCTATGGTAATATTGAAAAAAATGGAAGAGTTCTTTGGTCAGTAGATGTAAAATGGTTGAGGTAGCAGTGTCAGTTAGTAGGAGAAGGTCAAAGGAAAGGTGGAAGGAAGTAATAAAAATGCATGTCATCATATAAAACGGATGCTGCTGCTGATGATGATAACGATGATGATGATGATGATGATGATGATGATGATGATGATGATGATGATGACATGCACTAATATTATTGTGAAAGGTATGAACTCTTACATTACTCCTAGTAATAGGTAACACAACATCATTGAGCTTTGGCAGGAAGAGATGGTAATCTAGTGGCTAATGACATGGACTGATGACCTGAATGTTTCAAGTTCGAATCCGGTTTGTTCCACAAAAATCACTTTCACTTAGGATGTGGTCCATCCTGTAAATATGGGATATCTTTTAAAGAAACAATTCTGATTAGAAAAACATTGGGGAAATGAATGCCAACAACAGAATCTTTGGATTCATATGATGACGATGATGACGACGACGACGACGACGACGATGATGATGATGATGATGATGAAGATAATGATGATGATGATGATGATGATGACATAGAATACCTCAAAAACTTCACTTATGCACTTGTTGCTGGCTTCTTCCTATCTTCAGAGACAATGGGTATTATCTAAAACGAAGCTTGAATATTGAGAAGATGTTGGTGAAGCAAGGGTTGCACAATCCCAAACTGCACTTCTTCTTACATGACAGTGCTTAAGTTCAGTAACAAGGAGGAATGCAAGATTTGCAGGAGCAATGCCGAGTTAAGTAATGAACTTATTTTGCTACCTGATGCCACATTCATTCTGGAAGAGTTGAACCAACTTCCTTCTAAGGAGGAAGTTTCTAAAGAATATTAAATTTGCAAGCAGTCTCTAGTCTTAGTCAGGTGCAATGATGATGTTAGTTTTTGCAGCTTTTTTCTGCTGGGGGGGGGGCACCATCCTCTCACATACAGTGCCTAGAATTCCCAAATTGTCATCCATTTGATACTGACCAGGTTCAACATTGCTTAACTTCAGTGATCTAACAAGATTATGCAGGACAGCAATGATGGTGTGATGCTAGTTTTCTTTCTCCTAAACTAGTTTCTTTACCAAGGCTTGGGAATTGAGTCTACTCTACTACTTTATCCAGTAGGAAGAGGGGGGGGGCAATATAATTTCCTACTTCTCTCCCATCTGGAAGAATTGAAGTATATGTTTAACAGCTTTTGCATTATAAGAATAATAATTTATAATTCTACTATTTATAGTTTTGTGAAGCCACTTCCATTTGAACTCTGTGTAGTCCATCTATTTCAATCCTCTCATAAAGTTCTTCATCTCTCAATTAATCATTCCATCGCGTTAACTTTTTTCCTCGAGTGGATTTTGGCCTTGAGTGGATTTTATCCTTCTGTTAAAAAAAATTCAGCTTAACACATCTGATCTGAGATTCTTCTCTTTAGCCTCCTTTTGTATATCTGTGAAAGAGAGAGAGAGAGAGAGAGAGAGAGAGAGAGAGAGAGAGAGAGTAAAAAGGTGACAACTAAAAGAAAAGAAAAAAGAGGAAAAGAAAAAGTATAAGGATTTTTTCTGTAAAAAATAGTTTGCCATCATCATCATCATCATCATCATCATCATCAACAACAACACGTGTAGAGTGTTGCTAGGTGTAACATTGTGGAGAAAAGCAAAAAGAATGAGGATAAATAAAAAGAGATAGACAAAGAGAGAGAGAGGGGGGAGAGTAAAAGAGAAGGCTAGTAAAAAAAAAAGAAAGAAAGAAAAAGGAGAGAGGGATTTTCTTTTGTGCAAGAAGTAGTGTGCCATCATCACTACTACTAAGCAATAGCATCATCATCACGACAAGCACCAACAACACTGCTACTATCATCATCATCATCGTTGTGAGCAGCAACACGTGTAGAATGTTGCTAAGTGTAACACTGCATTGTGGGTAAACCGTCCGCTACCTCTGCCGTCCGCCATTTTGTTTGTGTCTCGTTGTGTTTAGTGTCTGTCTGTGTCCCATCACACGTCGAATAGGTAAGCATTTCACCTTCTTCTTTCTCGTTCAGGCCCACTTTACAGACCCCCTGCCCACGACGGGGACCCTCTTGTTACCCACCCGGCATTATTAGGGCCGCATATCGACCCTTAAACGAGAGGACATACCCTCAAAAACAACCGGGTCGTGTTGGTTAACGAACCGAATGTTAAAATGTAGTAGTAAATTTTACACCAGAAAAGACGAGAACCACTGGCATCCTCTTTTTTATTTTCTGAATTCACTGCTATTTAAAAAAAAAAAGAAATACTTATATTCTCCTTTTTCAAATTATCTGCTATTTATCTATATAGACGTACATCAAAATGTATCGCAGTAAATACATATCTCGACCGTTTACATCACCTCCGCAGACACACTTTTTGCTTATATTTTATTTACTTATTTTTTTTGTTTTGTTAATTAAAAATATATATATTAAAAAATAAAAAAAGGAATGCTTAAGGTCTCCTCTTGGACGAATTTATTCTTTCAGTAGAAATTCTTACTCGTTTGAAGTTTTTTTTTTCTTGTAGATATTCTAAAGATGGTTTTTGTTATGTACGTTTTCAGCGTCCTAAATTCTCTTTTTAAAAGACGCTAGTTTATACGATTTGTAGCTTTCAAATTGCTTTACATGCATACATGCATACATATATTATATTTATATATAATATATGTATGCGTGAAGATTTATTTCAATAATATTAGAAAAGAAAACTTAAATGAGGTAGAAAAAAAGGTACTCTAAAGTCACAGATTCAAAAGAAAAATGATTCATCCAAAACATATAATATGCATGTAAAAAGCTTTTTTTGGTAAACCTTTTTTTCTTAAAAGAACAGGAATTATTATATTTTAATATTTTTTTTTTTACTATCTTACTTCTTAAATTGCAATTCAATCTTAAAACCATAACTACTAATACCAGCTTGAAAATAGAATTTAGGACGCCGAAAACGTACACAACCAAAAAAAGGTTTATTTAGACGTTATTTTCCCCCTTCAAATATGTATCAAAATAATTTTCCTTTTATTTGTATTTGAAAAATATTTTTCAAATTCGACATAATCGATAAATTTGGCCAATTTCTTTTCATTTACTCTAAAAATATTTTTATCTGGTAAAATTTATAAAAATGTCAACCAACCACAAAAAAACAAAAAAACTTTGTTTCGTATGTGTTTCAACTTATAAATTAAGTTTTCTATTAAGATTATTAAAAATAAAATAAAATAAATGTTTGTTTGTTTTTATATAGAATAACTTTTATTTATAAAGCATTTATAAATAACATTGTTTTTTTTTTTTTATCCGAGATTCAGTTCCACATTCCACAACATTTTCATGTTCGTATTTTGTTTTTAATTTGAAATTTTTCCTAAACATCCTCACATATTTTGCTTGTTGCATAATTATTTTCAATATTTCATTTGCAAACTTTTATTTACACAAAAAACATGTTTGCAATCTTTTTTTTTATTTGAATTATCGAAATTTAAGCCCCCTCCCCCTTTACAAAAACGCTGTGGAATGTCATAAACTGGTCCCTCACTTTATGACCATTCAGAAATTCTTCAATTCCTATTTAATCAAAATAATTGTGGTTTCTACGCTTATTTTTCTTTATTTATTCGTAAACTTTTATTTATAATGCTTTTAAAGTCATATATATATGTAAATAAAATCTTATCTCTAAATATGAATGCGTTTGATTGGAGGAAGTGCGAGAAAAGGGAAAATTGCTTTAATTTGTTTCATGTTTATTTTATTTTTTGAAGATAGATTTATATTGTTAAATGCAATATTATACAATATATATATATATATATATATATATATATATATATATATATATATATTACATTTAACAATTATTTGAAAATAAGTTGTTAATGATTCAATATATACTTAGTTTTGTTAATTTTTAAAAAGTTATTTTTTTAGTAGTTACAAATTGCTACTCTGCTACTGGTATATATATATATATATATATATATATATATATATATATATATATATATAAATGCCGTGCGGACCGTGCTGAAATAATAACGTTATTATTTAGAAATCCATTCTTAACATGTAAAGAGGATGGCGTTTTGTAACTGTTCTGTACTTTCATCTAACAATTTAATAAACAAAAGATATCGTAACGATTGAATTTATAATATATAACCTGGAAATCCTATCTAAAATCTAGGCCGGCTCGTAAGTACTAAAATAAAAACAAACCAACAAAACATCAAAACTTTCTGACAAAATCTCGCATGTCTGTGTTTCTCGTCTATATGTAACCTTTGATAAACACAATTTCAATTTTTCTCTTTTACTATTATAGAACGAAAATAAATTAAAAATGATGTTAAAATATATCTGCAAATAATGAGTATATTTTAAATTATTTTTCTCTAAAAACGTCTACCCGAGCAACACCGGATAAATCCATTTAGTAAGTAAATAAAAATACCGGCTAAAAATGCTACCGCCACTACCTAATGGTGTCAAGGCTGGTGACAACACACACCTGCTTTGAACGTGTCACTTCCACAGGTCATAATCCATTTTTTTTTTCGTATTCAGCAATAGTTATGCTTACAATTAATTGCTGATCAGTTTTATACTGTCGTGAAATCTGTTCTAATTTTTATTATGATGCTAATTGACATTTAAATCTGAGCTTATTCGCTAAACATCTAGACGAAAACTATTTCGTGTTACTTGCCACTACCTCGATCAGCGTGATCGTGATGATAGAGGGTCGTCTTTTCGTGAGGTTTCATTTTTCTCAGACCGGCGTGATGATACAAGCCGGGGGTGGGGGAAGTACGAACTAACAAAAACAACCGTACGTATATTTAGCTGTCTCCCAGAACAGCAAAGTTAGACACGAGGTCAGTTTTATAGTGGAGAACCCCCCCCCCACTACCTATAAAAAAATGCAGTCTGATACAAGGTTCTATATTCCCCGGTGGAGACGCTTCGTTTAACTGGCAATAAACTAATCACTTCTCTCTTTAAAGAGGAGGCAATGCTTGGGAGGATGGCCTTTTAGAGCCGAATAGAAGCATACTCTGATATAATACTGATGGCCGGGAAGTCGCAATATCTATTAAAGTAAAGCAACAACAAAAGAAAAATGTATTTATTTATTTTTTTACCGTGAAGGTCACAGCCCTTCCACCCCTCAGCAGTAGACACCATTTCAGTAATACCGTTATCGTCATCATTATCATCCTCGGTGAAAACCATTAGTACCATCTCTACTAATAATAGTCTACTAGTTCCGACCATGCGTCCTCCTCCCGGCCTGGCTGTTACTACTACAACACCTACTATCTGGCAACCCTTCAGCTGCTTTCATCTTCAGACTTTACATCTTCTGCCACTGCTGCTGTGATCATCATTGTCGTCGTCGTCGTCGTCGTCATAAATGATCATCTATAACTATAGAAATCAGCACTTCCTCAGCTTTTCCGTGATTGGCGCTACAGTTGCTCTCCGAGCAAATGCCAATCTAATGACAAAGTTAATGCCCTCTTAGGACTGTTGTGACCGTTACTATAGCAACAGCGCCGCGAAACATTTGTTGCTAGTCTCATTTATCAAGAAAAATGAAGTCAGTTTCCATCGGAAGAAGGCCAGCTCTTTGAATAAGGGTCATCGCTATAGCAACAGGTAGAGATTTAAAAACATAAAAGACCCCTCCCCCCAATA
The DNA here is from genome assembly GCF_053919585.1 of Euprymna scolopes. Lineage (NCBI taxonomy): Eukaryota > Metazoa > Mollusca > Cephalopoda > Sepiida > Sepiolidae > Euprymna > Euprymna scolopes. Next base: position 144,746,331 of record NC_136491.1, read on the forward strand.
AAAACAACATAAAAAGAAAATATTATAGATTAAATATAACCTTATTTCTGAGTCTAAAATACTCTATAGTTTTAAAATTTTACTGTTTTAATATAGTTTTTATGTTATTAACTAGTATAAAAAGCACCTTGAAAATTTATGGAGGTACGGGCTTGAAGCCTGTACCTCCATAAATTTTCAAGGTGCTTTTTATACTAGTATTTCGTAAAAGTATTTCGAAAAAAAAATATTAGGTTAAGCCTGGCTTAACCTAATAGATTTTTTTTTTTTCGAAATACTTTTATGCACCTGTAACAAGATATTTTGTCGCTGAAGCATAATGAGCTACTGTGATAGGAGCAAGATTTATAGAGTCTAACCTGGGTGGGGAATCGGCAGCAAGATTGTGACAGATTATAAAATTGGCTATATCAAGTTGAAATGCAATCTAGTGATTTATGCACTAATACTGTTGGTAAATGGATAAATCTGTAATTTCTGCTAGGTTATTTCTGCTTTGGATAAAAATAGCAACTTGTGTTCAATTATGTAAAGGGCAATTGTTTATAGGTGTCCAGTTAAATGTTAGAAACTACACTGGATACATTCCAAAAGCTGAGATATTCTTTTCAGCATGGCCTCAGACAGAATGAGAACACATTGTTTTTTGAAGTTGTGATGATAGAGGTTTTAAAAGATGTTATGCCTCCACTTTTTTTTTTTTTTTAAAGGAATCACAAATTATCAAGGCCTGGAGGCCACCCGAGGATAAGGGTTAATGTATGTACGGTAGTCCATGATAAAATATTATAGTAATTGTTATTAGTGGAAATTTAGTAAATTGGATTACTTAAGGGGACGGCTCATCATAAACTTGTTTACGTTGAACTTGAAGTTGACCATATTGTAATCAGTTGGAGCAGGAAAACAGAACAGAGTTCTACAGGTGTGCAGTTCTAAGAAAGAAGCTTTGTTTAGGTTTAGGCACAGGTAACTATTTTATTGTCCATACTCTCTGGGCAACCCCAGGTTGCCATGCTAGTCATGTCTAAAGAAGTGTTTGCAATGGGTGTCAAATAAGGATGAAATCGGACAGAATGTGCAAATAAAATGGAAAAGTGGACAAACCACAAAACGACAAAAACCATCAAATAGATTTTCTTTATTGACTGAAGCTTCTTCAGAGTAAAAAGTATATTTGATATCTTTTGATGCAAAAAAAACAGTGTGGAGGATCAAATTGGAAGATTGAGTGATAGAGATGAGCGTAGTAGTGGGGGGGGAGGATGGGAAGATTGTCATGCTTCAGCATTAAATGATTTTTGATTTGCCATTAAACTCGCAAATCAAACCCAACCAAAAGAGTAAGTGGATCGAATACATATTTGAAAGGGCTTTTCTATCACCTTGTATTATGGCCATAATATATCTGCTTATTTGAAGATGAACCATATAATCAAACAAATTTTTCTGTTATGATATAAAGACATGACATTCACCCAAGGCATGTTGAACTGGCTTCCCCCAAAGAAGGAAGTGTCATGGGAATATTAAATTCACAGGCTGTCTCCAGTTCCATGTATATCAGTCAGGTTGTTAGGTTTTTGCAGTTCTTGTGGGGAAGTGTTGAGGTCCTCTTACATACAGCGCCTAGTATTCCCAAATAGTCACTCATTTGGTACTGACCAGGCTCGGTGTTGTTCAACTTCGATGATCTAATGAAAACCAATGTGTCAGTGGGATTATACCGTATACAGCTATGATGTTAAGTTTAAGATTCTTTTTATTATTGAAGTCTTGTTGCTATTTATTAAACTATTAAGTCTATTTAGGGATTTATATTTAGTAATATCATTTCATTTAATACTATTGTGCTATTAACACTTGTGTCTGTTTCAATTTTTGGTTCCTTCTTGTAAACTTTCATGTCTTTCTGCCATAATTGCAAAAAACTATCTTATGATGAACAGTAAACAAAATTTGTATGATGAGAAACTACCATTTGTGAAACAGATTGTTTTCAAATTTAATGTCAATAACCACTTATAAACCAACCCCCATAAATAATCAAATTTCATTCATTTTTTCGTTCAATCCTTCATAACATTCATCATCATTCAACTGTCAATCCATCCACCTCATGAACCTTGATCATCAAATGACTTTTAGCCTTCATAAGTGGTGATTCATTAGTTAGAAAAGATAAATCTGTAACTAGTTTCTTGGAAGGATATTTAAGACTACGGTGAGTGCCAGGTAATACTGCCAAGTTGGTATAAGATGACAGAATGGCAATTAGGCTTTGCTTCCCTTGACCTTTTTCCGCATATACAGTAATCAATGTTCTTTGATTTTTTTTCTTCAAAAGAATAAAAAGAAATCTAGAGATAATAGCATCAAATTATTTGCCTATCTTCAGTGATATTCATGTAAATAGGATTTTCAAATCTAGACATAAAGAAACCATTTTCAGAATTATAATCCAATGAATACTTATTCAATAATCTCTTATTTATATATTTGTCAGTTTGTCTGTCCATTCCACTTTTCTTGGAAACTACTGGGTCGATCTGGCTGTAACTTTGTATGGACGTTTGTTATAATAAGGTGCAGTGAACTAAGTATTATAGTGTTGTTCAATGCACAGTTAAGGATTTAATAGGGATTAGTATTCAATGCAAAAATGAATACACATTTAACCATTACATTTAAGAATTTTTGAAATGAGAATTGGTTATTTGTATTATTTGAACTACTGTTCCCATCTTGAGTGTTATTTTCACATTTCGACTGATGTAACTTCTGATCTTCTTCAGGGATATCTTACTGAACTCGAGAATCTGCACAAAATTTCGAACCAAGCTCTTTATTTATTCATACTCTCATTCTGTCAGCCCTGACTGGATAGAGGTCCTAAGTAATTTGCAATTGTATTTTTCGGTTGCCTACACTGAAGATTGAACCTTCAACTGTTAGTAGAATATCACTTTACAATTGAATTTTTCCAAGTACTCTAACCACTGCACCATGGATCCTTGCGACTAACTTAGGACTTCTATTGAATCATGGCTGATGAAATGAGAAATGCTACCCTTGTAAAGTAAATAAAGAATTCCATTCAGAATTCTGTGCAGATTCCCGAGTACAACAGAAACATTCCTGAGTTTTACAAGATAAACTTAAAGAAGGTTGGAAGTTACATCAGCTGAAACGTTGTGAAAATGACACTTAAAATGAGAACAGTAATTCGAAGAATCCAAATAATACGGACATTTTATGAAACTTTTTATACCTACCAGTATTGTATATTTTTTGTAAAGCTACCACTGACCTATGCATGGAATAACGTTACCAATCTTGGGTTGGTGCACTAATCGCTAGCCTCTCTCTTTTGGACAAAAAAGAATTTCTTATCTAACATGTTCCATACTATTTACCAAGCACCAACTGTTGTTGTTGCATTATTTTTGCTTGTTTTACAATTATTGTCATCAAATGTGCCCTGATGAACTCACTGCGCTTGTATCCCCTGACTCACTGACTAGCAACAAAATCACACCCCACTGTTTGTAGATGTCACTAGATGACAAAACTTTTTACTTTAGTAACTTTTTGCAGACTGCTTACTTTTGGAATTCCTTGCCTGCTCCCCCTACTGTAGCTATATGCAGAAATTTAAATGTAATGTGAAGAAAAATCTTTCTGATTGATTTCTTCCCTCATATGAATCTAGTCTTTTTACAATAACCCCTTATGCTTCGGAGACCATATCTGTTTTGGCATGAACAAAAAAAGGAACATGTATATGTAAAACTAACTTCTGTTAAATAATTTGTCTAACAAGCATGGTTATAATTGAAAATAATCATGTCATTCTATGTATTGTACTATTTAGTGGAAACTCGCCTGGGTGCCTGGCATTTCCCGGGTGTTTGGAAGTGTGTGTTGAGGAAAAAAAAAAAAAAGTGGTAGTAGGAAGGCAGGCCCGAAACCTGTACCGCGAAGGTGGAAGAGAACGTGTAAAACTATAACGTAACGTGACCTTTTTGCTGTCCATCGCAACACCAAAAGTGGCAAAGGTTTGAATTAAGACTAGTCAATATTTTTCCTCGATTTTGATACAGTTACTGATTCCATTGAAGGCAGGCTCAAACCTGTACTGCGAAGGATGAAAAGAATGTGAAAAAAAACGTGACATCTTTTCCGTTGCACCCATCACCAAGCCCGAAATAGCGAAAGTTTAAATTAAGGCTAGGCAATTGAAAAGGGGGGATGACTTTCGAAAAGATCTGCGAAAAAAGCGATCCCCTCCTTGTTGAAAAGTGCCCAGTTGAAGGTGAAGGAATTAATGTTTTTAACCAATTTTTTCGATATTTGCCATCTGAAGGGTCGTGCTTCAAAACGATACCAATCTCATGAAAATCCGTCGTCTCCGTCAAAAGTTTTAGGCAGACAGACATACATACATACATTTAAACAGACAGGTAAGATTTATATGATAGATGATGTAATAGAAAAACAATTTAGTGCCTTACTAATCATCATCATATTCAATTTAATGGTAACATGTGTTGGACAACTTTTAGAAATTGACTTCCAAACTAATTTATCTGTAGCCAGGTATTCATGCACCTCTCTCTCTCTCTCTCTCTCAAATTAATCCTTATCACTTTCTTGCATATTTTCCTTGGTTTATTATTGCCTGCTACCTCAACTATTCCACATCTACCAACCAAAGAACTCTCATCTACACTTTCAATCTGGCTATATCATCAAAGTCTCTTGTTCTGCACTCTTCTCCTTATATTGTTTCAGATTTAATCTTCTTTTGAGGTCATCTGAATATAATATTGTATTTTCATTATAAAGAAATTCTAGTAGCTATTTAATAATTAATATATTGAAATCAATATGTCATATGACCCAGGCTATTGGGTTATAGTGCTTGTGTACCGGACTATTGCTTCTGTTTCAACTTCGATTGAATGGTTTGATGCCAAAAATAAGTTGATACAAAGAACTATGCAGTCCTTATAAATGAATTTGCTTTTCGTTATACAATCTGATAATATGGAAGAAATTATTTTGAGAAAAATGTTTCATTCAATTGCAAACATTTTCAAAATGACAAAAGTTATGATACTTTGTGCAAATTTAACACATTCTATCTTAAATATATCATTTTTTGTAATTTTGATCCATAATTTTTTTTTGTAATTTTGATCCATAATTTTTTTTTGTAATTTTGATCCATAATTTTTTTTTGTAATTTTGATCCATAATTTTAGTCAGAAAGGACTTCATATTTTGGTCACTTCTTCATTATTTTGTAAATCTTGATTTTAATTTTCAATGAACTTATCTAATCATGAATAAAAAAAAAAAGCTTGGATGATAAAATGGCTCCAGATAGCAATCTTTTGCAAATATTTTAATTTTCCATAAGGTTTTGCTCCAAATCCACTAAAAATTTAAATAAAAGGTTATTTACGTGAAACAAGTACTAGTGACCCCCCTCTTCAAAAAAAAAAACCTGTTATTAAATTTTTAATTCGGATGATATTAAAAAAAATAGCAGGGAACTTTTCCACATGCTGACAATCAGATGAGAAGTTCACTGAAAATAAAACCGTCCGAACTCCACATCAGTTTTAAAGTCCTTGCTTGAACTATTCACCTACATTCAGTGACCTCCCTCTCGCCACTAGATTTCATTTGTGATATTTTTTAAATATAATTTTTATTTTTATAAATTTATAACTTGTTTTTTTGTTTTTTTTTTTAACCTGACTTTTTTTTCTTTGCATTTGTTTTACACTGTTGCCTTCATTTTAATTATGCTTTCACAAGGTTTCAACTGTTGTATACCCAATTCTTCCACAGGTGCTTTTTGTTATAGTGCATGACTTGTGATTTAAAAAACAAAACTGAATACCCTATTTAATTCACTCAAATGGAGGTGGTCTAAAAATGGAATGCAAAATGAAAACATTATATATTTCTGGTATATCGGTTAAAATTTTTTTTGTTAATATCTTTACATATTATTAGTATTAACAAAAAATACTGTTGAAATATAACGATTTCTGCTGATTTTAATTTGTGAATTTGACCTAATTTGACCTTTTTGGTTAACCTCATTTAAAGCTAAGAGTAAATTTGCATGCCTTTATATAGTATGCAAATTTATACATTGCCAACTTTCAAATAATTTTGTTTAGATTTTTTTATGTTTAAAGAAATGTTGATGTAATTTTTTCATATCCTACACATCATGTAGTCTATATATTTCAATGTTCTATTCACTTGTTGCGTAGTATTGTTTTGTATTGACAATTAAGCCTTCACTTTTTGAAGTGTTCCTGTTAGTCTAGTTAACAATCATTAATGAATGCTAGACTCTCGGTGTCTCAACTATTCATCTAGTGTGTGCATATATATATATTGAATTATGGCTTTGATTTTGTATAGTTCTAGATCTACCCTTCTAGGCTTTGTCTTCTTTCTTTGAGAAGAGGTTAGTTTATTGTTAATTGTTTGAGGTGCCTCTATCAAAGAATGCATATGGGATTGCCAAGGCATATTTTGCAGGTCGGGTGCTGGCTTTTAATCTCACTTTTTGGCCCTTGTGTCACATCTTGCAATGGGAGGGAGATAAATAGCACAATCGCTATTCATATAGCTAATCCATGACTGCCATGGGTTATCTGTTTTAATAATAGATGACTTCATCCTGTTGTCCTTCAGCATTTATGACGTCATAAATGATCTCTTCTTGCTGTCTTTAATCTGGTAATAGGTGATGTCATCCATGGAGACTAACAAGTTAATAAGATTGGCAGTTTTCATATTATATAGATTGCCTTTTGCCTGCCTAGATCGAACTTTTGTCCTTTGGAATGCAGAAAAAAAGTATAATCTTGTACATTTCTTGTACTTCCGGTGTTGAGATATACAACTCATTATGTAGGTTTTGATGTACACAAATAGTCACAGCAATTATTGATAGAGGGCACATGAAATTTAGTAGCACCTCAATTTTCTTAGGTTTTGGAACTATGCCATATATATTCACAAAGACTCATTCATTAGTTAACCATATGTGTAGTTATGGTGCATACTAAACACTTAACGTTAGAGCAAGTGGAGTAATCCTAGGAATGGAGTGGTGGCTCTTTTCTTTTACACTTCGGTGTAGCAGTTAATGAAAGGGGAGCCTTTGGATCATACTCGACTGTAGTTGAGCATTTTTCTTAGCTTTTCTATAATAAGTTTCTTAATATCTGAAAGGGGGTCTCAAAGATTTTGTAACAAAGTTTTTTTACAAGAGAGTCGTTGCTTATCAAGGCCCAAAGGCTACTCCAGGATAAGGGTTAATGAGTGTAAGATGGTCACTGAGATAACAGCGTAGTAATTGTTAGTGATGGAAATTGGGTAGGGTTTGATTATTTTAGGAAGCAAGACATCAAAAACTTGTTTACATTGAATTTGAAGACAACCATGTTGTAGTCAGCTGGGAAGCAGGCCAGTAGAACAAGTAGTTCTAGGAAAGAAGCTTTGTTCATGGAGTTTGTGCTTAGATCTAGGTACTTATAGAGAGTAGGAGAAATTGTTGGTAGTGGTTGTAGATAGACGGGCGCTTTTTGTGTTAACCCTAAAGTGTTTATCCTTTGAATTTGGTCAAACTGTATTATAGGTTTAGATATAAATAAGTTCAACTAACATTAAGTTTTACATGCTGGCAAAGTCTGTATTTTTCTTGTCATTATTGAACTTTTTTCACTCATTACTCTTGATAGTTTTTTTTTTTTTTTCGTTGGTTCATCACCTGTTTATTTGAATAAGTTGTTGCTATCCTTTTTTTTTTTTTTTTTTTTAATTTTTTTTGGCAACATGTCATTATTCTTTAAACCTTTTATAGACTGTATTAACTTGGTTTCTTTCTATAAAAATATTCATGCTCTATAATCATTCTTGTATTTGTTTTTATCTAAATTTCTACAAAAAAAAACATCATGCTTAACTTTTTGTCCTTTGATTTTGAAAATTAAATTATTTTTGATCAGTGATTTATAAAAGTGTCAAGATTGCTTTTTATATTTCGAAGGATTACAAAAAGTTTTCAATATGATAAGCCCCACTTTGTCAACTAAGCTCCAACCCCTGTCCTATTTCTGCAATGTTACATCTCTGTGCCTATTTTATAAATATTTTAATGGAATGTGCTCTGATGAACTTGTTGTACTTGTGTCCCCTCGATGTACGTACTTTGCAGCTAATTCTACCCTATGCGACGAAAGTCATCAACTCTCCATATTTCCTCCTATAACGGACAACATGCTCTGCAACATACAAATATCTGTGCATGATGTTGCCAAGCTAATCAAGAACCTTGATTCCACTAAAGCAACTGGCCCTGACGGCATTCCAATCATTGTGCTGAAAAAGCTTTAACTAGAACTTGCCCCCATACTTACAAAACTCTTAAAGCGTTGCCTTAAAGAGAAGTGCTTCCCAACACTCTGGAAAACCTCATCAGTATGCCCTGTATTTAAGAACTCAGGTGATAAGTCCTCTCTCTCAGTACAGACCAATAAGTCTCCTGTGTGTCATGAGTAAGCTGCTGGAATCCATATTAAATAGAGATAAGGAGTGGAGAAATAACCTTCTTAGTGACATGCAATATGGTTGCCGTTCTGCCAGATCTACAGCAGATGTGCTAACTGTTATATCTCATAGGATTAGCGAATCACTTGACAAAGGCTTCCTCTCTAGGGCAATTGCTCTTGAAATATCACAGGCCTTCAATAAGGTATGGCATAAGGGCCTACTTCACAAGATGTCCAGCTACGGTATAAGTGGAAATGTTTTTTCGATCATAAAATCATTTCTCTCCGATAGGCTCATAATAGTAGTTGATGAGCAGAAATCAGAGGCCATCAATATTAATCCTGGAGTCCCTCAGGGGTCCATCCTAGGCCCAACTCTCTTCCTGATATACATCAATGATCTCCCAAAACACATACTTAAATCATTCGTTAACATCTATGCTGATGACACGACCATTTATGGCAACACATCGAAGGCCGTAAATGACAAAGTTCTCTCAGATTCTCTCTCCTCTGATCTTGAGCACGTGGTACAGTGGGGGAGGAGGTGGCTGGTAACTTTTAATGCATCTAAAACCAAGTTCCTATCTTTACATCATAAACGCTCTGATCCCCATCTGACATCAATTGATATGGATGGCTCTCCTCTAGGGGAAGCTCCATGTTTTGATAAGCTACTGGGCTTGACCTTTACCCCTGACCTGAAATGGAATACGTACATCAAGTCAGTTGCCAAGATTGCTGGAAAAATGGTAGAATCCTTCTACCGCCCCAGAAGATATCTCACCCCTGATGTCTGTATAAAAGCCAAGTACGTCCAAGGATGGAGTACTGCTGCCACATCTGGGCAGGAGCTGCTAAAAACAGCCTATCCTGCCTTGACAGAGTACAAAATAGACTTTGTGGCCTAGTGGGTGATGCCCTTTTCTCTTCCCTGCAAAGGAGAGACGTTGCAAGCCTGTCTTTGTTTTATCGTTACTACCATGGCAGGTGCTCATCTGAACTCCAATCTCTGGTCTCCTCTCAACAATCTTTCACGATAAACACCCGACTAGCTGAAACCACTGTCAAACATTTTCTCCACTCCTTATCTGTGCCAAAATCAAAATGTAGATTCCATGAACAAAGCTTCTTTCTTAGAACTGCACGCCTGTGGAACTCTATTCCGGTTGCCTGTTTCCGACCGGACTACAACCTGGATGTCTTCAAGTCCAATGTGAACAAATTTCTGATGAACTGCCTCCTTAAGTATGACACTTTATCAAATCTCCAACACTAACCTACAGTACACACAATAACCCTTATCCCCGAGTGGCTTCCGGGCCTTGATAAGTGGTGACTACCTTGAAAAAAAAAAAAAAAAAAAATTCCTAACAAACCCGCTTAGCAACAAAATCTCACCCTTCACTGTTGAGGTCCCTAAATACCAGAAAGCTTTCAACTCTTATAGCTTCTTCCCTCGAACAGTTAGACTTTGGAATTCCCTTCCTGCTACCTTCTTCCTTGACTGTACTGATATACAGAAGTTTACATGGTAATGTAAACCAACATCTTGTTAATCTTTTCTAGGCAATGCCCCAAATAGTAGCCCCTTATGTTCAAGTTGCTATATGGGGTGAACGTGAGAAAAAAAAAAAAGTTGGTCATTGTAATCCATTATAAATACTAGCAATTTTTGTTAGCCTATGAAGATGGTACCATAACAAACAAACATATACTACATTACACCCTCTCGTCTAAGATGAGGAGGTCGTGCTTAGAAGAATGGTATCATAACAGATAGTACGCATCCCTCTTTGAATTAAGCATTGAAAAATAGTATATTAAAATGTCATAATAAACTGAATTGAGCATTAAAAGATAGTACAATAGTTTAATTAATAGAAGTAATTCTCACTTTAGGTCAACAGACATTAAATCTCCATTAATAAAAATGTTTGACGTGTATTTATTTTGTGAAGCTTCAAAAGATGGTCAAGTCTTAACCTGTTGATTAAAAACTAAATTCTGATTTGAATTAAAATTTAATATAGCAAAAAATTGCATATTATAAAAATTCTGAAAATTTACCCATCTTTGTCGTATGAAAGAACCGATGCATGCATATTGATGTTTTTGTGGATTTAATTAAATATTGCTTATCGTAGCAACTGTTACTGTTGATTATGTTTATTCCACCTTTAAGCAACTCTATTTTATGTCGGCCTGTTTATTGTTTTATCTCCTTGCACTTATTTAGCCTGAACATGCGTGATTATTTGTGTTTAGTCTGATCTATATGATTTAGATTGTATAGTGGCAATGCTGTCATGATTTCTTCCTTCGATGTGATAGTAAGCTTCACCATTGATTGGAGTTGAGACGTGTGAGTAGCATTCATGTTTGTTCAATCTCTTGAGAATCACTTGAAGACTGAACCAATCATGCGCTTTTACAAGTAAAAAAAATTGTTTCATTTGAAATTTGTAACATTTATTCTTATTATTTGGATTCTCATCTTGAGTGTTATTTTCACGTTTTGGTCGATATGACCTCTGACTTTCAGGTGTATCTTATTGAACTCTTGAATCTGCACAGCATTTTAAATAGAACCCTTTTTAATCCACAGGGGTAGTATGCTTTCATTCTGTTTGCCATAACTAAAAGTCCTAAGTAATTTGTAGTTGTATTTTAATTGTCGTCCGCATAATCAATCTTCATCTCCAAAATTTATAGACAGAATTTCAACATCTATGTTTTAAAACATAAGCCATTTAGATGCTCTGACCCACATCTACAGTGATGCCTAGGAATCTCAGTTCATTAAGGGGTTCAGGTGTTGGCACATTCGACTGCTTCACACAGCTGATGCTGATCAAATACCAACTTGTAAATCAATGGTTAGCTACATAACTGTTCAGCATCCCAATGGAAAATTAAAGAAAAAAGATTAACATATATTTTCCAAGCAGCTTATCTAATCATTCACACATTTGAGATATTTCTTTTGAATGTGTTTCGTGTCATGCAGAATTTGCAAAGGATAACTCTGTGGAACACATTATCACAGGACAGCTTTTTTGCAGATTACAACATGATCAACTTCAAATTCAGTTCTGAATTTTTGAGATGAGGATTGATTAGTCATATTATTTGGATTATTCAGTCTACTGTTCTCATCTTAAGTGTTATTTTCACATTTTTGTCAGTGTAACCTTCAACCTTCTTCAATTGTATCATGCCAAACTATGGAATCATTCTATCAAACTCTGAAATTTGCCTGGAATTTTGATTAAATAAAGGACTCCATTCAAAATTTCGGGCAGATTTCCAAGTTTGACAAGATAACCTAAAGAAGGTCGGAGGTTACATCAACCAAAACATTGTGAAAATGACATTCAAGATAAAAACAGTAGTGCGAAGAATCCAAATACTTCAATGTCAAGAGGTTCTAGTCAAAAAGCTACACATTTTTGACCCAGTCTCTCAACTAACAATTATTTCAACTCTTTTCACCTTTATAAGAAGGGACAAAAAAAAAAAATATTCAAGAAATTTCCAAAATTATTATATATACAAAAGTCTGAAGAAGAAAAAACAAATGAAATATAGAAAATAATTGTATTTTTTTGTTAGTAATTATTGTTTTTAATATTGAAAGATTCAAAATCTATAATTATAAAATCTTGAAATAGTTAATATAATCTTTGAATATAGATTTCTAATCTCACATAATCTCTATAATCTTTTTGATAAGAAAATGTTGAATTCTAAGATCAGTGTCATATCCGTGCACTCTTAACTTGCTATTTTCTTGTTGCTTTCACGTTATAATTGAGCAGAAATTATTGGGTTGAATGCATCTTTTAATTTACTTAACTCCAGTTTGGATCTTCAAATAAAGCAAAATTCACTTCTGCACCTGCTTATTTAAAGCAGGACAGAAATCAAACTTTGACTATACAGATACTACACTTTAATTCTTTTTACAAGTAAACATAGTAAATAAGTCACATGATTCATTATGTTGATCAGGTCTTTATTTTTGGATAAAGAGATTTTTTTGTTACAAGGCTTTTAAATCTTGGAAGTTATTTTGATCTATGGATATTTTGAAGGATTAGTCAGTATTGCATGCTGGGAATATTTTCATCAATTTCGTTCTGTTATATAGTTGTGTATATAACAGTTCTGTTTAATGTTGTAATGTGCCGATATGTATGTATGTGTGTGTGTGTGTATATATATATATATATATATATATATATTAGTGTTGTGCCGATGAATCGGAATCGGGAATCGGTTAAATCGGTAATTTTCGGGGAATCGGAATCGGCATCGGAATCGGAAAAATTTGTGTATAATTTCCGATTCCAAAATCGATTCTTTGAATATTTTTCAAAAGTTAATTTTCAATTGCTTGTACCGATTATAAATATTTATTTCTTTTAAACTATTAGTAAAACTAAACTCTATAGATCTACGTACTCGTTATAGAATGAAGTTCTCATAACAAAATCACGTAATTTCATTAAATAGTTTTTGTTTTACGCTCCCTTGACTAATTATCGCAGTTTTTTTAGGAAGATTCCGAATTTCCCAAATCGTTTTTACGGCATAAAATAAAAACTATTTGATGAAATTACGTGATTTTTTTATGAGAACTTCATTCCATAACGAGTACGTAGAATATATATTTTTTTTTATTTTTCGTTTTTTTAACATAGTGTAAACTGCACAAGCACCCTTTTTTAATACGTGAAGACAGTTTAGAGCTTCATCCTAGATCTAAAAATAATTTGGTTTTTAGTGGGTTTACAAATATCGTCCAAAAGTAGAATTTCAATGAGGGGGGACTTTTAAATGTAAATATAATTTCTTTTTCAATCTGAAAAATTTCTAAATGTTTTCTCTTTATCTATTTTATCCAGACTTTGATAAATTCATTGTGAGATATTCATGTATATTTTTAACTTTTCCGACCCCCCCCCCCCCCCGAGAAAAATGCGACGGTGTCAGACAATGTGGCTCCAGGAAAATAAAATAAAACTCTATTCCTTTGAAATCTTTTCATATTAAACTCCTTGAGAAATTTGGCAAGTGGGTGTGAAAAAGTATTGTTGTCGAAACCAACGGCATCGAAGGTGTTAATTACACCATAATACTTTCAACTCAACTTTTGAGTGAGATTGGCGGGCTTCAGCGAGGCCTCCTTGATATATATATATATATATATATATATATATATATATATATATCACGGAGGCCTCGGCTTCAGGCGATTGGCGCCGTCGTCGTAGCAATCCTTAAGTATAAACATAAACAATACCGGCAGAATCCAAGAAAATCACACTGGAAGCATATTTCAAATTAAATCAAAGGCCAAGCCTTTTCACAATTTTGCCCATTCCTTGTTGGTCCCCCCCCCCGATTTATCGGAGAGGGACTATAGTTTTCAGTGGCGTTCGTTCGTCCGTTCTTCCGGATGATTCCCGGATAACCGTCCATTACTTTTTTCTGAAATTTTGCCACAAGTTGTACTCCAATACGTAGATGTGCACAACATCGAGTTTTTTTTTTAAGAAAACTCTCGTTGCTCCCCCAGGGGCTGAAAAGGGGTAAAAAATGCCCAAAATGGCAAAAATGACACTTTTGGCCCCATAACTTTTTTCCCGTCCATTAGATTTTACTGAAACTTGTCCAAAATGTGAAGTCAATTGTTGCAAATGTAAATTCAGTATCGCTGACCCTGGCAAAACTCTGGTTTGCGCCCTCCCAGGAACTTTTAGGGCTAAAAACCACCCCTTTTTTAGGCTCTTTTTTTCATATTTGTCTAAAATGTGATAATGTATCTCTATTTAGTGTTTTTTTTTATGGTGCTGAACTCAAATTTACATGTCTTAAGGCCTGAAACATAGCCGTTTGTCCATTTTTACAAGTAACCAGCTCCCCCATGGGGGCAAAAGAGGTAAAAAAAATACCTCAAAATGACTCTAAATAGACAAAATTGACATATTTTTCAGAATAACTTTTCATCCATTCATTAGATTTTTCTGAAACTTGGCAAAACCATGGGCATACCTGATATACACCTGATGGAAGTATCACTGACCCTGGGAAAAATCAGAGTCACAAGCCCTGGAGGTTTTAGGGCTAATATTGGGTGTGGAGCAAAAGTTGAACTTAGTCATTTTTCTGAAAACTTTTGAAAATTTTTTTTTCACTCAAAATTGTTTTTTTATCAGTTATGTATCACTTTTTTATCTCTTTATTCGATCCCCCCTCCTCACATAGAGGGGGACCATGCATGCACGGCTTGTTATATTTGTCAATACCGATTGCCGAGTGAGGGAGCAGCAAACATACCGACAAAACCCAACACTTTTATATTCTACTTTTCATTTAATTAGCAATAATGTTTGATATTATTTTTCTGGGCAAAATATTTCTTTAATTTTAGACAATTCTTTCGCTACTTTGAAAATAAACTGCATTCTTCTAAAGGTTACCTAGCGAATTTTCGCAAAGTTTCAATTTTTGTTTTGTTTATTTTACGCATATAAAATAAGTTTAGATCTTCTTTAGTTTTACTAATAGTTTAAAAGAAAGAAATATTTATAATCGGTACAAACAATTTAAAATGAACTTTTTAAAAATATTAAAAGAATCGATTTGGGAATCGGAAATTAGGCACAAATTTTTCCGATTCCAATACCGATTCCGATACCCCCAAAATTACCGATTTATCCGATTCCCGATTCCGATTAATCGACACAACACTAATATAAAACGATTAGGAATTTAAAATTGACGGTCAGTTTCACAAATAAATATAACGTAACATGAGCTGTAGTGTGTTACCAATTTTAAATTATGTGCGCTTATTAGGGATAGGGTGTCTACTTTTTAAGCGATTACACATGGTTTTACAACGTTGCAAACCGAACTTAATTTAGTGGGAAACACTTTAGTTAATATCCATAAAGAATTAGGATGGCCAGAAATGATGACCATTTTACGTTAAATTTATATTCGAAACAGATCTTACACTCTAAATTCTAAATGATCGCTTTTCTTTCCGCCAATTAAAAAAATGTTCTAACACGTAATCTATAAAAGTAATATTTCATTTTGGAATAGGGATTTAGCTGCGAGAGAAAGCACAGAAAGCTCACGCAATCTCACGTTAAAAATGGTTTTCATAATAGTATTATTATTATTTAGAAATTCGTTCGTAACAATGAGATGTGGCTTTGCTAAGTGGCGTTGTTAAATATATTGTTCTTACATCGTTTTCTTATTTTGCCTACCAATCTTCGAATATTTTCCACTATTCATGTAAGTAGCATGTTATACAGTAAATACGAACTGGTACAATATAGCTTTGTTTTAAAATCAAAATAAATGTTTTGTTGTGTTACAATTTTTAATCAATTACAAGGCAAACATTTGAGATAAAATATACGCGGACATTAACCAGGGGTTTATGTAATAATTTGAAAATTTACGAAAAAAAAAAAAAAAAAAACCTCTAATTAAATATGTATAAATTTTACAAGAATCGGAATCGGAATTGGGAATCGGATCGGAATCGGAAATTTTGAACGGAATCGGAATCGGAATCGGGAAAAATTTTGGCATCGTCCCATCACTAATATATACACACACGTTTTAATATTTTGTAATCGTCTCTAGTGTTCATATGTGTGAATATTTTTATAAGTGTGTACAACAACTATCAGGACTCTATGGACAAACGTATCGTTAGTTGGCCTTTGACAACTAAATATTTTCGTTTATTAGCCAAATAGAAAAGTTACCAGCTAAACTCACATGATTTTTAGAATATGACATGTTCGTTCTGTGACGAGTATGTACATCTTAAAGATTTTTTCTGTGTTTTTTTTAATAAGTGTAATTCTAAATATGCATCATCAATTGTGATGGATGGCTCTCGTCTGGGTGAGGCCCCGTGTTTTGACAAGCTTCTGGGTTTGACATTTACTCCTGATCTGAAATGGAACACGTACATCAAGTCTGTTGCCAAGGTCGCTGGAAAGATGGTGGGATCCTTCTACCGCTCCAGAAGATATCTCACTACTGATGCAATTCTTTATCTATATAAAAGTCAAGTACGTCCAAGGATGGAATACTGTTGCCATATCTGGGCAAGAGCTGCTAAAAACAGCCTATCCTGCCTTGACAGAGTACAAAATAGACTTCGTGGTTTAGTGGGGGATGCCCTTTTCTCTACCCTGCAACCTCTCTCCCACAGAAGAGACGTTGCGAGCCTATCCTTGTTTTATCGTTATTTCCATGGCAGGTGCTCATCTGAACTCCAATCTCTGGTCCCCCTTCGCCAATCTTTCACGAAAAACACCCGTCTAGCTGAATCCACTGTGAAAAATTTCCCCCACTCTATATCTGTGCCTAAATCAAAACGCGGATTCCATGAACAAAGCTTCTTTCTTAGAACTGCACGCCTGTGGAACTCTGTTCCGTCTGCCTGCTTTCCTCCGGACTACAACTTGGATGTCTTCAAGTCCAATGTTAACAACTTCCTAATGAACCACCCCCTTAATTAAACACTTCATCAAATCTCCACACTAACGTAATGTACTTGCAATAACCCTTATCCCTGAGTGGCTTCCGGGCCTTGATAAGTGGTGATCACTGTGTAAAAAATTTTATGTTGATGCTTGAAGATATAAACATTCTAATTTCTTCAGATATTTTTTTAAACAGCCTTTGTTAAAAAAATAAAAGTATATTGTTCTATTAAACTTTAATTTAAATAATTTAATTTTCTTTTTATAAAAAAAAGTTGAAAAGATATTTTTTACTCAGTAGCTTTGGGAGATTGTCAGTGAAAGAAATACAATTGCCAAAAGATAAGCGTTTCATTATTTTTAATCTTCACTCTGAAAAATCACTCGCAAATGCAGAACCCTTACTATGGACAATGACAACTTAAATAGACATTCTTTGACTAAAGAGACAAATAACATTGCTAGTGGGGACACTAGCAGAAGACACCTTTTCGAAGTTTTGTTCATGCTTCCTGCAATTAAGATGGTTTTCTTTTTAAAGAGAAAACACCAAGACTTGAATTTGGATATAATTATTTATTTCCATGCTGGATCCCTTCATTGGAGTTGGACACACTTTAGACAAGTCTACATTTTGTCATTTCACTCCTTTGACTTCTATGAGCCTCAAGTTCAAACCCTGGAGCACAAGACCCGCATTCATTCGCTAAGGCATTGAATACCGCACAGATCTCTCCTTACTGCCCACGTGTATATCTATCTAATCCTTTCTTTGGTTCCCTGACATCACAAATAAATCATCTTTATTGTTTATCGAAATTCCTGTGTATGTTATGAAAACTAAAATTCCTTTTCACTAAGTTACATGCTTGGTACATATTTTATCATAAATATTTTATCTTTAATACCTAATCCGCTTAGATAACATTCTTTCTGTTATTCAAATATCCTCTTTTGTTATTAATAACAAAAAAGAATATTTAAATATATTCCTACTAACTAAACACTGATCAGGCTACCCGGCATTTTCTGTAGAACCAATAACGTAAAATTTATTTTTTATAAAGAAACGCAATGCAAAGACCTAAAAAGTTACACTGCCAACTCCTATTAATTGCATGAGTTAATATAAAGTTTTGCCACCTATGATACTCCTCTTGTTAGATAACTTCTTGTATATGTACTCTTGTTATATAAAACTTCTTGCTGTCAAGATTGTTGGCATTCTTGAACATACGTTCATCAAAATGTATGTTCAGCACTTTGGGAACATGTTATTTTATTTACCTCTTCAGCAGTAGGTTAGGCACAAGGTCAGGTGGGCTAGATGAAAGATGTTTCTGTGGAATTAATTGGATTCGAACTTGGCGTATCCAGGTTTTCAGCTGTTAACCACTTGGCCACCGTCATCTCTCTTTCCTCTTTTTTTGGGGGTGGGGTCAGGTAGAGCTGACCATATCTGGAAAGAAAAAGGAAACCATCTACCACTATGGGCCGAAGTAAAAATTATAGACAGAAGAACGGTGGAGAGTAAGACAACTGAAAGAAACAGCACATATGCTGGGAAATAACCAAAAGCTAAGTAGACCTAGTATAGAATTCAATACAATATGGGAACCAGTAATTATAAACAATAGATAATATATACAAGTAAAAAAACATGTATATATACACAAGTAATAAGTAATAAGTATAGAGATAGATATACATTAATATATAGTAATAAATGGTGATATTTACAACTAGAAATAAAAAGTAGGTTTAAGGCTCCTAAAATTCATACTAGAATTGTCTGTCGTGGTGCAGTGGTTAGAGTACTGGGAAAAATCAATTGTAAAAGTGATATTCTCCTGAAGGTTGAAGGTTCAATCCTCAGTGTGGGCGACCAAAATATACATTTGCAAATTACTTAAGACCTCTATCCAATTATGGCTTACGGAACAAGAGCAGGCTACCCCCGTGAAGTAAATAAAATTCCTGAGTTTGACGGAGGTTATATCGACCGAAACGTTGTGAAAATCATACTCAAGATGAGAACAATAATACATCAGCTGCTTTGTAACAAAACAATTGCACACCATTAACCACATTAGCCACAGTCACCCCTCTGCATGTTTGTATTCTATTGTCTATTTCAGAAAAATAAAATAAAAAAAACTAGTGACAATATACAATTTGTATTTTTTTATCAGAATAGGCAACAAAATTTACTCGTTGATTGAATATTTTTATTCATCATTTTTACAAAAATATAATTTTAATATATTATCCTGATTTTAATGTAACTCCTTCATTAGTTTCTAATAATATGAACAATGATAAACTTTTTATGTCAAAATTTAACAAAAAAACTCCCCTTATTTGCTTTATATTCATAGAAGCAGAAACAGTGGAGCGTTTCAATTGCTTTGAATATATTAAATCTGCAATTTAAATACTTTTGTTTGTTGCTTCATTCTTTTAATAATATACACGTTTGAAATTGTGCATTAATGGACATTTTCATTTGTGAGAACAGCATTTTTTTTCTTTGTGACTTTGCCAATTTTTACTATTGATTTTATAGATATGTATGCTGTTGTATGTTTTGTTTGATTTAATATTTGAAAGGTGTTAACTTTTGCATAAATTGGATTTCTGTAATATTCTTCCCTTAGCTGATCATTGTAAAGAAAATGTCTGTTTAATTCATTGTAGTTTTAAATATTAGAGGTTATTGGCAAAGTTAACAACTGTTATCTTTAGTTTATATCAAACTATATCCATTAATATGACTTATGAGAGGAAATTTTTAAAAGTATACAGATTTAATAAAACAGAAGGTTGAAAACGCTACATTTTTGTGTTGCAGTTTTATTTTGTTCAAATCTTGCGCATACCTATGCTCTCGTGAGATCTTTTATGACATTCTCTTGTTCCTTTTCCCTTTAGCATTTTCCTGTTGCATGTTCAAAGAGAAATAAAGGCTACAAAAAATCCTGATTATACCTTTTTTATGAGAGAAGAAAAGAAAACAAAAACTTAAGTAATTGAAAATCGGAAGATTACATCTGGCACTAATGTAATTTGGAAATTGTCTTAAAGAAAAATCTAGAAGAATAAAGGAAATGAAAAAACAAAAAAAATTTGAAGGCCACAGATACTTAGAGTAAGAGTTCAATTTCCTCTGCATTTATTGCCCACCTGCTGATTTAACACGATCCATTCTATATTTGATTGGTTGGATGCTTTTATGGCATATCAGCTGTCATTAGATCATTTTCTGTTGAAAGCTCAAAGTGTACATATATTTTGCAAACGATAGATTTAACTGATTTAACAGGTCCTATAACTAAGATGACCTTATGCTTCCCATAGCTTCCTCACTGGGGCTTCACCACTGAATGCAGTTTTGTGTAATGTTCAAGACTATTGGAGGTCTTGGATATGACCTTAAACTATATCCAGTGGTGAGGCCCCAGCTTATGGGCTTTGGGGAGTGTGGAACCATCCTTTAATTACCCTTGCTCCCAGGTCCACTCTGACCCGGAGTGGTAGTACCTGTTAGGGTCCCAACTATGGGTTAAATAGAAACCGACGTGAAAACAACGAATATATTCTATTAAAAATTTTTTCTTCAAAATCTTTGGATTCGGCATTAAATAACCCGAAAAGGGTTGATATGCCGTAAAACAAAAACAACCAACCAACCAACCATCAAGACTGTTGGAGGAGCTTGTGTTGTTGATAAGCAAAAGATAAAAGAAATAATTGTGCAAGATGAATTTTGGGGTGGACAGTGAACAACACCCTACTTAAGGTAATCAGGTACTTTAGTATCCTGTTCTGGTCAATCAATATTTTAATACTAGCAGAAATATCTTTCTCTGCAGTGTTGAGGTTAAAAATTCCGTTACTAACATTTCTATACATGAGTGAATATTCATGCTTTTTATTTGGTTGGAATCATTACAAACTGACAAATCTCTCTTAAAAAATGATGTGAAATTAATGATTTGATTATAAGAATTAGATTAATACATGGAGTAAAATTGTTTATGGTTCAATTGCAAATATTCTCATGAGAAGAGTAAAGTTTGGTTTGTTTTTCTTGAAATGGAGCGCTTCTGTACTCCTTTATTTCATTCCTTTTTCCTCTTACCTGTATCAACCGAGGAGGTATACAAATGGATGCTGACAAGCTATGAAATCGGCTAATCCAGTAAAATCTTTGACAATTTCATAGCACCAGCGACAAAGATATGAAAAAGAAATATCTCCATTTTGGAGGGGTGGGGTGAAACAAAAAAAAAAGGCAACTTGTGTTCAATCTAATATTCACAAGGACTTTTTTGCTATAGTTTTTTAAATTTAAAACAAAAATTCAGCATTAAACCTCATTGAATGCAAATGATACTCAGTGTGAACAAAGACTAAAAAACAAAGCAATAAACAAGAAACTTATTTTGAATGCTGACGGTCAAAGCATATGCTTTCTCCTTTAATAATTGAGATCAGATCTTTTATGTTACTTTGAAATTTGTATTTTTTAATTTGTCAAAACCTTAAAAAGTATATATTAACATTTTGTAATCTTATTTTTTTTTTTTATGATTAATTTTATGATCTTCTCTTCACTTTTGTTTCATATATTGTTAATTATTCATACACCAAAGACAATTTTATCTGTTATTTTATATTTAATATTGATTTGTTAATAAGTTTTCTAATTTATTTATAATACTTAATCTGTGTTTAAATAGTGAAGCAAGTATTTGTATTTTGTTTTTACTTATAAACTTTTGTACATTTTAAGAAATAAATTTAATTTTTGAAGTTTATCATCTGATATTTTCTGTCTAAGCACAAGTTGTATTTTCTACTAATATTGCAAACTAATTTTAAAGATTTCCCAATTAATATTAAAACAGGTTTGCATTATTATTAACACTAATAATACGACCATTACTATTATTATATTTATGATTGCATGCTATCCATGCAACAATAAATTTTAATACTTATTGATAGTTTTTTTTCTTCCTTTCTATTTATACTAGCGGGGGTACCCCGTGCCCGGGTGTTTATAGGTGTGTGTGTGTGGTGTTAAATAAAAAAGAACCCGGGGGGGGGGGGGTAGGATCGAACCCGAAGCCCTGAGGCGAAGTTTGAAAATAAAATCGGCCAGCCAGAATGAGTTAGTGAAAGATGTTTGAATTTATTTAAGTAAGAATGAAATTGACAGGTGTGCGCCCAGAAGTCGTCGAGCGTTATGACGACGATGACGACGTAGGTTTGTTTGTTATAAGCGAAGTAAAAAAAGAAAACAACGTTAAAACTTAAGCGGGGAAAAAAAATACAAAAAAAAACTAATGTAAGGCAAATGAACGATGAAAACGGAAAAACGAACACGTGAAAAATGGCTTAAATAAGCCTGTTTAAATATTAAAATTTAAAAAATCGGTGGGTACCCGAGTGTTTTTGGGTGTGTGGTCAGGGGTGGATAAGTGAAGTAAAAAAAACAAAAAAAAACAGAAAAACGAACGTTACATGAAAAATGGCTTTAATAACACTGGTTCAATATTTAAACTTAAAAAATCCCCCCCAAAAAAAGTCCTCTCACCCCACGATTCAAACCCAAAACGTTTAGAAAGATGGAGCTTCAATATGATACTGAGTTTGTGAATTTTTGTTGTCTGTCGAAAGTTTGTAGCAGACACACAAACATACATACATACATACATACATTTTCGCTTTTATATATATAGAAGACAGGTCAAAATGATTTATTTTCTATTATTGTAAAATGTTAACTTATTATATTCATTATTTTTTAAAAAAGCTGTTTAAAAAAGTTTTAAAATATTTATATTGCTGGAATTAGTGGCTAGTCTATAGATCATTGTATTTAACAACTTCACGTATATAGTTAGTGTTAACTAATATATAATGAGATTGTTTGCATTTTCTATAAAGTTTGTATGCCTAAATTTTTGAATTAATATTTATGCTGAAAAAAAAATGTAAATTTTACATTCATTTTTATTTCTCTATGAAAACTCAAGTTTCTGAATATTTATGTTTCTTTTATCTTCTGCCTGATGTGCTATGAAATATGAGATCATCATTTCTGTAAATACCAATATTTCACTTGGAGATTAGATAAAAAGTAATTCATTTATATATTCCTGTTAAATTGCAAACCTATGCAGTATTTTGCCACCCCATTGAGACATCAAAGTCTACAATTTGGCCTTTTATTAAGCCATATGTTATTGCTATGCGATAGTATGGATTTTATGCAATATTTCATTTCTTAAACACACTTGGTTTTTAATGTGGGAAAATCCAGCTTCTTCAAAAGGGGACACTCTGGATTGGAACAAAAAAAAAAAAAAAAACAATGCCTTAAATTGCTTAGCAAATTCCAATTCTCTACCTAACATTTATTCTTTGAAAGGTTAAATTGTGTAAATGTGTAATTTCTTTTGATGGTAAACCATTTTATTGTAGCATTATATAACCACTCATCTATCCTAAATTATCTGATTCAAATTATTTGCCCTTACAAGAGTCAATTGCTAAACTGACATATATCTGCATGAAAATGATGAGAAATTAATGAGCAATCAGAGAAGGAAAAATTGTTGACTAGTTCAATTGTAAATATTGATAAAACTTTTTTTTTTTTTAGAAAAGAACACTGTGTTATAAACTGTCTAGATTAAGATGAGTTCTTTTTCTACTGATTATCTAAACGGCCTCAATATTAAGATATTAGTAATGCTTGTAATGAGATAAGCTGTTTAAATGGTTCAGTTTTTGTGAACATTTTTACTCCTGAATGACTAATACTTGCAGAAAATAGATATGATTGTCTTAATTTTAACACTTTTAGAACTGCAAGCTTTGTTGAGTTAACATTCTTTTATTCAAGAATATTTTTTGTATAAGTTATTTGGCGTCTATTTGGACTAATTTATCATTCTTTGCAAAACTTTAAACTTACAAATCTCAGTGTCTTGTACTCTAACTACTGCATCACAAGTCCCTGTGCAATGGTTAGAGTACTTGTAAAAATTCAATTGTAAAAGTGATCTTCTTCTGGAGGTTGAATCAATGTTCAATCCTCAGTGTGGGCAACCGAAAACACAATTGCAAATTACTTAGCACCTTTATTCAGTCATCGCTGACAGAATGAGAGTAAGCTACCACCTGTCAATTAAATAAAGTGTTCCCTTCAAAATTCTGTGCAGATTCCCGAGTTTGGCAAGATACACCTGAAGAAGGTCAGAGGTTACCTTGACTGAAACGAAAAAATGACACTCCAGTAGAGTAGTCTGAAAAATCCAAATAATACATTTTTTTTTTTTTTTTTCAAATAATAGATTAAAAAAAATTAATATGGAGAATCTATGCAATTTTGATAATACGATCCAAACTAAAACTGCCAAAGGAGGTCACCTTGGAAATATGGTACCAGAAGAGTAATAACTTGCACATTAGCTCAATTTTTATGAATACAACTTATTTAGCCAAGATGACACTGTCTTGAGCAACTCTACTTTTAGTAAGTTATAAAAGAATTGGTTTTGTTCTGTTAAAAGGTCTTTCTTTGCAATGCTGTTTAAATTAAATTTTACAGTGACTTATTTCTGATACTATGTATTGCTTCGCATTTTGATAGACCTCCCCCTTTTCTTTTTCTTAACGTTGGCAAGAATACTATGACTTTGTCAAGTAAGATTATCTTTATATTTTATTAATACTGTAGGAAGAAGGGAGGCTAAGAAACTGACTCCTTCAACAATTTCTTCCTCTGAATCCACATCAGAGCCTATCAAATGACAATAAACAAAAATAGACTACTCCAATTCTAACTCCCCCATTTGATGAATTTTCCAAAGAAAACTGTTGGTTTGAAGAATACATTGGATCATTTGTCTCTTGGTGGTGAATTTTGACACTTATTCAGCAGTAATAGAAATGAGGTTGTCTTAATTATCAAAGTCTTTCAAAAGATTCAAGTTAAGCTTTATCATCATTGAGATATTGTCGGTAATGGATGACCTTGGTGTTTTGTAATTTTCATTCATTCTTATCTTTAGTTTGCTACCAATGTTTTTCATTTTTGGGTCTTTAAAAATATTAAATGCTTGAATTACTATAGAATAATCAAAATAGGTTACTCTGTTATAAATTAGAATTAATTAGAATAAAAAAATTGTTTTCAAATATAATCCAATTTTCAAATTAAGGAGCATTTTAAACATGTATTTTGTGTAATAAAATATATAAGGACAATCCCTAAGGAAATAAGGTTTGTTTAATTCACATTTAGTATAAAATATATACTACTAATAAATCTCTAAAGATCTTGTTATCTGGCTTGTTTATTTGTCCCCATGCATACTGAATGGCATCATTATTTTATGTCATCCATTAAAACAGATGGGGGACAATTATACACGGTGTATAATGTAACAGAATTCTGTTATCTATCCTCAGTCTTTATATCAACACAAAGACCACTGTTCTTGAGTGTCATTGTCGCAACGTTTCAGTCGATGTAACCTCCGACCTTCTTCAGGTGTACCTTGTTGAACTTGGAAATGTTTCTGTCGAACTCCACAGACAAATTTATCTTTAGTTGACCTTTGACAACTAAATATTTTTGCTTACTAGCCAAATAGAAAAGTTACTAGCCAAATCCACATGATTTTTGGAATATGACATCTTTGTTCTGTGACGAGTACGTACATCATAAAAATCTTCATTATTTTTATTTAAATAAGTGTATATTGTTCTATTAAACCTGTTATTGTTTAAATAATTTTACTTTTCTCGTTTTATTAAAAAAAAAAAAACAAGAGTTGAAAACATTTTTCATTCAGCTTTAGAAAATTGTCGGTGAAAGGAACACAATCGTCAAAAGATAAACGTTTCATTATTTCTAGTTGCCACTTTAAAAAAAAAATCACTCGCAATGTAGAGCCCTGCATATACACAGTTCTCAGTCATGATTTTTTCCGTAGGGAGTCTGACTCTCACAAGCTGTTTTTGGAGAGCTGAATTGCTCCTGGGTACTGTCCTGATGTCATATGGATTATGTATTCTTTGAAATTTTTCAGACAAGCCCATCATGTATGGTATACATTCTGAATATTTCTGAATCATGTTCTTTTGTGTCTGGTCCAGATGTCTTGGAACTAATGTTATGCTCTTTGGATAGTTTCGGTGGAGGATTTCTCTTAAACTGTCCATCTCCTCTTGATATACATTGCTGTTACTACATATTGCTTTGCTTGGTGTTGTAGGCAATCGACAGTTTCTTTCTTTACATTATATGGATGTTGGGAGTTTAGATACTGTCCAGTTAAAGTTTGCTTTTGGTATACAAATGACATAAACCCCTGACCAGTGTGAGCAATCAGCACATCTAGGAACGGTAATTTGTTCTTTTTTCCATTGTGAACTGTATAGTTTGGATGGATAGAGTTCACGTGGTAATTTTTGAGTTCAACAAGATACACCTGGAGAAGCTAGGTTACATTGTGAAAATGACACTCACGGTGAGAACAGTCGTCCAATGAATCCAAATAACATGAATAACCAATCCTCATCTCAGAACTTCAGATTCTGCAAAAATGTTGGACTTTATATTGCCACTATGATAGTGATACCGACTCTTGCGAAATGATCTTTTAGAGTTTTCCACACTCAATTAAAAGGCTTTGGCAAAATGGACGAATCAAGAACGACTATGAGGTTCTTGGGTTTTGCAATCTTAATTAATATGATGGTTAAAATTTGGCCAACACTTGATTTGTTTTGTCTGAAACCATTTTGATGTTTACAGAGGATTTTGTCTGCTTCAAGATGTATACGATTCAATAAAGGCAACTTGCAGATTTTAGATGCTATTGTGATGAGTGCTATCATATGATTGTTTGGTCAAAGTCTCCCTTCTTTGGAAAAAGGAGTATTGCAACCTTCTGACCAGCACTTAATAATCTGATTGATAAACTTGATTGCAAAATGTGAAAAAGTCATTATGAAACTAATGTCAGCCAGACTTTGGTAAGAATGTTATTAAATCTACAAGCCTTTCTGTATTTTCTAGCAGCCAGTTTGTCTATGCTCTGAAAACTCCTCGTCTCATGATTATTGTTTATGTAGTTTTTCTCCAGTTGCGGGAGTCTTGCCAAATAAGTATTCAATTATTTTTTTTTTTTTCATTCCTAATCCTCTCGGTTTGATCAATAACCTCTAATGTGGGCTTTCACTTTTTCGACCACTGATTTCATTGAATATTTTCAGTGCACCCACTGCTTGCTTATTTACAGATGCATTTGCAATATCAATTTTGGTTTGAATGAATATCCTTTGTTCCAGGTCATATGTTTCTCTTAGGAGCAACCTAAGCATTTCGATGGAGATATGTTTTCTCTCTTCTCTTATTGTGTTTGTGTTTATATTCTTTTTTTATTTTTTCAACTTTGTTTCTTGATTAATTCTTCAGCTTTCCAAAGAGTTTAGTGCGAGGCTTTTTGTTTTACTTGGATTATTTTACCTGCTGCCTGTGCACAAGTTTGTTCAGAGTTTATAAGCTGAATTTTTAGATGTTTTTACTATTCACACCCTGAAAAGAATGTAAACTGTAAGAGAAATCTTGAACTTGTTATGGACATCACTGTTGCACAGCAAAGACTTGTTTTCTCTGAGACAAACTGAATGGTAACAGTGATAATGCGATGGTCTGAACTCCCTGTACTGAAGGAGTTGGTATTGCTATTAAATAACCCAAGAGTGCTAATTAGTCATAAAACATTTTAGATATAATATTCTATAAAACCAGTTATCTCTTTCCCACAGTGGGATAATCTGACACAAGGGTCGGGAAAGTGGGATTTGAAAGATCAGCACCATAGAGGAAGAGCACACTGACCTGCAAAAGATGCCTAGGCAGCCATCCTCGGCATTCCCTGATAGGGTCTCCTCAGGCGATTATAAATAAACTAACCCATTCTTAAAGGGAAAAGGCAAAGCCTGGGAGAGTGAGCCTCTTAGAACTGTACAAAACCAGAGACTTACTTTAGTCAACAGGGGAAAAAAGCCATCTGAACAATGGTCTAGGCGCTGTAGGCTTTGATTCAATGAGAGACATCATGCACAGGTTTTCCAACTTGTGAAGCACGATTTAAATTGTTGAAATAGAGGTTTATATTGTGCTGTCATAATAGATCTTCCCCTTCTTTTAGTTATTTACATCATCCCATTAATGTTATCACTTCAGCTGATGTACATTTAGTGACAAACAACAGCAGAAGCTTGTTCTAAAGGAGTTGGTATTTTTATTAAAAAAATCCAAGAGTGTTGATTTGACATAAAATAGACCATGCAATGAAAATGTTTTCAAAAGGTGCGCAACTTGTGATGCAGGATTCAAATGAGTTCAATCACACATTACTCAAATTCAAGACGACATTTGTCACAAATTAGTATTTATATTTTGTCTTTTACACACCAATCTGAATACATGAAGAAATTTTAATAGAACCAGAAATTCAATGTTATTGATTAATTTTAATGAGTTTTCATGTATTCATTTGCACTAAAGTTGATCATGAATGGATTTAAAAGAAGAAAATGTATATTAAAACTATCAATATTGTTTTGATGAAATAAATCCATTTGGCAACCCTCCATCTGTCTCTGAGGGTTAAACTAGTGATCAGCTTTCTACTATGAATAACCGGAATAATCATGGCAATGTACAAAACCTGTCCATTTGTCATCATTTGAATTCATGCCAAGGTCAAACCTCTAAAGCTTATTCAATGAATAATTGCAGTAGTTTAAAACACACAATCATATGGATTTAATACTTATATATCAAAGTTTATTTTTCTTTGAAAAGTTGGATTCCTTTTATTAACTAGCAGGACCTGTTTCTCGGCATTGCCTGAGGATATATAAAAGAATGTTAAGAAAAATCTTTTTAGATATCCTTTTTAATTGTCAAGTACCTGTGTACCTGTGTTGTCTGTTGAAATATGGCATAAAGCCAGAACAGATTCGGTAAGAGAATCTGCCTCTCTCCCCCAAAGTAAACTAGGGTTATCTGGTGCATCATCAGATGTGAATCATGTAAAATAGTGAGAATTGATGTTTGGGTACATCCTGAAATCAAAAACACATAAAGGAAACTGTCTACCTTTTAACATAAAACTATACTGCTCATAGACACAGATCAAAAGTGTTGACATTATTTACTCTAATAACATTTAATATGTCGTTTAGATCTCTCTCGAAATAATGTATTAGCAAAATACATTTAGGTTTCTGTAGTCTCTTTCACTAAAATGAAGAACAATTGTTTTGTATAATCGTGTGTGTGTACTACATATGAGTACAGAATGTGAAATTGGCTATGTTCTATTTTCATCAAGTCTGTTGCATTAACACTAATGTACTATATATTTTTATTTTTTTGGAATCCATTGAGATGAGGCTTCATAATTTGTGTATTCATTCTTTTTGTGGACTATTATCCTCATCTTTAGAGTTGTTTTCACCACGTTTCAACCAACTCATTCTCTGGCGTTTTTCAGGTGATTAACCATGATAGGATAAGAATGTTGAGTTTTGTAATTGTATCCCCAGTAATTGCCTTCCATAGTTGTTGTCTCACCATATTTCAGTGAACTAATCCTCTGGTTTGCTTGGGTAGGATTGAAACCGCTATCTTCAGACAATGCTCACCTGGAACTTGAGATTCAATGCTTCTATCCACTGTGCCATGGGTCTCGAAGAAGGCCAGAAGATGAGTTGACTGAAACATGGTGAAACAACTATATATATGAGGATAACAGTTTGCAAAAGAATATGCACTAATACTGTTGGGAAACGTGTCAATCCTCATTTTTGGGTAAGATAGTAACTTGTGTTCTATGAATCATATACAACGAGTGAATCATTTAAAATAGGAATCATTTCATGTCAAATCCACTAGAGGTCAGATCATACATATTCTTTTGGCATTAAATCCTTAACAAAATACTAACCTCTTTTTTTTTTAAAAAGAGAACAAGTGTCTCTAAGATTTGTACTTTCATTTTGAAGTGGCTATTCTGTTACATGTTTCGAAACTATATCGTTCGTGTGGTCAAACTACGTTAGTTGAGTAAAGATTATTTTTTTTTCAAAAATTTAAAGCTTCCTTGAGCTATTTTCATTCATTTTATTTAGATGTGTCTATTTACAAGATGTCTGTAGGCGTGACAGTAGCATTTCTTTTTGTTATCTTTCTGCTTTCTACATGTCTCCTTCTCCTCTTCTAAAATGGTAATAAAATTGGAAATATTTAAATTCTACACTGTTTTATTCTATTAAATTTTCTACTACGCTAGCACCAGACAGCTTTACTAATCATGAATATTATACAAGAAAGTGATAAAATTTTGTTCTGACAGAAAATCATATTCATTTCTTGACAGCAACATATATTCTTATCACAAATTAATCTCAAGTTTGAAAATCTAAGATAAAAAAAAATTGTATTAATTTTCACAGAATAAAATAAGTTTTTTCAAAGTACGGTTTCTTGCACCTGTCAAATGGAAATCAATATAATGCCTTAAAATCATGAAAATAAAAATGTGTTTCCATTGTATGGATGTTTCTTTTGACACATTTGACATTGTTTTCCTGTAAATAATGTTCCAAAATCAAAACCCACATGTAAATCTTCATAAAGCAAAACTACTCATCTTTCTTTGTAAATATTGGATTTCCAATGATTTTTGAACCAATACTTATTTTTCATTGCATTAACTTTGCTATCACTCTGAAAGACTGCAATTGAATTATTTGAATGTAGATCCAGTTTGTCAGATCTGTTTAAGAAGTTGACTTGTAATTAATATATTCCTTATATTAAATCTTATTTTTGTTTTATATAAATCATCTCCTTTTTAATTAGTAGCAAAGAAATCTGGCACTGTCCGGGAGTAATAATTCAATCTTGAAAGTTGAAAATTATTTCTGTATTATATTTTTAGCTTTTTTTTTTTCCCATCTCTTTGTTCCAGTGTCCCTAATTATGAAATTATTTTAAATTGTCCTCAATTGAAATATGTTGATTAAAAAATTTACTATTACTCCAATGTTATAATCTGGATTTAGTTATTTATAATTTCTATTGTGACGTGGCTCATACCATATGACTTCCAATTACCTAGAAATATAAAAGAAAATGTACGGAGCATGTAAAAGAATGTGCATTCTTTTAACCTGGACTTGTACCAACACTTACTATTGTAAATATTTCTTGTTTGATTACTTAAAGTAGTTATCTATATTTTCTGTCTTCTCGTTCTTTTTTGCACGATATAATTTCAGATCTGAATTTTTTAGATGAAGGTTGATTGTTTATATTACTTGTATTGATCAAACTATTGTTCTTATCTTGAGGAGTTATTCGTGCAACGTTTCAGTCAGTGTAGTTTTCGTCCTTCATCAGCCAGTAACTTTTCTCCTTTTTCAAGATAACCACTAACATACCTGACGAAGGTCAAAGGCTACACCAACTGAAACATTGCACAAATAATACTCAAGATGGGAACAATAGTCTGATCAAAACAAGTAATATCATAATTTCAATTCTACTGTTCTCTAATTCTATAATGATATACTTTCAGTACACTAAAAAAGAAGAATGAAGTATTTTCTGTGATTCGAATTGTATATTTAGATTTGATCAATAAGTGTGGATCAGTATGTTTATAACCTGAAATATTGAATTTTGATTTGAAACTTTCAATTTCTATAGTCTGAGATATTGAATTAATTCTAACTTCTTTTAGAATATTGACAAAAGAATATTTAGAAAGAATGTTCTTACATGTGCCACCGCGTCTTCTTGAGTGTCCATCTTTCAGTTGCTCAGTCGTGTTTCGTTTTTATTGCTAAGCATGCAGATAGATGCATCTTGTTTTAGTTACATTCAAGCATCTTCATCGGAGCCTTGGTTTGTCACACTTTAGTTTAAAATGGCACATTCAGTGTACACCTTAACAAATCTCGTTGGCAATATCTTTTTCTCTTCTTTATTCCCTCTTTCTCACAGAAGAGATATTGTTTATGCTCTGTCGTTTTTTTCATGGCAGGTGCTCAGCTGAGCTTCAATCAATAGTCTTCTCTCCTGTAAATCATAACAAACACTTGTTTAGCTACAACTACTGTCAATAATTCCCCCTTCTCTCTGTCTTTTCGTAAAACTAAATGAAAATTCCATGCGCATAGTTTCTATCCTAGAATTGTCTGTGTGTGGAACATGATACTGCTGGGCTGCTTCCCAACTGACTACCACAAGGTCACTTTAAAGTCCAATGTAAAATAAGTTCTTGATCATGCCTCTTAAAACTTTAGCCATTCTACTGATCATGGTATTATCTCACCTGATTTCACCTATCCTCGAGTGGTCTTTAGGCCTTAATAAGCAGTGACTCCCTTATAAAAGAAAAAAGTTCATGTTCTATTGTTGAGTTTGTGCATATTCTAACAAGATTTTCAACTGATGGAATCATTTCATCTTTAGATTCTTCTGCTATATTGGACCTACTTAAAATGTTATTTTCAAGAGTGAAGAATGGATTTAACAATACGTTCGTTTTTTTAAAATAGAATTCTGATAAAATCTAATGTTACTTGATGATTCCAAAATATTTCCTGCATCAATTGATGCTGACTTCCTTCACTCCTTTATTATACTCTTTCTTCTTATAATATTTTCTTTGTAAATTTCTCTTCATCCACAGAATGAAAACCGGAATTTTTATGCATTTATCTTTTTCTTCTCTTTATTTATAGTTGCATACATCAAAAAAGAAAAAAAAGCAATCTTTGTAGTCTATTTGCAGCAAGCTTTTCAGAATTTAATTTTATCCAAAGTACATTTAAATCCATAAAATGCATGAGAATGCATTTTTTTTCATAAAAAATAATTACTAAAATATATATTCAATTATTTCAAGCCTATTTGACATTTAGATTGAAGTAGACAACATCAATAGAGGAATATTCTCTTAGAATCCAGAAAATATAAATTTAGCTTTACAAATGAAATGTATATTCTTTATTCAAAACCAGAATTATGATAAGCCAATTAAAGTTGCCATCAGCAGTTTTAAATTGGCTACCTGCATTTCAAATTGCAAGAAAATGGGGAAGAAAAAAACATTTTATGTTTACTGAATGCACAATATTCATTTTAAAAAAATTGATCTTTGTAAAAAGGTTTTATTATATTTCCTATACTTACATTTTTTTTTAGCCAAATTAATTCTCTACTCAAAATATGTTGTGTAATTTTGAAAATTGTCATTTTCATGATAATATTTAAACTGTCTATAGTTGATTTACCTATTTATGTTGTTTCTAAGTGCTAGGATCTATAGGCATTAGATCTTAAGTATATTAATAGATTGAATGCTTTAAAGCAAATCTACTTAGAAGCTTAACTGATGACTGCTGTGGAATGTGTATGATTTACAGATGGCAGTTGATGAGAAGTGTTTCAATATCGTTTATGAATGCATTAGTAATTTTCCCAGTAATTTTATCTGGATAAAAGTGTAATGTATAGTTTTGAAAAAGTGGGAGCCGAAAACAAAAAGGTTGGGGATGGTTTTTTTGTTTCCTTTCAACATTATTTATATCAAGATTATTCAGACAGCAACAATTGCTTTTTCTTTTCAATTTCCTTGAAAATTTGCTTGTGTGCTTTTCTTTTGTATTTTTATGGTCTTGAATTGCTATTTCATTTGACAAAATTCTTTATGGCTTCTGTATATTCCATGCTTACGTCAATTCCACTTACTGTCAGTACATTTTTACAGCAGCTTTAAATAACTTGGAAAATTCATTTTTTTCTGTTTTAGAAATAAACAGGAGTGGGTAAAAGTCTTTGTAAAATTTACTATTTCATTTTAATTCTTTCTATTGTTTTCTGAAAAGAAAAGAGGGAACTTTTTTTTTCTCTCCTTTTGACGGATACAAGAACTGACTGGAAAATGATGGGCTAGCATGTAGAAAGTTCCCCAAATTCCTTGTTACTGAAGAATTATCACTTATCTGCATTGCAAATATGGAGCAAATGCACATTTTTGTAAAATGACAACAAATAAGTGTTGCTCTTATTTATTTTTCTTGGCAAAAACAAGTTTAAGTGAATCACTTGTCATCATTTCAAACCGAATTCAATTTACTTTCTTTTTCAATAAATAAGAGTAAAAAAACATGCATCTTTCGAATTTGTATTTGCCAATTTCTTTCAATGAAAACATTTGTATGAAAACCTTTTGGCAGGAGGTGCTATTGGCATAATGATTGTCAGAATCGTATATGGAACTGGCAAATGGAGTTCAAATCCTGTCGGATATTTTCTGTTTCCTTATACACTAAGTGTGGAAAACCAGAATTAGGGAGTTTGAACCTGTCCGACTGATAGGATTAAAAAAAAAGTTCTGACTCCGAAAGTCTCCCAATATTCAATAATAATGGTAATCGAAGCATTCTAGTGAGTTTGATTACAAAATCCTGCAAACCTGTGAAAATGTATGAATTTTTACTTTCACCTTTATTTACAACTAGTGGGGTTACCCGGCGTTGCTCGGGTGTAGAGAGGTAATGTAGTAAGGAATCCAGGGAAGGGGGGGGGTAGGAAAAAAAGTGGTAGTCTCAGGGTTCCTTGGCATTGCCTGAGTTGAATAAACTCTGATGGGGGGGGGGGGTAAAAAAATAAATTGGTAGTAGGGGAGGGGCAAAACAACAGTAGGCAGTTTGGCTGGAGAAAGAAAGAAAAAATGTGGGAGTAAGCAGGCAGGCTTGAAACCGTAACACAAAGGAGGAAAAGAAAATGATGTCACCATCACTAAACCAAAATGGAGAGCATTAAAATTAAGCCTAGTCAATAGGAAGAAAACAATGACATGCGAAAATATCGAAGAAAAAGCGACCCCCTATTTGTAAAAAATGGTCGAATTTAGGGTGAAGGAATTAATGTTTTTGGCCAATTTTTTGATATTTGTTGTCCGAAGGACGGAGCTTTAAAACGATACTGATTTCGTCAGGATCCGTCACCTCTTATATATTAGATGAGTAAAATAGCAGTTTGTCTTCAATCAGTTGTGTACAATAAGTCTTGTATTATTTTTGCATTAAATAAAGCATGACTGGTGTTCAGTAAAGGCATAAAGCCAAACCAACATTTATTGTTTTGAGATTAAATAACCCCATGTGTTAAATGATGTAAAATGTTTCAGCCAAACTAAAAGTAACTTATTAAACTCTTACAAGTGCTATTCAGCACAAGAAACTTTAAAATTATCAGTTAATATTTTGGTGAATGTATTAACCCCCCCCCCTCCCAACAACAAAAAAAAAAAAAACAAGCAAAAAAAATGAGTAAGTAAACTGTGGGAGTATGGTATTATGAGCACAAAACAGATACTACACTATCTTTCCCTTATCCAAAGAGGGAGAAGTAATTTCTGGAAAAAAGTTTAACAAAATACTTTTTTCCCTTTTGACTTAAGCAATGAAAATTAATACATGAGTGAAATAGTAAACTGAATTGCATAGTAAAAAAACGTACAGTAGTACACTTAATAGAACTGATGGTATTGTTTCAGTTTAAGACAGGTACAAAATCTCCATAAGAAATAAATTGTCATCTCAAGTTGATTATGATAATTTAAAAAAAACAAACAAATAGTAATCTCTCAGGAAGTTAAATCAATAGGTTTGGTTTATTGATTGAACTTTGGTAGTTTTTACATGTGGATATCACATCTCTATAACTGGCTATGTCCGTTGGTAACGCTTGA
Organism: Euprymna scolopes; assembly: GCF_053919585.1. Lineage (NCBI taxonomy): Eukaryota > Metazoa > Mollusca > Cephalopoda > Sepiida > Sepiolidae > Euprymna > Euprymna scolopes. The sequence goes on from NC_136491.1 coordinate 144,782,316, forward strand.
TTTTAACCATGAAATCTATTAAATCTGTTAAATGCTGGCAAACAGATGCTACACGCTTGATTGCTTTTACAAGTAAAATTGTCTCCATGAAAAGAGTATATGACAAGATTCAAATTCTATCTCCTCTTAATCCAATGTTTTTTCCATTTCCTACTTGGACACATATTTCACCTTGTTTTCTTCTTTTGCCATTTGTAGACAAATATTGTTATGCTGCCAAAAGGCATCTTATTTTTTTCTAATACTTATCTAATTAGGGAAGAATTTACTCCTGTTTTGAAGGCAATATTTCAAATGGGTTTTCCTATGTGTCAGATTAACTGTTTATTCAGGAGGAAGATATATTAATCCACTGCTTCATCATCGCCTTTCAGATCTGATAAGTATATTTTTGATTGATGTTTCAGCTTCTTATCCCTTATACTATTTGGAACTCCTTTTTTTACAAATTGAGATAATGCGGAACCCAGAACCTCTCATCATCTGGGTCAGTTTTATGCTTACCAATAGAATCGGTACTTTTGCAGTTCATTTTTATTTGTTCAAAGCAAAAATCCATTCATCACTTTCATCATTCTAATCATTGTTCAATTTATTTTGATTTCCTTTAAAATCTCCCATAGTCGCATTTTTATATTTTACATCAAAATGTTCCAATCATTGATGATTTTAGCTTTACTCTTTCTTTTTGTTTTATTTTTTGATTTTTTATTAATATTTTTTTCTCTTTATAATCTCCACTTGTAAGTTTTCATGCAAAATCTGACCCTTCATTTTCAGAATCTCTATTTTATAAAAGCAACTTTGTGTGTGTTCGTTCTGTATAGACTCTGCAATGGCTGGGCCGAGTTTTATCAAATTTCACACAAATGTATTTTATGTGTCTGGTAGTGTTCTTAGACAGGTTTTGTATTGGCACGCCTTCGATAAGTATAGATAATTGAAAAAATCCAAAACCAGGAATGGCGATTTTTGAACAAAGTTAACACCTAACACAGCCTAACATCCCAAATACATTCGAGAAATTTTATTACCACACAAGCAGAAAGGCCCAGCATATAAAATAAACAGTAGGTCCTTTGAGATGACAGGGATGCGTTCAAAATGAATGTTTCTGTTTAAAGCACTATTGAACCATGGTACTTGATGTTTGCATTTTAAATTATAATTCAAGCCATCATATAAAAATAATTTTTAAAAATCAACAGTAGGTTCTCTCTACAGTGCAATGTAGATTACAATGTATTGTGGACAAAGTCGCTGTGGGGAGGTATGTAAAATTTCCTCTCGAGTCCTCAACTAAAGCAGGCAATAAATCGAGTTGATTGAAAAAAAGGTCATTTCACCAATTTTGATAATAAAAATATACGAGTGTGAAACATTTGTTGATCATCATTCAATCTTTGGCAACGTTGGGTCTCTCTGCTAGTATAGATATAATTTAGGTTTGTCTACATATTTATATGTAAAGGATTCGCTCTTAAGCTAATTCATTAATCGTTACAAATTTTGAAATAGAGCTGCTAGGCGTAAAGCGTCCAGACTATATTTAGATATCAACACGCAAAATGCAAAGGGGAGTGGAAGTCCTGTAAAAATTCAGACATCAGCGATTTTTGCAAAACTTTAACAATATTAGACATAAGTTAATGTTCTCCAAATTTCAGTTTCTTTGGAGTATTGAAAAGTTTTTTGGGGAGCATTCTATTGGCACAATCTCCCATTTGAAAATAAACGCATTTCACAGTTGCATTGAATTTGATCCATAATCATTAGGCATCAATGTGTCATCCTGGGCACATTAATCTGACATGTCTTGTGTGGTTGACAGATCACTTTAATGAGCTGCTCAATCACTTAACTCCATGCTGAACTGGCTGAGGAGGAGTATGACTGCAACACAGTTGCACCAACAGTAAAGGAAGTACAGCAGGTTCTACATCTGTTGTGTAGTAACAAGGCTCCCGGAGAGGTTGAGATTTCTGCTGAAGTATCCAAGGCTATGTCAGTGGGGTTTGCTGAATGGGTACGTCACGTGTTTAGTGTAGCATGCATGACTGGAGTGACCCAATCATCCTAAACTTCCATAGAAAGAAGGACTGGAAATCGTGTTCAAATTACAGGCGTATTAGCCTCATCAGTGTTGTGGCTAAAACATTTGCAATTTTATTTCTGAAAAAGTTCCAGAAAGCTTGCAATCTCCATACATGCCTGACCCAGGATGTCTTCTGTCAGGAATGGTACTGTGTTGACGAAATTTTCGCATTTATCTGTATTGAGCTTGTCAAATAGACTTTGTCGATTTTGACACTGTCTTGGACCTCTAGCGCAGCATACAGTCAGATAGTGTTCCTACAAAGCTCCTTTCTCTGCTGCTACAGGTTGACACTAACTTGAGTATGAGCATATAGTGATAAGTTCTAGACTTTTGAGGTGAAAACTGTTGTTCACAGGAATGTGCACTTTCTTCAGTTATACTATTGACTACATCCTCGATAACGCTCTCTACGACTATCAGGGGTTGGCAGTTGGATGAGAGGTGAATGTGTCGAAGCTGGCTTATGCTGATCACCTTGTATTGATGAGGATAAGATGCAGATTTTTCTGAACAAGTTGCAGTATGCTGTATTTTGTGTAGATATGTGTATCGATATACTGAAGACTGTAGGTTGTCCTTAGTCTCTCCAGAAGACTGGAAACCACCGTCTCTGAATGACATTGGAGAACATGGAATCATTTGTACTTCACCATTATTCCATCCAAGCAGGGTATGGCAGAAGTCGATTATCGAGTGGAAGGCGGGGGGAGTTGTAATTTCTAGGGGTTATGATAATCTGTATTCAAAGCCCTTCTCATAAAATTGGGTGATTAGATAGGATATTATTGTACACTAGTGCTCTCTAAATATTATTTTCTCGATTATTTTATTAATAATGTGAAACCAATATAGCTGTTTTAATTGCTAGAGCTCCGTTTTAATACATTGAACTTCAAATTCTTTTAATTTTTATTATCATTATTATTAGGAGCTATCTTTAGGATACTTTCTTACTTGCTTTGTACAAATAGAAAATAATTAAAATTTTTTGCATATGGAAGATACATGCTATGTACAATCTTATTTTATCCCCCTTTTTTTATTAATTTCAAAATTAGATTTTTCTGTTATTTTGTTTCCCTTATATCTTGGTTTGCATTCTATAATTTTGGGCGCCTATCCATTTGTGAATTTTAATCAACTCCTATTGACTGCCAATCATCTCGGCTTTACCCTTTCACCAATAATAGATACAATATTGATTTATGTCCAACTTCTCTCTCTTGGCTAAAAGTATGTTTCTGCTGTCTTCCAAGTTGATCTGAGACCTTCTATTGCTAAGACTAAATGGAGCCAATTTCTGATAATTTATTTTATTGTTTGATATTTCTGTTTTACTCTTGTAAAAAAAAAAAAAAAAAAAAAAAAAAAAAATGCTAGATCTGTGCTCTATCTTGAAAATATTTTGAATTCACCTTTCTTCAAAACACTATTTTCAAATAGACTTACACTTGAATGCACCGTGCTGTCAAAAGTTCAGGATGCAAATTGATTTTGTTAGAATGCTCAACTCATTAAATTATCCTTTACCTTCTGAGAATAGAATGGAAACCAATTTAAGGCAACATGTCTGAGAGGCCAAAACATTCTAATCCGTTATTCTAATTGGTTGATTTTGAAAGTGTGAATGGAAAGGTAAATATTTTCTAACTTTTGTTCACTCTCTGTCAAAATATATGAGATAAGAAATAATTATGCTTTGGCAGTGTTTATACCTGCTATTCAACTAGATATATTAGTAAAATATTTATATAAAATTATAGAATTACGTTAGTAATTTAAATTTTTAGACATAAATTCTCATTTCTGATCTAAAGAAAATTTATTTTAAAGTGAGGAATTTCCTTTTGAATTAATTTCATGCAGTGAAGTGGCTTTTTTGGTTCCCGTGATCATTTGAAAATAATTTATAATTTAAAAAATTTTGTTTGCTTTCACTTCATATGTAGTTCTTTGTAAATTTTACTAACAAACACAAATAATGTATTCAAAATATATATTTTTAAGTAAGCATTTTTTTTGTATACGATTTGCTGCTATGTTTACATATTCCGCCCCCCCCCCCACCAAATCGTTACTTATCAAGGCTAAAAACAACTGAAGGATAAAGGTTAATTAGATGAATAAATTGACGGTTGCATGATGTATATTATGAGAGGATTTTAAATTCCTATAGGTACATATAAAATGTAAAAGTTCTTTATTCTTTAGTTAAAAAATGTTTATAATACTCCCGTTACATTAAAATAATTTCCATTTTTTTTTGTTTACACATCAAACATTTTAATGTAGAATGTATTTTTTATTACCCATATAAATGTTGAAGCGTTAAAATAACTTTTTTTTTTTATATGTATATGATTTTATCATAGTTGTTGTGACAGTCTCATAAAAGCTAGAGCCTTTCTTTGATTGGCTCAATGGTGATACATCATGTCAATTCAGTCCTTTTTATTTTGATGCTTTCTTGGCTTGATTGCATATTTTTCATCTCTCTTTATCTTTTGTTATAAGCTTTTGTGGCATCATTTCGATAGAGCATTGGTCATTTTCCAAAAGCTCCCCACTCATGTTGCAGCTGTCTCTGACCATGTCTTTTGTTGTAAATGTTCAACAATTCAAAAATATTGTTAGCTCTGACTACTCGGTGTTGCTCAGGAATCTTTTACGATTTGTTTTTGTAGTTTTTGTTTAAATTGTGACATTTCACGAATACAAAGAAACTTGCAATCATTTTTTTTTTTTTTTTTTGGAAAGCATACGAGTAATGCCAAAGCTCATTTTAACTAAAAATATTTTGTAAAAAAAAAAAAAAAGGTAAAGCTAAAAATTGAAATTGTTAAAGAAAATAAAAGCAATACTTTTTTTTTTTTTACACGGTGGTCACCACTTATCAAGGCTCGGAAGCCACTCAGGGATGACCTGACAAACCTGAATGTAAAAAGACTCCTGGGCAATGCTCGGTAGTAGCATGTTCTTGTTCTCATTTAATTGAAATATCAAAAAGAAGAAAAGAGTAAAAGAATCGGTGAGATTGATCTAAAATATTCTTTCTCTCTAAAAGAAAGCTATAACAGAGTATAATAAAATGTGCAAACATTAAACTTAAAACCAGAATGTAATGTGTAAAAAGTTTTAAAGCACAAGTTTTGTGTCTTTTTCACAAACGAAATAAAATGCCGTTTTTTATGCAATGAGAATGAAAGAAAAACTAGCAACCTGTGTAATTAAAACAGCCTTATTTTCGATTTCATTCTTATCTCTTAGTGTAGTTTTTCTCAGTGTAGTTTTAAGTGTTTACATCTAACTTTTTCACTATTAAAAATAAATTGTCTAGCGACCATTTTACTTTTTAAAGTCTATAAAATTGAACTTTTTATGCTTGATTATTGCCAGTTGCTGCCATTTTCTTTTCAATAAAAAATGGTCTAATATTACTTTTGTCAGTGAAAACTTCCCCATTGGCCATTGCTAGTAATGGAAGTAAGTTTTATAAGAGTGAGGATAATAAAATAAATGTAAGCTTATAACTTAAGTTAAATTTTGCAGTGAACAAAAGAAATAAAATGAAAATGTCTTTGTCTCTGAAAGTTGAAGAAGGTGATCTTTGAATCTTTGTACATTTATTTTATTTACAACATTAATACTGTTGAAAATTATATACTCACTTCCTTCAGCTGCGTTCAATTTATCATATTCAACAAATTGTTTTCAATAGTATTGTGTTTCACCATATACTGCCATAAAACTGTTGTTTTGGGGAGAATGCATTACTATTAATTTGCCACCTTATTAACAATAAACTTAATAAAATAAAATTAAAAAATTTTTTTTGAGAGAATTCAGTTTCCTATTACATGTATCATACAAGGGTCGTTCCAAAAGTAAAGCCTCCTATTTTTTACTTAAAGTTGGAGAGCTACGAAGACAGGAGTAATACTATTAAAACGAGCGACCATTTGTGCTCGATAATGTATTTTTTACATAGGTACCACCATTCGTAATGCACATTTTTTTGTTAGGAATTCAATGATGCATCTTTGCTTCTGATGATCTTTGCTTTCTTAATCTCTCATCATCAATATCTACAACAGGCAGATGAAACTTTTAGATCATGAATGCATAAGTTCAATCATTATAACAATGCAGTTTGCAATCTCCACTGATTCATATGGGCAGAATAAAAAAAAAGAAAAAAAAAAGAGGCATTACCTCTTTGTAAAACAGATACTGATGTTATCATCATTGATTTAACCTCGGTTTCACATGCTTGCATATGTTGAACATCTTTTAGAAACTGACTTCCAAACTAATAGATCTTTTTATTTTTTATTTTTTTCTCAACTTACTTATCACTTTCTCCCATATTTTCTTTGGCCTTTTCCTGCAAATTGATCTTGCTATCTAAATTGTTCTCCATCTACTAACCCAAGAACTCTTACGGCACGAATCAATTCTTAACGTTTCTTTTTCTTACGATTGTTAGGTTATTGAACCGTAAAAATAATAAAAAAAACTAAAACTGAAGTTGAGATGAATGACACCATTTTAAATGTTCAGTTTATCCACAATGGGTTCACTTGGTTTATCAGTTTTTTCATTCTTTCTGTAGATTATTTAGTGTGAAATGCGATACTTGTTTGTAATGAGCTGCTGTGGGTGGAAATTCATACCTTTCCTAAAAGTATTAGAATGGTATTTGAGATTGTTATACTTTCAATGACATAAGACATATGTATAAATCAACAGAATTTATTCGTCAGAATCAATATACAAAGGAAAGGTTAGCAATACACTTAAGTGCTGATCTAAACAGACTGCTTTCTGCTGTCAACTAGTTTAGCTTATATTGCATTGGTTTTGTCCATCATTTTGGGGGTGGTCGTACTATACTGCAACAAAAAATTACTTGTGGATTTCATAGTCTACTTTTGTATCTATTATGCCAGTTAAGAAACCTTCACATTAACTTGGAAAGTAAAATAATTTCGTTTATCTTGAAATTTAAAAAAAATTCAGCTTTAAATTACTCTTGAAAGTTTGCCATGAATAAAATGGACTGCCCCTTTTCATCTTGTTGATGTCTCATTTTCAAAATAAGATTGATCGCTTGGTAACAAAAAGTCTTATTTAATTTTTGTTCACCTGTTAATGCTAATTCTACTTCTGAGTTTGCACTTCTCCAACCTTTAAACTGCATTAAGATGTGCAATTAACATGCTCTACCGCACAATTGTCTACATTGAAATGTGTAGTATTTTTTAAAACACTTTTGCATTCGTCTCTACTTTGATGTTCCCTTGAAAGTTGCTTATTATATGTTCTGGTTGTTGTTAAGCATGCTCTCTTAATGGCAACTGTCTTTTCCTGCATTAAAACATGCACAACAATAATTTATAGATTAATCTGTTATATGAAGGGCAGTTGTGTCCAACCACCTCATGAACTACCAAAGATACACTTAGAAACCTTTCTTTAGCACCAAAGCCAGCAGAATCTAGGCCGTTGTTGAAATGATGTATTCTTTATTAACTGACATGTCTCTGGTTCTCTACAGGTCTAGGAGATCCACCCTCCCAGGCTTTGCCTTTCCCTTTGATTGCTAATTGCCTGAGAAGCTCTTGCCAGGAAATGCTAATATGGATGCCAGGCATTTTTTGCAGGCCAGAGTGCTCTTCTAGGACACTAACATTTCAAACTCCACTTTTTAGCTATTGTCACATAGTCCTGCAATAGGAGGGAGATAAATAAAATACTGTAATATTCATTTGGTGTCACCAGGTCCCAAATTAATGATTTGGGGTAGAAATCAATGCCTTTTATATTCAAGAAAAAAAAAATCAGTTATGTCTTTCTTCCTAAAAATATGAAAATGATGCCCAAAACTGGCTGTATTATGATAACCAACATCTTACATTCTTTCAGTTTTTTCCTTTTTTTTTGTGTATGAATGGAAGATGGAGGAGAGAAAGAAATATTTTTCTGCTTCCTCATAAATTCAACCTTAATAGGTTATGTACCTAAAAGGGGTGTTTATGGTTAGTAAGAAATTGCTTATTTGAATCCTAGTTAAGGCTGGTTTTTAATATGGGCAAAATCCAGCCTTCCAAAATGGGGCACTCTTGATAAGAACAAAAATTACTTGAATTATTATATTGATGCTCTCTCATGAATGAGAGGGAGGGTTAGATGACAGACGATACTTTTTCTCCCTCTTAAAGAAATGACCAAAGGGGGTAATTGTTTCCCTTCCTCCGAAATGTCTTGGAGGATGGCCTCCTGAGGCAGAACAGATACTATTCTAAATCAAATAGTTGTCTGCTTGCTGAAAATTACATCTAAACGTAAACATTTTGTTGTACAGAACTTCACTGGTTTTTTTAATCTAAATATGAAACAGTAAAAAAGGAAAACGGTTTATTTTAAACTGGTCTATTGCAAAGTTGGTATTAAATGTTTTTTGTTATTTTGTTTTTTTACCAAAATGAACCATTTAGAACCTTTCTATAAAAATGAAGTAATTAGTAAATTTTTCTTATTATTTTGCTTATCATGATATCAAGTTGGCATTTACACTGCCATGCCACTGGGAGATGCCAGAAGTGAGTGGTAGACAACAAATCCTTTGTTTTTAGAATTAAAAATGTTTCTTGATTTTATTCACTCGAGGAAGAGATGGAGATGTATTAAAAAAATACAAATGACAAGATTGTATTATGTTTGGATGTCAGAAGAAGTAGATATGACTATAACAGAAAAAAACTCTCCATTCTTCCTTGAAAAATATATTGGTTAAGACTAAATATTAAAATACTAAAATCTATCCAACGTATACATTTTATAACAACACAAACCAATATTTTTATTTGACTAATGAAACCGATTTAATTATGTAGCTTGTATTAAAAGAATATTGACCCCAAATATCCTGGGGGAATCTTTATTTTAAATATAGGATAAAATAATGAAACCTCATTTCAATATTTAGTTAGAAATGAATTTTAGTAATCTTAATTCTAAATTTGCATATTTCTAATACTATTTTTAATTTAGTGTATGTGAAATAAATAATAAAAGAAATTAAATTGCAAATATTCTTCCTGAAATATTCCGTTACTAGAGAAATAGAAATTGTTTATATATTTTTTATATTTTTTTCACTAAGATTTCTTATATTAACAATTAAATAATGCTTAATCACTTGTATTATTCTTAAATAGATCCATGGCAACACCAGTTGGCTTTGCTAGTTAAAAAAGAAAGAAAAGGATTATTGTGTAAATAACACATTAATTTGCTTACTTAAAAACTACAATTGTCTAATGTAATATTTCTCACTAAGACAACTGATAGCAAGCTTATAACTGGAGATTAGTTACTTTAATCCTGATGGAATGTTAATGGATTTCAGAAATCAATTAATCATATTCTTTTATGCTAAATGAATATTTATGTGTGCAGTCTCTCACTAATAGGACGGGCGTTCCATAAGTAATGTTTCCTATTATCTTTTATTCCATCTAAATGAATCCGTGGGGATTGCAAATTGCACTGTTATGATGACTGAACTTATGCATTCATGATCTGAAAGTGTCATCTCCCTGTTGCAGATATTGACAGTGTGAGACTCTAAGGGACCAATTCCTGTCATGAACATTTGTCAGAAGCAGATGTGTTATTGAATTCCTGGAAAAAGTACATTAAGAATGATGTTAACTATGTAGAAAAATAAATTATGGAGCACAAAAGTTTTAATCGTACCAATCCTAGTACCATTAAAAGCTCTCAAGTTTTTTAGTTTAAAAAAAATCAGTCTTACCTTTGGAATTACTCTCGTAATGGCTTCTATTGAAATTAAAGCTCTGTATCATGATCAATCGACTTTTTGTATTAAAATTTTTTGCAAGAAATGGTTTATTTAATCCTTTCTTTTAGTTTTCTTTACCATTCATGACTATAAAAGTTGATCTTATTATATGACGTGTTTGCATGAGGTTGGGTTCAAATCCAAAGACTAATATAGCATATTAACATTTTCTCTTTTTTATTTTCCATACTAAATGCATTCTTTTTGCTTGTCACTCACTACGTTGTTGTCATTTATGACTTTAAATATAGTGAGGGGAGAACCATATAGAACACACTACAATTATTGTAATTTTTTTTATACAATCAAACCTGTGATTAAGTAATGGACGGTTTTAAATAAAACCCTTTGTTATTTTCATCAAGTGTGCTAGAAACTAATGAATGGTCGCTTTACCTCAACATCAGATTGAGAAGATTACCGAAAAGGAATGCTCAATAGATTTACAATTTTAGTTTCATTGAATATTAGTATTGTGATATTTATTTATTTACAAGTTAGAAAAGCATTTCATCCAAGGCATGAAAATTGTTAAACAAAATGTTTTTACTATAGTCTTTAAAAAAAAATCATAAAATTTTTTATATCTATATCATTAATTGCTAGATGAAAGATAATGTTTTTAAATTGCAACAAAATGTACATTACATAAAATAAATCCAAGGTAATTTTTTGATTCAATTTAAATTAAATTTTTATACCTTACTTTGTAAAATTTATAAAAGTGCACTTTGAAGATAAGTAAATTTCAAATTGAATTTTGTACCTTTATTTTTAAAGCCTATAGTAAAACAGTTTGTTTAACAATTATCATGCCTTGGATGAAATGCTTTTCTAACTTGTATTTTTTTAAGATTATATTTTAAAACTCTCCTTCTCTCTATTTCAGTTTGTATTTCTCCTCACACCACAACTCATTTTTTTTGCAACCCCTTTTTGTAATACAGGTCTGAATAATGAGAAAATCTGAATTTTTTTTTTTAACAAAAACTTTAAAAATAACTTTTTTAGATTAAATTTTTTTAAAACTTCTTTCAGAATAGAAAATCTTTAAAATTTAATAAGGAACATATTTCATATAGGTTTCATTAACAAATATTCAGTACATAACGAGAAAAATAGAGATGAAAATTTCAAAAGGACTGTATAACTGGTTACGGTCAATAGTAGTCCTCGCCAGCGAAAGTCTTTGTTATTCCATTATTATTTAAAACATTTTGTGTCCTGCTCTTTTGCGCGAGGACTAATTTTTTTTTTCTTTTTGAAAAGTTAAAAATCTAGGCTTGTTTCTTTAAACATGCATATCTCTATATAAATAAAATGAACTCATTTTTTCCCGTCTGATTTTGACATTAATAGGATTAAAAATCAAGATATTTCATGCAAATATAATATGCACAAACGGCAGAACAATATCTGAGGTGTGTTATAGGCTTATTATTTCTCAAATTCCTCGATAATCTTAGATTTCTATACTTTTTCTGCTGAGAAGTCACGGCCAAAATCGGTTAAGATCAATGGAAGTGGTAAAATATTTTTTCTCTAATAAATTCCTCCCCCCCCTGCCACCACTTAACACCGTTTGGGGATCGTTCACAAGGAACAGTTGAGAAGAGAACACCGGTTTAGCTTCGTAGTTCTTTCATGTGAAGTTATTTAAAATCACTAAACTAAGCTGCAGTGCTCTGTGGCGTAGTGGTTAGCGTGCTGGACAATTCACATTATATTTTCACGTTCGCGCCGACCTACCGTAGTCGTTTTTTTTTTTTTTTTTCCTAAACAACTGGAATGGACTTTTCTTGGTGGCCGAACTGTTAACGTTGCAGATGTTTTTTTTGGTTTTTTTTTCACACTTTATTTTCCTACTTTTACTCATGACTCCGGGTTTGATCCTTCCTACTTACCTACCATAACATTTTTTAAAACTCCCCCCCCCCCATCCCGGAAACAAACACTCGGGCAACGCCGGGTACCCCCGCTAGTTGAATAATAATTTAAGATTAATTATTAGCTTTAATATTTTCATCATTGTTAATCATGGTGGGGGAAAAAAAAAAACTTTGAAAATTTTAATGGTTGAAATTTTTAAAGATGTATAATTAAAAACAATCCTTAAATTGCTGTTAAATATTTTTATGTTTTGAGATTGTTTGGAAATAGAAAAATTAGGAACAAATATTTAGTAAAGGTTTTCTTGATTTTTTTTTTTTTTTTTTTTTTCATTCTGAAAACAAAGTATTTCAATACTCAATATTACTGATATGACTGTGTCCATGGAATATGTTATTTGCTCTTGTCACCAATCAAGCTGCTGCCTCCTCTCCATTTAAAATTTTTAAAAACTTTTACTTAATGTAGTCGTTGTGCAAAAAAGAGTATACATATAGATGTGAGTGTAGAAACCTTTGTTTCACAATTCTTCTGTAAGTCTTTGAAAATGTGTGTGTGTTCATAATGATGTATAATTTGTTGAGCAATGACTGATGGTAACTGTTCCCCAGTTTGCCTGAAGTCATAGGAGATTATATGATCTTCCATTTGATCTGAAATGGAATGCTTTCTTCTCAGAAGACCTGAAGACTCCTCTTCCTTATTAAATCTCTAAGGACAGTGTCTACTGATTATATGTACTATACACAAAAATGAAAACAAAAACTCATTACTTGAAATATTTCAGTAATTCATTGTCTTTCACACATGAAAAAGATTAATGAAGATAGGACAGGAAATATTCCATTTATGATTCTAGAATGATATTTTTAGCTTTCGTGTGTGCAATTACAAATGATTCTCATGTCATGTGTGCTACATTTATATTCTACTTAAAAAGAAATAGGATTAAAAATATTTTCTTGGTCTTTAAGTTATTTGATAGTTAATCGCAAAACTCTTGAATATAAGTGCTTGTACCGAGATGAACTTTATAATTTTTATAATGCAACACTTCATAATCCTGGGTCTGACATAAAGATGGTGATATTAACAAATGAATCCATATGATTTTTATAAAGTACTACTGTTCAAATGGCACATGTCAAAATTTCAACCAATCAAATTATTAGTTTATAAACTACAAGTATTTAAGTGAAGCTATGGTTGCAATTTCATTTGTTGATAACTAAAGTTGCTTTTTGCTGCAAAACTAAATACTGTTCAAACAAAATATTATTTAGACTCTGCTCTATCGGAAACGGTTAAGATATACTGCTATTAAATACAGTCATATAAACATAAATGATGCTGAATGCTGAGATTGTCTAAATTCGACAGTAACTTGTTTTTGCTGATTGTAAATTGCAGTTGTATGAAATAGATTTTATATTAGAAGGTAATGCATTTATTTTGCCTGATTATTAATGAGAAGCGGTGTTCAAAGAGTGTTTGCGTACAAATCAAATAACATATTGATAATTCAAGATGTTCTATTGCATCAATAGAATGAAAAACATTTTTGCATTTCTATTTGACAATGGATGAAATGTGGATTCACTACTTCACTTTACAGTCAGATCGTCAATTGAGTGGACAGCACCAGGTGAAACCTGTCTAAAGTGACAAAAGTATTTTTATCAGTTGAAAAAAAAAAAAGAACCATCAATAACGAATATTATATAGTATTATTGGTGTGAATGTAGAAATTGTCAAAAACAGCCACAAGAAGTGCTTTTTGACTGCATTATGCCAAAAGTTGCTTGTGACAATGACTAAACTACATAAATTGCATTTTAACTTTCTTTCACACCTATCTTATTATCCAGATCTGACTACTGGCTGTTTACAGACCTCAAAAGAATGCTTCAAGGAAAAAGATTTAATTCTAATGAAGAAGTGATATCAGAAATGGAGGTATATATTGTGGCCAAAGACAAATCATTTTATGAAAACGGCATTTAATTGTTAAAATAGTGTTTGAATCCTTCTAGAGTGATAAACTATACTAATGAATAAATTCCAATTTTGCTTTGTTGCTTTATCAGATAGGCTCAGGATTTAAGTGATGTATTAAATATATATGAGTATGTGTGTTATCTGTAAATATGCTAAAACCTTTTCAGAAAACAATCTGGAAAATGAATATTGTTCTATTTGCCATCAAATGTGTCCTGCTGGATTTCCAAGGAGTTCCAATTCTTGCATTATTTATATCTGTTAATAGTCAATTTCCTTATTAATTTTGACGAAGTGTTTGTACCCATCACCCATTGAATTATAACCACTATCATTATTTGTTCTACTTCGATTTCATTTCAACATTTATAATCTGTGAAATATTTAAGAAATTGTTTTTACATAATTAAAAGTAATAGATCCTTTATGGATAATATAGAAGTAAAGAGTCCTATTATTTTGCTAATTTACATGCTAACCATACAGGTACATTATACAAATTAAAAGTCACTTAAATATTCAAACGTTACAGAGTAGTTGATTCTGTTATAGACTAAGAAGGCAAGAGAAAGAGATTGCTGAATGAGAAATGGGTGGCTTGTACAGTTAATTACAATCTACAGCTAAGTAAAAGAATTAGACCTTTAATACTAGGAATATTTTAGCATTTTGTGTGAGTAATGTGTAGTTTAAAAAAAACTTTAGGGAAACAAATGTTAATGAACTACATTTTATTATATTTTAAAATTCTGTAAAACAACTGCAACTAGTTAAATTTTTGAGGCATTTCTTTCTTGGGCTCTCACCAAAGAATGTCTTGAAAAATCAGTTAAATCTGAAACCAAGACAAATTCGAAATATTGTTATTAGTATAGAAGAGAAAAGAAAAAGAAAAATGTTTATTTCCTTTTCGGATTTAATGATTGTAAAAACCTTGTTGAATGCCATTTTTATTTTTGACATTTTGAAGGATTGTAATTTGTCTGAAGTTGCAATAACATTTCAAATATTGTTTCTTTTTTACTGTTAGCAATCATGACTTTATGGTGATTCTATTTCTCCCAAATAAAACAAACTTCCAAAATTATACCATCTTGAAATGTGAATTGCTTCTCTTTGTATTCCATTATAAACTTAATGCAAAGTCATTCAGAAATCAGATTTGAAAATGAGTTTCATTTTGTTGAAAGTTAATATTTAATGATTTGTTATTATGATTGTTTATCACCATAGAAAAGAATGATTTTCAAAATGTTACTTTCATGAAAATATAAAAGCTTTATCATTGCAAATAAATTTTAGTCATCTATTTTCTTTCTTGTTCATTTATATTTTGAAAAAGGAGTTGGCCTGTCAGTTTTCTTGTATACATATGGAATTGTCATAACTTGTTAAGATTTTCAAAGGAAATACAATGAAATTGTTTTGTTTTTTAATGGAAACTGGAATCTGTTTGATCATTGGTTAATCTCTTTAGGGATATTCTGTTTAATTCATGAAGAAATTATGAATAGAGTATTCATTGAAAACGATTCTAAATATCAATATTCAATCTAATATTAATTTATACAGAATTTGTTTTCTTACTTGCAGACCCAATTTATTACTCCTTGTTCAAAGATAATGTGTAGCCAAAGTTCATTTTTTCTAACCTTTTTGTCTATGCAAATTAACATTGTTTCTCAAAGAAGAAATTAAAATAATATCTCACTTACATAATTTATTTCTTTTCTATTTCAATTTTTTTGTTACTCTATCAATATTTCTGAAAGCAATTTGTTATTTTCCACAAATTACTTGCTATATAGAACTTGTGTTGCAACGAACCCATTTTTTTGTTTTTCTGCATGTCTTTTATCATACAGTCAAGTTAAAAGGCTAAAGTGTACAATGGCAGCAGCCAAAAAGGAAAACAGTCAAAACCCTGTTTCATCTCCATTGTAAAAAGGATTTTTTTTTTTTTTTTGTTAAACAGATCCAACCACAATTGCTTTCTCTTTGCATCTTTGTAAAGAGACATTCATAATGGCCAGGCTGAAATCAACAAATCTCTTTTGCCCAACCATTAAGGCTTGTATTGTTTACTATTCAAACTTAAGATGGTTGCTGCTCATTCCTTGCAGTTGAATACAAATGATCATTCCTTGCAGTTGGATATGAACGAAACGAAAAAAAATGAATGCAACAAATTGATTTAAAATAATGTATTTGTGAATAAATCTGTTTTCTTGTTTAGGATCAATCCAGATCAGATTAAGGCAGAGGAATTAGTCTCGTTTTTATACTGACTTTTTCAAAAAGAACAGTTTTTTTTATAGTGTTTTGGTTTTGGTTGTTTAATTTCTATAGACAGAATCAGTAATTGATAATGTAGGGAACTTATTTTAAATTTGATGTTTTTATTTTCCAACAAATGTCAATAAAGATGGACAGTATTTGTATTTTGATGTTGAGTTTGTCTTCAAGATTGAAAATTCTTTCATCACAATCTAATTTGAATAGTTCTTAAGAACACATCTTTGATTAAAATAGATTCAACTGAATGCATTATTATATTTGTTTTCCTATGATGGTTTTAGTATACAAATTTAAAAAAAATGCTTGTATTTTGTTAGTTTTCAATTACTTGTACAATTAGAAATTTATAACCTTTCTGTGTTAATGTGATGAAAATATGGAATTTGTATATTTTTTTTTGTCTGCAAGCCACAAACTATTATGATTATAAATATGACATTTTCTAACAATGCGGCAAATAAATTTCATATTACTGTAAGATCGTATGTGGCTTACACCTGTCTGACCTGCCAACCTTATATCTAGTCATACGAGTCGACTGCTACTGTTGAAGTGAGCATTTTAAGTTGATTAGAAAGTCATTTAAATCTTATTTTTAACCCCGGAAAAATGTTTTTCGTGGACTACAGAAAACAATATTTTTAAAAATCTTATACTGGTGTCAATATCTTTTAATAAATTTATTAATTAAAATTGAATATTTTTTCTAAAGAAATTTATAAATCATAAAAGTAAGTTTATCTTCACCCTTCTCTTATATTAAGAAAGAATTGAATTTGGAATAATGTATGTGTTGATGGCGTAATTGTCCATATAGCTTCATGATGTAAAATGACTACCCCCATCGGAGTTGATATTTCCTGAAGAATTTGTTCCACCTTTTAAAGTTTTTATTTCATTAAAAATATATCTATCTGTCAAAATTATATCAATTTTATTGGGTACATATTTTGGAAAAAACTATTCTCTTCAATGTTTTTCAAAAGAGGACAATTTATGTAAGTTTAACTTAAAATGACCTCCCTTTTAGACACTCTATACTTTTGAAAATTTCAATAATAAAAAGGTAGAAATCTGTTACTTCCATATTTTTTTTTTTTTTATTGAAGTTTTAAGTAATTTGTTACTGGACTTTGCAATAATTTTGTGAAATGGCAGAAGTTATACAATTTTTAATTACTTGTATATTTTTCTTTCATTGTTGTACACGTAAATTTGTTCTTTATCTTATATTTTGTTATGCTATTTTAGTTTTAAGTTTTAAATGATAAAATACATTTCTATGCATTGCTTGAACAACTTTCACTAACCACCTGCTTGCCTCTAATTTTATGCCATGCGTCTGTCAGACATCTTGAAATTTACAAAACCAAACCGTATTTCATCTATGCTTGATACTAATTATTCTCTCAACCACTTTTATATTTTTTGTAAATGGATATTAAAAAAAATCTTACTATTAATTAAAGCCCCCCTCCTACCCCCAATATTGATAAAATGCCTGAAAAACTTTTTATACTACTGTTCTTCCAAATTTTTAAGTAGTTGTAGTCATAGCTTTATCTGAGAAAACATCTCTGAGTGGACGGACTTGGTAATTCTTTATAAAGTCTGTATAATTTCATATTTCACTCAATAAAAGATTTGATAATTACATTTGTTTCTCTACAGATTTTGCTTCAGTTTTTTTTTTTTTTCCACAATTTTTTTGTGCATTAAAATAAATGATTAAAAATCAGTAATACTTAAAATCTCTTAACATGAGTTTTAAATAATGAATGTTACTTAGCCATAACATTCACTCTGTGAAGGGTTTATTTATTAGTGGTTTGGAAGGCCACAAGAGAGACAACCAAGCAAAAAAACCCCCCCAAAAAACCCTTAAGCAAAATTCATCCCAAAACAGAAAAAATGAAGCTGGCCTACCAGGACACTATATATACAGATGTAGGCAAATTTTTGCATATTTTATTGGTTTGAAAATATAGGTTATTTTTTACAAATTGTGATAAACTTTTAACCATATAATAGTATTAAGTTTGCAAATTTTCACATAGTTTTGTTCCATAGAACCAAAGACAAGCATTTCAATATTAAATTTGGCTACTATTGTGTGTGTGTGTGTATATATATATATATTTATATATATATATATATAATTATAAAACTCAAATGACCTTGTGATGTAACCCACTTTCTGGTTTACGACATCCGGTTGCATATGCGCGCATAAACATTAACCCATAAAAACGTAAACAAATAAACACAAATCGCTTCGTTTGCAGATTTGGACCTGCGCACTGAAATATTAACGTTATTATTTCGAAATTATTATTTAACATGGGAAGAGTGGGGGGTGTTTTGCAACTATTCTTTATTACAACTATACTGTCGCTATTTTCTTACAACTAAACAACTTTAACCCGTTGACAAACATAAGAACAATTATAGTAAAGCCAAGACTACTACTACTACTACTACTCTCTATCTGCCCCTTTTCCTTCCTTTTTTATCTTTTGTTTACATTTCTAGATACAATATAGTTGTGTGAGAACGGTGAATTTGTTGACACATTTACTAATCTGTTTCGATATTAGTTTTATTTTATTTTATTTAGATTTTATTTTTTTGCTCCAGGTTTTATTTATTTATTTTTTTTTTTTTAGATTTTAAGTTTCTATAACTTGGTTGAAGGATTCCAATATGGGTTTTTCATTCTTATATTCTCATCGGTAGGTTCATGTGCGTTTTTGCTGCTAAATGACTTTCGTCGGCATTCGATTCGTAGGAAAATCATGTTTAATTCTTGATTTTTGAACGATTACTTGTAAAAATAGATAACTTTACATGAATAGGGAGGATTTTTTTTCTTGTTTGAATGATCTGTCCATGATTTTTCGTTTTAATATACTTTCAAAGAAATGTTTCTGTTATGTCAAAAACTATTTTCTTTACGTCACAAGTGTCACTTGTACATGAATTCCATAGCTAATATAACATACTGACCCAACGGGTCACAGGAGGTCTAGTGTGTATATATATATATATATATATATATATATATATATATATATTTCTGTAGAAATATATTTTATTATATATCAATCCTTATATAAAAAGCTCAATGTAATTACAGAGCAATATATATAATAAATGACAAAAAGTTATATTCCAAAATTCATGATGTTGACCATAAGTGTTTTGTCCGAATGAAATGAAACTTTGGTCATAACTAAGTTTATTATATTCAAAACACCACACCAAAACACCAGGGTCTTTGGCCTTTTTTAGTCCGTTCTACAGAATATGTTCTAGATATACTTTCTATGTGTTTTTTTGGGTCACCCTGTATATATATATATATATGTGTGTGTGTGTGTATGTATATATATATATATATATATATATATATATATATATATAATCAATCATTTGAAACCATAGCAGCAAGGTTTAGTCTCCCTATCATCAAAACCAGAGTTTCTGGGGAAATATATATAACATTATTAGTTAGATATGTGCATACATGTTTCTGCTAATCTAGGAAACTACATTTGTAATTCAAACTCTTTTTTTTTTATGCTTTTTTTTTCTTTTGGAAAAAGATTTGATTCATGAAATATCAAAGACATTTACTATCCCATTTATATTAGTAAATAAGTTGATATTTTCTGATTTACATATGAGATTGATTTCCAAAAATATACAAAGATTTATACAATCAATAATTAATAATTCGTTTGTTTTTGTTCATGTGTTACATCACTTCAATACCCCAACATTCTTATAAACTTACATATTTGCTTACCAGCAAACTACTTTCCTTTATTTATTGCTAGTAATATATAAGAGTATTAAAGTAGATAAATTAAGTGCAAATCATATAATACATTATTTCTTAATCAAAAGTTAAAAATAAATAAAAAAAACATTTGAAATAACAAAAAAGCTTGAGGAGAAATATGATGTAGGTAATAAGTTTCTGTTACAGACACAAAAGTCCCAATATAATAATATTTTGACAATTTTCATCTTTGCCAGCATAATGTTTTTGTATTTAAGGTGCTGTGAGTATCTCAGATTTCAGGGTGGGCAGCACTAAGCAATGTCTCACCCCTGCTCTTCATGTGGTCCAATCCAAACGGTTGATACAAGTCATGTTGCAAGCAGTCAAGTCATTTTGTATGCACTGAAGTCAGGTTTTCCTTGGTCTTTCATGCACCCTAGTGCCTGGCAATCATGCAAAAAAAAAAAAAAAAAAAAAAAAAAAAAAAAAAAAAAAAAAAAAAGAGACTTATTTCTATTATTATCTTAAAAAGGCCTTATTTTTATCATTACTTTGAAAAGTCCTTAAAAATATAGAAAATGTTTTCAAAAAGCTTTGAAAATCGTGTCCTTTATGTCCAGTAAAACTATGTCAGAATATCTACACTACTATAAATCTGTTTTTTTTTTCTGTATTGATATATTAAAAACCCTTTTTTCTATTTATTTAAAAAGAAAATACAATATTGTTATACATAGGTTGTTGAATTGCATTCATCTGCAAAAGATCTAGCTAATTTTCATATTCCTTTAAACTTTCATTTTAATTCCCTGTTTTTTTTTTTTTTTTTCGGTTTTCTTATGGGATGATCATCTATTACATTTAATTATATTCATGCAGATATTCTAAATGATTTATACTTGTGTAATATTTGCTTAAAAAGGTTATAGTAAACACAAACCTCTTTCTATATATATTTATTTGTATTTGTTAAAAAAATTTCGCCTACCAAACTCCTCTGTCAGTTTTTGGTCTACAGACATGGAACTAAATATATAAGGTATTTGAACCCATGCGAAACTTTAGAGTTGGGTTTTAGCTGGGGGAAAAAATGATGTGAAAATTAAAAAAATGGAATTTGCCAGGTAACGGTTGAACGACAGCATTACGAATATGCATGCATAACGTAATAGCTATTGGTTCATGTTTAAATTTTTACCCTTGCAGCAAACATGTCTTCATATCTCAGGCATTAATGGCTAAGGAAAAAATGTCATAGGCTAAACATTTTGGTTTCGATTCTCTGTGGTGGTGCACAAGTCATTTTTTTTTTTTTTTTTAAATTTTTTAAATCATTACTAGATATTGGGTTCAATCTAATATAAATAATAAATATGAAATCTATATTAATCAAAATATTATACTTAAGCATATTTTACAACCGGGCAATGCCAGGCGGTCTGAAATAAATGCTATTAAATTATTTTTTAAGTATTAATAAAAATATAATTAAAATATTTTTCAAAAATTAAAAATAAAACCGAAATACATTCTTCTGAAATTGCATTGTATTATTGTGGATAGAAGAGTTACGCTCGTTTATCAGGGATGTACCTAATGTTTTCCAGTTAATAACATCGGGTAGTTTCGAGATAAAGGGATGTAACTCTTGTTTCCACAATGCCAGAAATTCAGAATTTAAAAGTAAAACAAACACAGCGTATTCCAATCTACAATGGAGAAAATAACGTTTAATTGCACTAGGTTGGCGAAATATAAGTGGGTCAGGAAATGTAAATATGATCGTCCACAGTCATATTGTTGTGTGTAAAAAGGTATTTGATTAGAGCAAAATGAGTAAGAGTGCCTTGAAATCGCACATGGATGTGCAAAACGAACAAAAGCGATAAATAGTTGACCAGTTTTTGTTGCATTAGCGACTTTCATGTAAGTGTTTGTGTGACCTTTAAAACTACTTCAGAGATAAATGAAATTGACTTTTACTGTTGTGAATTAAGTCTTTAGTTTATTATATAATTTTTTATATATCAAATTTTGTTGTGAAAACTTAAATTTTGCCTGAAGAAGGCCTTGAAAAACTTTAAAAATTTCTTGAAAATGGACATTGAAAATATGTATGAACCACTTAAGATGTTGAGTGCATAGGGCATCCAAAATCCCCTTAATACCTGATAGGGTACAGTTGCAAGTTATTTTCCCTCTGGTTTGCTGCCACATATCAACCTGACAAAGTCATGGTCATGACTCTGAAGCCATTACAAATCAGAAGCATTTGAGGCCCATATTTCACTGGCATGTAAGATGGTGGAACAAACACAAGCTGAAAGGTCTTTGCTTAGATTCCTGAAAGAAATGTGCTTATATGTGAGGATTGGCAACAACTTCCTGAATCTTTCTCAAGCAACGCAGCAGCAAGCAGTGATAGCATGTTCACCATCACCTAGCATTTAACAGGCCATGGATGGTAGTTTCAACGTCAAGTGCCACCATTCAACCATTGGGCAGACAACATTGAGACATCTGCAACAAATATAAGCATGACCGTTACACTTCTTGTGGATCCATAGTTTGCACTGATAGCATTCAATGGAATTTACACTTATGCTTCTGCAATAGATGGTGCAGGGAAACTGCAGGAGGTTGCGATCAACATTGGAGATAAGAAATTCTCTTCATGTTGACTCTCAGTCCTTTGCTCTCTATGCCTGTCTTCCATTTGAGTAACCAGGAGTCAAACTCCTTCAGAGAATCCGCAATAATAATAAGTTTATCTGCATACAGGCTCTCTCACACCTTTAAGATGATGGTGAAAAGAAGTGGGTTAAGTACAGAGAATTGATGGATCCCAATGGCCCCTCCACATTGACATAAAGATGACTACAACCATTTGCATACAAGCTCTCGACAACATAAGCCATTCCTCCATACAAAGGCTTTTCATTGCCCACCAGATCGCTTTGAAATCTGGTTAAATGCTTTCTCGAGATCAACAAATGCAAAAGAGAGAGGTGTCCTAGATGCGATGTACTTTTCCTACAGTTTGCGTTTTACCTCGCATAAAATCAAACCTGCATCTTGTTGATGCTCACCATCCAACATGCATGAGTATTAAAGATGTTCTCAAGTTTCATTGCCTTGCCAGTAAGCTTAAGACCATGATAGTTGCTGTGATCAAGGGCCTCACCATTGCAGAAGTTAAATGATTTTCTTAGCAACAATTTTATTGATTTATTTGCATCCAAATCATTTATATTCCAATTAATGAAGTTTTTCCTTGGCTTTAAGATTTCTTTATTTCCAAAAATTAAACCATAGATTAAAAATAAAATATAGAGAATTTTTTTCCATTTCATTTCTTTTGATCTTGGCGTTCCTCGTGGATATGAGTTTCACAAATCTGTCAAAATATCTTGAACTAAAAATTTCTCCAAAATTTTGTTTGCTCTGCCATTTTTTGTTTTGCTTTATCAACTAGGTAGAAATCCCCCAAAATTTAAAAAGATTTCATTTTTATGCATTAAATTGTATTTTTTACAGTTGTGCAATTTTTCTTTTTATACTATTTTCAACCTTAATCTAATATTGTCTCTGTTATCATCAATAATATTTGTAAATTCTTTATATACACAAATGGAGAACTGTTGTGTCTATTGAATGTTTTGAACAACATAATGCATCGATTAAAAAAAAAAAAAAATCCTAGTTTTTCTTAGTACCATTCTCTGTGCCCAACGTGAAAATGTTTTTGAATTGTCAATATTTTTTATTGCTGAGAAAGATGTAAATGGCATCAGTTGAGAGAATTGTTCTTAGAATTAAAGAATTATTTTGCCATAAATGCTCAAAGTTTCTTCTGACAATTTTGCTTTTAGAATTTTGGTTTTATTCATTTTTCTTTCCAATTAATAATTAATATGATCTCTTGAGTGAAAGTAGTGTAACTTATTCAAAGACTTGTTTTACAACTGCAATTCAATTAGACTGAAGCAATAATTATTCACTGCAGAAAAAATTGCTACTTATGATGAATTGAGGAAAGGCAGAAATTTATTACACAATTGTGTAGGGGGGATGGGTTAATGAAAACTCCTTCAATATAAATTTGATTGTATTTTCCGTTTTTCTTTTAATGCAGATTGATTTTTCGGAAAGAGTTGAAGTATTAGAAAAGTATACCTGTCGAATAGTGTGCTATACATGCATTGCCTGCTATGTGCAGGGTTGGAATGTTAGCAGTCAGCTTTTTAAATCTTCAAAGAATCAAGAGACTGAATATTGGAACGCTTTAAAATGGTCTAAGTTTGTACTTTTTTGAATTATCAGAGTTTTGACTTTATATCTTCCAACTCTACAAACATGGTTATGTGAATATTAGTGGTTCTTAATGGTATCATCCTTATCTTCTTTATATTGAACACAAAAATTCAAAACATCTCTTATGTTGTTTAATGAGATAATTGACATTACTTCTTTAATGGTAATCAACTATAAAAGTGAAAATGATTAAAAAGAACCTCCATCCCATTCTGCTTCATCTTTATCGTTTCTAAAGCAAGCACAAGAGAATTGGAATGAGGGTGTGTGTGTGTGTGTGTGTGTGTGTGTGTGTAATTTTTCTTTTCCTTCTGCTTGAAAGTACAGTCTTTTATGTTGAAGTTTTTAAACGTGACAACTCTAAATCTAAACATATTGTATCTGAAATGAGAAATGGCCATCTTAATATTTGGACTTTTTTTTTCACTTGTTTTGTCTTTTATTAATTTCTCATCTGACATCTTGGAAATTTGATAATCTTTAATTTTGTCTCCTCTTCATTAAAAAGCTATTTGTGGTAAATGTAAATTTGAAAATCCTGAAGACAAAGTGAGTCTGATGTTGCAAACAATGGACCATGAGCGAAATCGGCCAGTTGAAAGATATGTTCTTTTGGTGCTTTCTCGCTCTTTCAGAACCATGTTGGAATGAATCAAATTAATTCTGAAGAATTTCTGGATAAATTGCCATGACTTGTACACTGATTTTTGCCGTGGTGGATAGAAATGATCAAACATTGTGTAAAGGCGAGCACAGTTAGCCTAATGGTTACAAACACTGACTACGAAATGAAATGATTCAGATTGAACTGTATCTATAATGTTGACATGCATTATCCTGGGTGTGGGGAGCATTATTTGCATAATGGATGTCATTGTGATCTCTACGATTTGATAGTCCAAGTTTTATCAGATCTATTTGATCCAATTAGCCATCAATAAAAATGGTGACCTGTATTTATAACTAACCCTATCCAATTGTTGACAATAGTTATTGTGTCGTCGTATTTAAAATGACCTAAGAGAGTTTGATATGCAGTAAAACACACACCGTCAACTTTGGTTAAACAACCATTTGTTTGAAACATCACTCATAGAATGTGAGGACTAAATGGCAAAATGGGAGTAAGAGAGTTGTGAGGTTGCTGAAAGTAACCACATTATACATTTCATAAAAGTGATATACTGTAAACTAACCAAGCAAATCAAACAAATTGCATAAGTTTTATAGCAATTCTACACTGATAGGCTGTCAACTGACTTATACATTTCAATCTATTTATGTTTATTGGTAAGATTTTGTGGAAATATTTTGCTGCACTACATGGAAAAGTTGTATTGATGCAATTCTTGACATGTATAAGAGCCAAATATGTCCTACTATAAAGTTATGTTGACACATTTAGGGGAGGTGCTGCTCAACACATAGGGTCGAAAACCAACTTTGTAATCTAGTGGGTGATATCTTCTCTTCCCCCCTACTACCTCTTTCTCACAAAGAAGACATTTGTTTTTGTATAATGTATCGTTATTTTCATGTTGGGTTCTTGGCTGAGCTTTAATCTATGATCTCCACTTGTATAACATTCACAATAAAAACTTGTTTATTCATTTTTTGAGGATTCTTATCCTCATCTTCATAATTGCTGTTTTACCACGTTTTGGCCAATTAATCCTCTGGTTTTCAGGTGATTAACTCTATCCCTCTCGACTGCAAGGTATGAATATACAATTTATGAATCCTCATCTCAAAAGATTTCAAAAAATAAAATTATAAAAACTTGTCTAACCACAACCACTGTCACTAATTTTCTTTTCCCTCTCTTTGTGCCTAAAACTAAACAAGACTTCTGTCAGCAAAGTTTCTTTAGTAGAACTACCAGTCTGTGGAATAATACTGTGAAGCTGCTTCCCAGTTGACTACAACATTGTAGTTTTCAGGTTCAATGTGAAAAAACTTTTGTTGATCCATCCTTTTAAATAATCTGATTCTGCTAAATTTCCATCATCTTTGTGAATTATCAGTGAGTTGTTGTCTCATGACCACCTGATAATCATTTCCCCTTATCCTTGAGTAGCCTTTGGGCCTTGATAAATAGTAACGCGTAGAAAAAAAAGTTTATTTACTCTCGTACCTGTCATGTCAAAATAAAAGTATGTTTCTCATCCAGCAACCTGTTTTTACTATTGTATAATGTTGCATTGTACAAGTTGCATGATTTTAATGGTTTTGATATGTTATTTTAAACACTTCAGTGGCAGAAATGTAAAGTTAAACAGGAAAGATTGAGAGTAAAAAGAGCAGATGATGAATGAGAGGAAAGATTTAAATAAGTTTCGTCTTTTTTACAAGAACGCATCAAATTTGATTTGAATCGGGCAGATTGAAATTTATTGCCCCCAGCAAATTTAAATTGAAACTAGAAAGAATAAATCTAGTGTTGACAGAATGAGATTCAATTTGAACTTAACATATGTCTTTTTTTTTTCGCAAGAGTAACAAAAGAATCTGCGTCTCTATTTAAATCTTCATCATTATAGAACTCTGACTCATCTTACAGCATTAGTTTATTCAGCTTCAATTTGGAAATACATTAACGCTTGTTATCTGATGGCTTTTCTTTTTTCATTTCTAAATCATAATTAACATACGCGTGTTTTTTAGTGGTACATTTTTATACGACCTATATCTTGTGTATATAGATCATAATAGTTAAACGAAAATATGTTTGAAATAAAATATATTCTTTAATATCTATTTAAATTTGACAACTATTTCAGCAACTATAGCAGAATAAAGTGAAGCTAAACAAAAAAAAAAAAAAATCACGGACTTTTCAAATGATATTAAACGGTGTTTACCCAAGGAAAAAATCAAGTGAAAATATATTCGCAGATACATTTCATGTTTATTATTTAGAAACAATCTTTTTTATCTTATGATATATCATTTAGGTAATTATGAGCTTATTTGTCCATTTTAAAGCCATGCATTCTTAGAAGTAGATAAGTAACCTAATCGCTCACGCTCTCTCTCTACTCCACCTCCCGTCTCTATCTACCCCTCCCGTCTCTCTCTACCCCTCCCGTCTCTCTCTACCCCTCCCGTCTCTCTCTACCCCTCCCGTCTCTCTCTACCCCTCCCGTCTCTCTCTACCCCTCCCGTCTCTCTCTACCCCGCCCGTCTCTCTCTCTACCCCGCCCGTCTCTCTCTCTCCTCCTCCCGTCTCTCTCTCTCTCCTCCTCCCGTCTCTCTCTCTCTCTCCTCCTCCCGTCTCTCTCTCTCCTCCTCCCGTCTCTCTCTCTCTCCTCCTCCCGTCTCTCTCTCTCTCCTCCTCCCGTCTCTCTCTCTCCTCCTCCCGTCTCTCTCTCTCTCCTCCTCCCGTCTCTCTCTCTCTCCTCCTCCCGTCTCTCTCTCTCTCCTCCTCCCGTCTCTCTCTCTCTCTCCTCCTCCCGTCTCTCTCTCTCTCTCCTCCTCCCGTCTCTCTCTCTCTCTCCTCCTCCCGTCTCTCTCCTCCTCCCGTCTCTCTCTCTCTCTCCTCCTCCCGTCTCTCTCTCTCTCTCTCCTCCTCCCGTCTCTCTCTCTCTCCTCCTCCCGTCTCTCTCTCTCTCCTCCTCCCGTCTCTCTCTCTCTCCTCCTCCCGTCTCTCTCTCTCTCTCCTCCTCCCGTCTCTCTCTCTCTCTCCTCCTCCCGTCTCTCTCTCTCTCTCCTCCTCCCGTCTCTCTCTCTCTCTCCTCCTCCCGTCTCTCTCTCTCTCTCCTCCTCCCGTCTCTCTCTCTCTCCTCCTCCCGTCTCTCTCTCTCTCTCCTCCTCCCGTCTCTCTCTCTCTCCTCCTCCCGTCTCTCTCTCTCTCCTCCTCCCGTCTCTCTCTCTCTCCTCCTCCCGTCTCTCTCTCTCTCCTCCTCCCGTCTCTCTCTCTCTCTCCTCCTCCCGTCTCTCTCTCTCTCTCCTCCTCCCGTCTCTCTCTCTCTCTCCTCCTCCCGTCTCTCTCTCTCTCTCCTCCTCCCGTCTCTCTCTCTCTCTCCTCCTCCCGTCTCTCTCTCTCTCTCCTCCTCCCGTCTCTCTCTCTCTCTCCTCCTCCCGTCTCTCTCTCTCTCTCCTCCTCCCGTCTCTCTCTCTCTCTCCTCCTCCCGTCTCTCTCTCTCTCCTCCTCCCGTCTCTCTCTCTCTCCTCCTCCCGTCTCTCTCTCTCTCCTCCTCCCGTCTCTCTCTCTTCTCCTCCTCCTCCCGTCTCTCTCTCTTCTCCTCCCCCTCCCGTCTCTCTCTCTTCTCCTCCTCCTCCCGTCTCTCTCTCTTCTCCTCCTCCTCCCGTCTCTCTCTCTTCTCCTCCTCCTCCCGTCTCTCTCTCTTCTCCTCCTCCTCCCGTCTCTCTCTCTTCTCCTCCTCCTCCCGTCTCTCTCTCTTCTCCTCCTCCTCCCGTCTCTCTCTCTTCTCCTCCTCCTCCCGTCTCTCTCTCTTCTCCTCCTCCTCCCGTCTCTCTCTCTTCTCCTCCTCCTCCCGTCTCTCTCTCTTCTCCTCCTCCTCCCGTCTCTCTCTCTTCTCCTCCTCCTCCCGTCTCTCTCTCTTCTCCTCCTCCTCCCGTCTCTCTCTCTTCTCCTCCTCCTCCCGTCTCTCTCTCTTCTCCTCCTCCTCCCGTCTCTCTCTCTTCTCCTCCTCCTCCCGTCTCTCTCTCTCTTCTCCTCCTCCTCCCGTCTCTCTCTCTCTTCTCCTCCTCCTCCCGTCTCTCTCTCTCTTCTCCTCCTCCTCCCGTCTCTCTCTCTCTTCTCCTCCTCCTCCCGTCTCTCTCTCTCTTCTCCTCCTCCTCCCGTCTCTCTCTCTCTTCTCCTCCTCCTCCCGTCTCTCTCTCTCTCCTCCTCCCGTCTCTCTCCTCCTCCTCCCCTCTCTCTCTCTCTCTCCTCCTCCTCCCGTCTCTCTCTCTCTCCTCCTCCTCCTCCTCCCGTCTCTCTCTCTCTCTCTCTCTCTCTCCTCCTTCTCCTGCTGATAGACTTGGTCCTATTCACTACATTACATGATCCACATATTCATGTCTAGATGTCGTCAAAATAGTTTGGACAGTTATTTTCATGCTGCCACATACAAATTTCAATACAATTTATTTTGTTCTGTCTATTTTTCTTGGATCAGAATCTATTGTTCTAATCCTGTATGCATGGGAAAGTTTAAAAATAATAAAAAAATATCTTCAGCATGCACAGTATGTTTAATCTGATTTTACTAAAAACTATTAAGGCAGGTATGATTTTCTTCATTGTTAGCCTTTTATAGCTTGGATTTCCTAGTCCGCTTTTTGCATGTTGCTCTACATTGTTGCACGGCATTAGGCAGACCATTGTTCATTTCCACACAGTTGGTCGTATTTACCAGTTGAGCACAAGTAATGCTAATCTGATTGCTTAGAATTAGTTTTTGTAATCATTTTCATGGATTGAACTCTGTTGAACTTCTTGTCGGATCTCTGGATTACAGGAGAATTAGTATTCTTTTACTCCAATATTAAAAACCTTTCCTCTTGTACTGAAAGCATCATACTAATTCTTTCTAAAAACTATTTCATCTGTTTTTGTTATTCATTTGAACTATTATTTTAGACTTTTTTTTTTTTTAATAAAATCGGTTATTTAATATGATTTACTATTTAGTTTTTATTAGTATGCAGTTTGTTGTAGCCTTGTACACCAATAACCAAGACAAACCCAGAAACAAAAAGTGTATTAGTAAAAGTATGTTACAGAAATACATATGATTCTGAAAGCCATAACTGCCACATATTGCAGTATTTATTTGCTTTCTGTCACAGAAAATTGTGACACAAGCTTGCAAGGTTGAAAGTCAAGTCAGCATCCCTAAAGAAAGAGCCCTCTAGCCTTTTAAAAATTGTCTAAGCAGCCCTGTCAGCATTCCTTTGTTAACGCGCCTCTGACAGTAAGTCGTAAACTTACTTCACCTGAAAGGTGGGAGGCAAAGCCTGGAAGGGTGGACTCTCTAAGAGTATCTAGAGTGACTGCCTCAGCATGACATAAAAGACCATCGAATGACTTTGTCTCTGAACTTATCGCATGTGTCTGCAATCTTGACCTGACACCAAATGAATTATGTAAATCTGTGCATCAATGTTGAGGTGTAACTATATTTAAAGTCCTTGGGCAAGTTTATTATTGCTGAAATAGGTAAATCAGCTTACCTCATAACAGATAAGTAGGAAAAAGATATTAGAAAAACTTCTTTTTGTCTAATCTAAAGTTTATTATAAGTAGAATGTATGAATAAATTGATTTTCTAAGTGTGATCGATTTGTTCTCCATCAATATGATTTTTTGTACCTTGTGTATCACTGGATAATGTTATTTTGTTAATACTAGTTCAATAGTTATTTAGATTTTATATATCTTAAAGATTAATGAATATGCAAAAACAACTAAAAGTTTTTGTAATCCAAACACTAATATTCTCTGAGAAAATCTACTCGGTTTTACTAGTTAGGTGGTGCTTATCAAAAAACATCAAAATAGATTGACATATTTAAAAAGAAATGATTTGTGAATTGTTAATGTATAATTATTCTGTGGGTATAATCTTTTATTATTTCGTTTATTTGCTGATTATTTCAAATTGTATCTAAACCAACAAATTGAAAGCATCTTTAATGTTCGTGTGTTGCTACTAACGTTTAACTCTTGTGGGTCTTCTTGGATGAGATGTCATCATCTTAAACTGGAGATTTGCTAGATCAATCACAAAATATGAAATCATCCCCAACTTTTTGAATGAGATCCATTAAGTACACTCAACTAAATTAGAAGAAAATTGCAGTTCCAAGTTGAAAAGCATTTTTTTAATTATTGTATGTTTTGATTTTGTATTTTTGATTTTAAACATTTAAAAACTATCCAAGTGACTTTGACTGAAATTAGCAAACCTCTCTATATGACACTTAAAGAATGAAAACAAAAAGGTTTTGTGCTTAAATCAAAGTATTTTTATATGATTGATATTAGAGATCTTGTAAAAATAATGATATTATATCAATTTGCTGTTCAGTTAGTGCTACTATATACAAGTAATATAAGTTAGCAGTTCAGGATGTTTCTGGGATAGCCTATATAAATTGGAGATTTTTGGCTTGTATTATATTATTATATGGTATTAATGTTGAATATAGCTGATTTTGAATCGCTCAACCAGCAATAATTATCATTTTCTGCATTGATGAGTGCGAACGCATGAAACTAGTGTCTCAAGGTTGGAAAATAATTATTAATATTTATAATTATAAACCTTTTTAAGATGTTTAGTCCTGTCTGGGAAACAAAACAAAACAAAAAGGCAGGAAGCTAGTAGGATGCAACATTTATGACTTCCGGTCATTATAATACTCTATCATTGCTTTACTGTTATGCCCACATTTGACATTTATAGGCGTTTAATTTCCTTTAATTCTCTTGTTAATTAATGCTACTCCAAGAGTAACGTTCTAGTTAATCCAGTTAAAGGTGACTTTGTAACAGGGTTTGAATCTCTCGACTAGCAGTAATTATCACTTCCTGAACTGATGATTGCGAAAGCATGAAACCCTAGTGTCTGTAGATATAAAAATAATTGATGTATATATGAATAAAATCCTTTTCTCTATGTATGAATTACTAAAAGTCTTTAAATTTAAGTATTTAAATGTATATAATTTCAAATGCATGAAATTGCAGCAATTTCGGAAGTATTATCTTGCAATTATTAAAATCATCTGACATTAATTTATATGAGCACCATTTTGAAATTAAAAAAATATTTGGAAATAAAACCTGCCATGTTGAAATGCAAGGTTATGATGTAATGTTATTATAGACCCTCCCGTCTCTTATTTTATGTATATCTTTTCTCTCTCATCACTTATCAGTTGTCCTTTATTTACATCATTAGCCCCCCCTCCCCACCACAAAATTTAAAACACGGACAGATGAAAAGAGAGCTCACTGACAACATTATCAGCTTGTTAATAGTATAGAGATTATGCCTTTTTGGTCAGTTTATTCCTTTTCTTAACTTGATTAGGTAATCTGTTTGAAAAATCCATCTAATTGTGATTTCATTATTGAAATCTTGCTTGCCAATCAATTTCCACTGAACTGGTGTGAGGAGAAAACTGATCTTATCTGTTTACTGTGTGAAATGCTTAGTTCCTTATATTTTGGAAATTTATTTCGGTCTGTTTTATCTGCACACCCTGCCTTCCTTTCATATGCATGTATAATAAGTAGGTGATTCTCCCCCCCCCCCGACGTACCTTGTTCTTCTTTTCCTAATGTAAGTCATTAAATATGAAATACTCTATAATGTTGTTAATTTCAGAAAGCAGGTAGATACACGTTTTACAGGTGTGTAATCCATATAATAGACATTGATTCGATTTATGCTTATTTTATTTATCAGATTTTATATTTGTGTTACTGCCACTTTCTCTTGCTCTCTCTCTCTCTTTCTGACATGCTGAATCTTGTTTATCATTGGCCACAATGTGTTTGATTTTGCTTTGCTTGCTTGAGCTTCCATGTTTGAACACGTCTAGACAGTTGCTAGGAGACTTGTTAAATGCCAGCCTATTCTTTTTTACCCTCTACTCACACGACATTCCACATTGCTTTAACAGTTGACCTCCCTCTTTTGTTAAATAAACAAATAGATACATTGAAATATTAAGTTGTTGAAACAAAATATACATAAAAATAATGAAAATAGAAAAAGAACAATCTAACTTTTTATGTTAAAAAAAATTAAGGTTTTCTTTAAAATTTTAAAAGGTGAAAGAATTTAGATTTATTAGCAAAAATAAAAATATTCAAAGTATAAATTTGTTTTGCTAAGTTTTATTAACTCCAATCGTTTTTCGGTATAGAATTTTCTTTAAAATCAAAATTCTCTTGATTTGTTTTGTGCAATCATAAAATGCAATTTTTATTTATCTTTAAACAAAAAACATTCTGACATTTTTAAGAATAAATTATTACTTGTGACAGTTTTTGTTAAACAGAAGCAAAATGTCCGTTATCACAATTCCTGATATTGACATGAATATATGGAATTTCAAATTATTTTAGCGAAAGAATTGATTTGTGCAAGTTGTGATTTGTAATTGGTTTTATGTTACTCTTTGGGGCAAAGTAAATTTATTGCTTACTGCCTGAGGTACTTCAACCAGAGAATGCCGACAGAGCTGCCAAAGCAATTTTTAAAAGGCCTGAATCTGTCTCCTTTAGCTGTGCTTACTTAACTCTTCCAATCTTGTTTCACATCTTTCTGCAGTGGAAAGGAAATAAATATTACAATTTGTGTCAGTTATGTTCCCCAAAATCATGACGTGTACTTCTGTAAATACTTTTGCTAATACATATTTTTTGTCAATTATACCACTGTGTTGTCTTGATTAGTTTTAGTTTCTTTTTAGAATGAAATATAGAATTCAAGAAATCAGTTTTTAGTCACTTTTACAGTTTTTGACCTTTTAGCTTAATGATTCGCAGAACATTTTTTTCTTGTCTTAAACCAGTTTGTATAGGATTAAAACTGAGCACATTATCATATTGCCGTACACACTATACCTGTGAATGGATGGTTTTAATGCTGGGAAGAAGGACAACTAACAAAGTTTTAATGGTAAGAGAAGGGTGGAAAAAAAATTGAATGGCCTAAATAATTAAGAGAAAAGAGGGGATGTTTTTTTTTTTTATGATATCACAATATAGTCTGAAATCCATTGTATTTGTGCATGAATTGTTTGTGAGAGCAAAAGTGGATGATGATAATGATGAGAAATTGATGAAAATAAGGAAGGAAAAAAGAAGAACCAAAACAAACATTATAGACTCTGTATGTTTGTGATGACACGAAATTGATTGAAGTATGGAAAACTTGATAGTTGCCAAATGATGTGAATTTCAAAGAGAATTTGTGTTCATTCCTAGGATGAAGGTTTTTGTTGTGTTTTGAAGCAGATACTCTTTCTTTTCAAAGAGTTCCGTTTACATTAGGATTTGCTTTTAATCTGGCTATTCACGAATGATAAACACAGATCTTGGGTAGTTTTGATTTATTTATAATAACCTGTGTTTCAACACCGCCAGTTTTATGTTACATTAAGTAGAGTGAAATGGAAAGAGAATATTAAGGTATTTGTAAACTAAGATAAATGTACAAATACTATGAATAAAGCGGTTTTCAATTAATAATAGTTTCCTGTCATTGTAAAAACATGATTATCAACTAATGCTAAAAATAAGAAATAATCTATTTTTTTAATATATGTAATATTGGCTGCGATAGTAATATATAACTTTATTTTTTGTAAAAATAGCTTTTTTCCCCTTATATTTGAATTCTATTATTATTTATTTATTTGTTTATTTTTATTTTACATATTTACAAAAGAACTGGTTGAATGTTACGGAAATACTTTTAATAGATAACTGATATTTCCTCATATGAAAACAAATTATATATTTATTTGTTTATTTTTATTTTACATATTTACAAAAGAACTGGTTGAATGTTACGGAAATACTTTTAATAGATAACTGATATTTCCTCATATGAAAACAAATTATATATTTATTTGTTTATTTTTATTTTACATATTTACAAAAGAACTGGTTGAATGTTACGGAAATACTTTTAATAGATAACTGATATTTCCTCATATGAAAACAAATTATATATTTATTTGTTTATTTTTATTTTACATATTTACAAAAGAACTGGTTGAATGTTACGGAAATACTTTTAATAGATAACTGATATTTCCTCATATGAAAACAAATTATATATTTATTTGTTTATTTTTATTTTACATATTTACAAAAGAACTGGTTGAATGTTACGGAAATACTTTTAATAGATAACTGATATTTCCTCATATGAAAACAAATTATATATTTATTTGTTTATTTTTATTTTACATATTTACAAAAGAACTGGTTGAATGTTACGGAAATACTTTTAATAGATAACTGATATTTCCTCATATGAAAACAAATTATATATTTATTTGTTTATTTTTATTTTACATATTTACAAAAGAACTGGTTGAATGTTACGGAAATACTTTTAATAGATAACTGATATTTCCTCATATGAAAACAAATTATATATTTATTTGTTTATTTTTATTTTACATATTTACAAAAGAACTGGTTGAATGTTACGGAAATACTTTTAATAGATAACTGATATTTCCTCATATGAAAACAAATTATATATTTATTTGTTTATTTTTATTTTACATATTTACAAAAGAACTGGTTGAATGTTACGGAAATACTTTTAATAGATAACTGATATTTCCTCATATGAAAACAAATTATATATTTATTTGTTTATTTTTATTTTACATATTTACAAAAGAACTGGTTGAATGTTACGGAAATACTTTTAATAGATAACTGATATTTCCTCATATGAAAACAAATTATATATTTATTTGTTTATTTTTATTTTACATATTTACAAAAGAACTGGTTGAATGTTACGGAAATACTTTTAATAGATAACTGATATTTCCTCATATGAAAACAAATTATATATTTATTTGTTTATTTTTATTTTACATATTTACAAAAGAACTGGTTGAATGTTACGGAAATACTTTTAATAGATAACTGATATTTCCTCATATGAAAACAAATTATATATTTATTTGTTTATTTTTATTTTACATATTTACAAAAGAACTGGTTGAATGTTACGGAAATACTTTTAATAGATAACTGATATTTCCTCATATGAAAACAAATTATATATTTATTTGTTTATTTTTATTTTACATATTTACAAAAGAACTGGTTGAATGTTACGGAAATACTTTTAATAGATAACTGATATTTCCTCATATGAAAACAAATTATATATTTATTTGTTTATTTTTATTTTACATATTTACAAAAGAACTGGTTGAATGTTACGGAAATACTTTTAATAGATAACTGATATTTCCTCATATGAAAACAAATTATATATTTATTTGTTTATTTTTATTTTACATATTTACAAAAGAACTGGTTGAATGTTACGGAAATACTTTTAATAGATAACTGATATTTCCTCATATGAAAACAAATTATATATTTATTTGTTTATTTTTATTTTACATATTTACAAAAGAACTGGTTGAATGTTACGGAAATACTTTTAATAGATAACTGATATTTCCTCATATGAAAACAAATTATATATTTATTTGTTTATTTTTATTTTACATATTTACAAAAGAACTGGTTGAATGTTACGGAAATACTTTTAATAGATAACTGATATTTCCTCATATGAAAACAAATTATATATTTATTTGTTTATTTTTATTTTACATATTTACAAAAGAACTGGTTGAATGTTATGGAAATACTTTTAATAGATAACTGATATTTCCTCATATGAAAACAAATTATATATTTGTTTAGAATTGAATGATTTCATATGTTTCTTCAGGGCACATTTTTCTTTTTGTTTTCTTGTTATAAATTTGTGTAAAATGCATGTCAATGTTCACCACATTTTGACCATGTAAATGATTGTAACGACTTTTAGCTGATATGAATAGAAAATGTGGGGAAAATGCTAAAATGTTTTCATCTTGTGAAAAAAAAAAATTGTTTTTATTATGATTTGAATAATTTAAATTATCTCCCCCTCCTTCGTCATCTATCTTTTAGATACTCATCAATTACTATTTTCTGTTTATTTTCTTAATGTGCTTTCTGAATTTTCATACCAGTAATGGAAAACTGTGAAAAGCCCTCTAATTCTGAATATGAACATCCATTAATTATATTTGCCAGTCTATCCGTGGAGGCTTACATTATCTTCTGGGAATCTAATTTATTAATTGTATTACTTTGATTTTGATATATTGATCTTATTTGATAAGACCTAATTTACTGGAAGAGTTATAATTAGATTTACCCTTCTGAAGGAATTTCATTTTTCTTGAAATTTTAGAAATATTATCCTTTCAATTTGATTAAGACATATCCAATTTGACAAATTAGTATTGAAAGTCATTACATATAAGTATATTATTTATCAAAGTAATCTTAATCTCATACAAAAATCATTTATCAACCGCAAAAAAAAAAACAAACAAAACAAACAAAACATCTTGTTCATTTTGATATACTTGCATAAAAACTTGAATCATAGATTTCTGGTTCCGTCTGTAAGATTGTTTTTCAACAAACAAATGTATATTTTATGAGGATTTTTTATCGTATGATTTAGTCCTTTCTTAGATGACTTGGTTGTACAGATACTAAGATGTTCAATTATTCAATTATACCTCCGTGATATATATATATATATATATATATATATATAAATAAAAAATTGGAGAATATTAGATATTTTATACTAGGTAGCACTTTATGTTATCTGGGAATGAACAAGGAATGTACTTCTGCTCCCAGCTCTACACTAACATTTTTATTTTTAATTTCTGTAATTTTCAAATTTTAAGTCCTAAATATAATAAATTCTTATCTTTACTGTTTATTAATGTCCTGTTTAAATGCAGACACTGTGATATTATATTGTAAAAAGCCCTCATACAAAACACTTTGTAAAATTATACTAAGAAAGTAGTTTAATCTTGGTATAAAACCTGGTTTTCAATTGCATCCGCACACATAAAGATAGCTTTACTATGTTTCTGCTGTCTATCTTACAAATTTTGTTTGGTTAAAGTATGGTGTATGAAGTGGTACTGAAATTTGTTTAAAGTCTAATGTTTAGATGTGCATCGTTTCTGATTTTTTTGTGTCACCTTTGATTGTGAAGACATTGAATTATTAGTAAAATTAGACTTATAATTTTGGTTTTATATTTTAACCAATTTGCTCATAAGTTTTTCCTCATTTTTAGAATATATCTGATTTTTATTTTTATAATTTGGATAAACGCTCTAAATAAATTTGAGTTTATTAAAATCATTCCAAAAAATAATTCTAGTCTACCTTTTAAAATTAGAAGTTATTAAGAAGTCTTTTCATTTCAATAGGATGTATTAGAACTTTGTTACCAGAAATGTCACTGGAAATTTCAGGTTCCATTTTATCTGTGTAAACAAATTCCTTTTATTATATATTTTGTAAAAAAAAAAAAAAAAACAACCCAAAAAAACCCTGTAAAATTAGTGGTTGTGAATTCGGTTTTTATATTCCATGCAATCTTTTGTTTTACATTTGCTAGTTTCAAATTCTGTTAGTTTTAAAACCAGCACTAATTTCTATTTGCCACCAATTGAAATGAATTCATTAAATTAGTTTCTAAATTATTGGCTTGTTGGAGTTGATTGATTCATTTCTTTCACACATTTCTTTGGCTTCCAATTCAGTTTGAATATCCATTACTTTGCTTAGTTCTGTAAGAAAATGGCAAATGAAACCACTAACGGTCATCAGCTTAAAAGGCACTTGGCTTCTATGGGATTAATTGTCTTTAAATGCTTTCTAATTGTATCCTATTTGTCGATTTGGCATGCCCCGTTTCTTCCTGCTTCAAATACGTTCTGTTTCTTCACATCTGTTTTCTTGTTTGCAAAATTATAAAATTCTTCCCCTAGTTTTTGTTTCAGAATATTGGCTGGAACTTATTCTGACTTAAAAAAAAACGCACTTAATAATTTTCTAACGGATATCTAATGATTTTGATGTAAATATATTAAGCTATTGTAGAAGTGTAATAGAATTTCTTCCAACCATGAAAATAAAAATTGACTCCTTCCCCTCAAGATATTGCACAATCCATATTGAGAAAAGCTGATCTATTTGTTGGTCAATTTATATTTAGTGATATTCAGTGAAATGTTAGGTGTTCCTCAATGTAGTTTCCCTTGTATTTTGGTAACATCCCATTAACAATATTTGTTACTTTATTAGAATTTTCTGTGCGATTGCTAATCTGATAGAATATGGTGGATTTTCTCTTAAACTCATTCCTGCTGTTACCCTTAACTTGATGTGCTTTAATGAACATTGTTCCACTTAAACCAATGAGATACCAAATGCAGTCGAGGTTTCCATAAACATGTAAACCACTCCATACAACTTTTTAAAAATTTTTTATTTTTTTTTATAAAACAATAGAAAATAACACCTTTATTTTGAGATATCATTAAAATAAGCATCCTAGGGTTTTAAACCCTAGGATGCTTATTTTAATTTTTTGTGGCTGATGCCCAGCAGAAATTCTTAAAAGGCCCAATACAAATTCGCTTTATAGATATTTAAATGACTCCAATTAATTGTAGGAACAGAATAAACTTTAGGATAACTAAAAAAAAAAAATTAAATATGAGCACAAGTCAAAAATAAATCAAAGATAGAGACAAGATAGGTAACAAAAAAAAAAAAAATAAATGGGACAAATTATTTTAGTTCCCTCATGTCAAAGTAAAGGTCACCTTTTATTACTTTGACCTACTTAAAAATGACAAGTGCTAAAACTAGTTTAGTAAGGAGTAATAAAATCAATGAATCTGATTAGCAGCTTAACATCACATGCAGTTGAGAAGTTTTATTACACAAGCTGAAAGGCCCTGCACATAAAATCAACAGTAGATTCTTTGATATTCGAAAACAAGTCACTGCAGAGAGACATATAAAACTTCATCCTCATGCCCTGTGGTGAGTTCTCAACTAGAGCCGGCAATTTATTTGATTGAAACATTCCTTATTCTTCGTTCGATCACGGGTAATGTCGGGTCTCCCTGATAGATAGAAAAGCAATCATTAAACATAAGCACATACAATTAACCTAATGATTTTCTTTGGGAATGAAACAAACAGTTGTGTGTAGCTTATTGACCGTAAGTATATTTTCAAATTACTATTATATTTAAATAGTACCAAAATAATAAACATGCACTAACCAAATCTAATTTGATTGTTTTAGCTAATTTTAAAACCTAATCAATTGTTTATAATTTAATATTGTGATCCAAGTGAACTTGTAGTATTAAAAGATATTAGCTGTCTTCTGTAACTAATGCTTTCTGAACTGTTAAGCGGATTGAAATTCTTTATATTTAGTTCACCAGTTCCTTGACATATCGAATGACCTTTATTGGTAGCAGGTGTTCGTCTTAGATTAATCAATCGAAAGTGCTGGCAAAATTAATTAAAGGTATTTTAATGCTTTTTCTCGTGTCTGCTGTAGCATAGCATAACAAACCGCTTGCTAAATTGCCTCCGGTTAAGTTCAAAGTTAAATTGTTTGAAAGCTTCAGAATGCTCTTCCATATTAAATAAATTAAGTGGAACTGGCTGAGAGAATTCAAATGGTAATTAAAAGAATTGGTTTTGGATGATTTGCAGTGAAGAATTTCCTTGATATTAAGCTTTTAGCTTACTTTAAATCTCTCCTATTTTCGTTTGTAAATGGAGAAACTAGTTTAATTTACTCTGTACTAAACAAGCGATGTCAATAACATTCTTTCTTTGATATTATCGACCCCCTCCACAAATATTATGAAGTAATATATATATATATATATATATATATATATATATATATATATATATATATATATATAACAAAGAAAAAAACCGAAATAAGTTTATCAGCAGAACAATGGAGAGAGAGTTGTTCATTAAGGTAATCAAAGGAAGTTGAATAGGATTGTTCCTATTTACTTGCCTCCCCACGAGGGCAGAGTTAGGCATATGGTCGGTTTTTAATGTGGGGAAAATCCAGCTCCTATAAAAGGAGCACTCTTGATAGGAACAAAAATAAAAATTGTCTCTATCAAGAAAGATTTCTCCTCCACTGATCGAGGACAAAAGGTGAAGTGTGGTATCAGAACAGATACTATACTTGGGCAAAAGGCCAAGAAACAAATAAGAATAGGATTGTTAATCAAAATCTGGTGGCCAAAATAGTTTCAGGAGTTGCAAAAAGTTTTACCACAGGAGACAGTTTATGTAGGGTGTGGTTCAAAGCAGATGGAGATAAGCTGATGATCACTAATGGGTCACTACAGTAAACATAGATCTGGACTTTATATACCAGTACACTTGCTATAACTATTCTATAGAAAGCCCCACTCCCCCCAATGGTTTACCTCTGCTTGTGCAGCTGCCATTGCTCAAAGGGAGCACGCGTTCTGCAGATTCAACCGACATAAGTCCAGTTCACACAGACAGAAGTATACAGAAGCCAGAAATAATTGTAAGAGAGTAATAGCGACAGCTAAGAAAAATTACACTGAAACCACCAGGAAATGCCTCGAAGTACATAAATTAGGAACCCGTGATTTTTGGTAAATCTACAACAGTGTAGTAAATGATAGGCAGACAACAATTCCCCCACTTTCAAACAATCATGAGGTTGCTTGCATGGCAACCGACAAGGCTAATCTGCTTGCCAGTCGGTTTGCCTCAAATTCAACACTGGACCAGGCACACCACTCCCTCCCCGACTTTCCTTTGCGGACAGACGCCACACTAGACGATTTGAAAATCACCCCTTCTCAGGTGCATGGTATCATAAAAACCTAGACACCTCAAAAGCATGTGGACCAGGTCTCATCCCGGCTGTACTAATAAAAAAAATGCTCTGCTGAGGTTGCTCCAGTTCTCTCCAAATTTTACAATAAATGCCTTAACGAATCTTGCTTTCCTGACTGCTGCAAAACCGCTTCTGTGGTACCAGTCTTCAAGAATTCTGGTGAAAGAACTGACCCACTAAATTATCGCCTCATTAACCTCCTCTCACTTTTCGCCAAAATATTTGAGTCCTTAGTTAACCAAGCCATAGTCCAACACCTAACAGCTGTTAAACTCCTGACTGACAAACAATATGGATTCAGGCAAGCCCGTTCAACAGCAGATATCTTAACTGTAGTTTCTGAACGTATATACCGTTCACTGGACAAAACAGGGGAGAGTAGAGCGGTAGCCCTTGATAAGGAAAATTAGAACATATGGTATCACTGAAAGAATACATAATGTAATTAAATCCTTCTTAAGTAATTGTTTGGATGTACGACCGTCGAGGACAACTTGGATTTTTATCCAAGTTGTCCTCTACGGTCATACATCCAAACAATATGATATAAATGCGGGAGTACTCCAGGGGTCTATCCTTGGACTTTTATTATTCCTGATATTCATAAATGACCTCCCTGATAAAATTGTTTTGGAGATGGGTATATTTGCCGATGACACCACCCTCTATAACAGGCATGAGGGGAAAACAAATGAACACATATCTAAGGAAATGGCAGAAACACTTGAGGATGACCTCCAATCTGTAGTGGAATGGGGACAAAAATGGATGGTCACATTCAATGCTACCAAGACTAAGCTTGTTTCCTTCAATAACTATAAGAAACTTTCTCTACCACCAATAGCAATGGCCAAGAACACACTACCTGGAAGTACTTCCTTTAAACTCCTCGGCCCTAACATTTACAGGGAACAGGAACTGGAATATAAACATTGAGAGCATTGCCAAGGCTGCTGTAAAGAAGGTAGGCTCTCTCTACCATTCCTGAAAAATTACTTATGCCTGAAAGTATCCTGCACTTCTATAAGGCCACCATTTGCCCATGTATGGAGTACTGTTGTCACATTTGGGCTGGTGTATATGTTGCTTGTCTCTCGCTCCTGGACAGGGTTCAAGAGAGATAGGTCCTGAACTGTCATCTAGGCTTCAGCCTCTCTCCCATCGACGAAATGTTGCATACCTCTGCCTGTACTACAAATACTTTAATGGTGAATGCTCTGACGAACTGCAAGCACTTGTACCTCCTCGACGTGACTACCCCCGACAAACCCGACAAGCAACTAAGTCCCACCTCTTTACAGTAGAGATCCCTAGATGTAAGAAAGCCTTTTATTCCAATAGTTTCTTCCCCAGAACTGCAAGTTTTTGGAACTCCCTTCCGGGATACTGCTTTCCCAACTGTACTGATATGCAGAAGTTCAAGTGTAATGTGAACAAACATCTTTCTACTCATCTCTCTTCATAATGCCCCAACAAATTATGTCCCCGATAGTAGCCCCCATTTCAAAGTGGCACTTAGCTTGTTTGGGGTGAAAATTCAATTAAAAAAAAAAAAATAATTTGTTTTAAATACTAACACCTGATTCGCAGTAAAAATGCGTTTGGCAGTAATGTTAAAAGACATTTCATTGTAAATAATTAACAACCATAAATGAGTAAATTTATGTTGGTGAAAATTTACATTTCCAAATTATAAAGTGTACAATGGAAAGTAAATAAAGTATTTGTTTCGGATTTCTTGTTATACTGTCTTGTTAAAATCGTGTAAAATAAAGATCTAAATCAAGACTACTTCTCAATCTTCTTCCCCCCCCCCATTACAATTTGCTTGTGTTTTATGGCATGGTGTTAGTGTGGGCAAGTGTGTGAATGTTATTTAATCTAAAAATCCAATACTTATTTTTTGATAAGTCATTAAGCACACTTATTTCTTTCATAGCGGGGGGGGGGGGGGCTGAGATGAGTTTAAATCATAATATACATTTTATTTTATTTATTTTTTGCAAGATTCTTAGTCTGATATTAAAAATTTTTTTAAATCACCTTGAGAGTAAAAAAAAACAAAACATTCATGCAATTTCCGAATAATGACTGGCAGAGGTGGGGAGAATGAGTGTTCATAACATTGTTGGTTCTATTAAGCTTTTAATAGGATCTGACCAAATTTGAACCGTCCTCCTGGAACTGGAGCAATTTTGGTATCTCTACTCATCATTAAATTGGTATGTTAAAGAAAAAAATGAGAGCAATAATGAAAAGCTGTGAATGCATGTGTTAGAAAATCTCTGAAGTGATGAAACTGAGCCATTTAATGATGGAGGTGTGTTTCAGCGTTGATACATTGATGTGATCAGAGATAATCAGTCTATTCTTCTGTAAATGCTTTTAATGTTTTTTATCTTCAGAAAAAAAAAAATCACTGCACCAAGAATACCATTTGGAAGAGTGTATGAAGAAAATCTTA
Source organism: Euprymna scolopes (assembly GCF_053919585.1). Taxonomy (NCBI): domain Eukaryota; kingdom Metazoa; phylum Mollusca; class Cephalopoda; order Sepiida; family Sepiolidae; genus Euprymna; species Euprymna scolopes. The sequence continues at coordinate 144,826,572 of NC_136491.1, forward strand.
ATGAATGATGAAAAATCCGAGACTTTTTATTGTTCCGTAATCGTTTGTAAAACTAAAACTGTTATTGCCAATGCCAACTGCACATTCTAATACTGAGGCATCATTTATACTTTAAACAAAGTATCAACGCGTTTGGAATTGTTACCAGATTAGAAGAGCAGGGTGATGTGGAGGTGGAATTAGCTGTTTACTGAAGCAACAAGAAATAAGGTAGAAAGCAAGTGAACCCTAACCCATTTACTGCCCCCCCAATGTCTGCCTTAGCCTGTAATCTGATCGCAATATGCTAACAAAAAAGTAGGAAGCAAAGAAAACTTGAAGCTGAAAAGAATACTATGAACAAAAAATGTCCTTCCTTTCTTGACCTATTTCTCTCTCCAACGGTTAATTTTCTACACATTACCCCCCCCCTTTTTTTTTACCTTTTGTTTGTTTCAAGTTTTTTTTATTCTTACTTTTTATGTATTCAACTTTTTCTATTACTCACTTCCCTTTCATTTTTGGAAATTTTTATGAATGAACAGTTGGATCATTTGTTGAGACGTCCATGCTGTTAAGACGAGCAACCAACCACTTTAATCAAAATCGTTAATACAACTAGGACTTAAATTTTGATTAAACAAATTTCAAAGTTTTATTGTGGTAATCAAATGTAAAAAAAAAAAAAAAAAAAAAAAATCTTGAAATGCATATTTAACTATAAACCAGCTATTTCTCTCCGGCGTTGTTTAGGAATCTTATTTTTTAATAAAACGAAAGTTAAATTTAATGATAACAACACCATCGGTATTAAATTAATAATGGAACCAAATTATTATAATACTACAGCTATTAAGATCATGTTATTCTAATGAAGGCCAAAATATCAGAAAGACAAAAGGCTATTTGAAAATGACGTCAGGTAGTTGGAGTGGAGTAGGGAGTGCTGATTTTTTTTTCGCAGTCGTGCATCCCTAAGTTTGTATAATTTTTACCATTTTGTAAAATTTAATAATTTTTCTGTGTTCCTGCTTTTAAATTAAACATTTTTATTTTTATTTTTCAAGATATAAAAATTATGTTATGCTGATAGATGTTCATTCAAGCAAGGAAAATATTAGAATTTTACATATAAAAATTATGCGAAACATGTAATCTAAAAAAAATAGTAAAAATACTTTTTGCAATTACAATTTTTGTATGTGAAAATATTAAATAAACAATGTTTAATTGAATGATAATATCAGTAGTTCGCGAAATTAATTTTTCTTCGATGTATATTGAATTCATTAATACAGATTTTTGGGGCTTTTTTCGTAATGTTCCTTCTTTTTTTTATTGTTGCAGTTTATGGTGTTTTATTTTCATAAAAAAAAAGCAAATTCACTTTTTTTACTACTGAAAACCATAACTTTTTAGATTGCTTATTTATATTGATAAAATTATTAAAATGAATCTTTGCTTATTTTTATGATAGTTTTGCAATTCTAATTTTTGGTTTAGGCCTACAGAAAAACATCTTTTGTGTTTAAACTTTAATTCAAATCCATAAGTTACTTTCTAGTCATCAGTTTAAAGTCTTATGAATTGGTTTTGAATATCATGAACACAATGGTTTTTGACTTTCAATTAAAATTTCAAAGAAAATTATATTATGCCTAACGAATTTCAATTGTATCACTAAAAAAATCAAATTTAAAAACAACTGAGCTGTTTACATATTCTAATTGATGAGATTTATATCTTTTAATTGGTTTATCATATTAATACATATGAATGCGAGTCTGCAGTCAAAACCATTTGAGTCTCCTGTCCTACTCATCCTCAAAATAAGTTTCAACCCATGGGGGTCTGTTACATATACTTTTAAAGCAATTAGAAAATATTTTATTTATTTTTAATGAAAAATATTTCAAGAATATTTTTAATAGGTTTATACCATGCTATTTCAAGGAAAGTTTGTTTGACCAAAGTATCAGTTATTTCATATATTAAAATTTTGATGTTCTTTAGCATAAACGAAAAATGTCCCCAGTTTATAAAACTTATAGCCAGAATAAGTATTTTCTGAAAGACTTTCAAATTACTTTTTTGTTATTGTCAGTATGTGACAAGGGTAAAAAAACGTGCTGGTTAGAATCAAATATCTATTTACCAAGTGCAATGTTAAAATGGATCTATTGGGAAGAATCCGACTGGCTTTTCTTATATATATATCTTTTTTGACCAGCTGAAATAATATGCAACAATCTCATCTATTTACTGTAGACATTATGTCAGTAGTATCACACTTCCGATACCATCTTGTGAAAATGTATCCCATATATCATAGAAATGTAGAGAGGTTGTGTTTTGTGATAGTGTAAATTCTTGAATATTTATCACTTGAGAATTTCGTTTGATTCCCTCTGCTCTGTTTGCTTTACATGACTTTGTCATTTTTGTTTATCTTTGAAATGAATGGATTCTGCATTTTGTATTTTGCCTTGTGATCTGTCAGTGTCTCTCGCTTCCCTATAAGATTTCTGTCGGGTGACATTTGAATAGTTGCGCCTGTATTTTTCAGTCGCATATGTGGTAGTTTTGATGATCTTCTCATGCTCGCTTGGCCTTTAAAAACAAGAAGGATTATTTCTCTGAAGTTCGGCTGGCACCAAAAAGGAGATAACATCTTAATTGCTGACAATGAGAATCTACAGAGAAACAACTACAATGTTTTGCTTCAATGCTAACAATCAGAAAAGTAGTGAGGGTTAGGGTTTTGTTTACAAGTTTGCCTTAATAATTATGAACAGTAACTAATAAAATATCTCTTATAGATATGTCAAAATGTTCAAAACTCTTTACTTCCGGTGTTTTTGTTTTTTTAAAAAAAAAGAAAAAGAAAAAAAAAGCTACATTTACCATCTTTTTTTTTTTAATCCAAACAAATATGAGGTTTTGTTATATTGATTAAATTCTAATTCTGATTATCATTTACAAAATATTGTTTATTTCTGTAACTGTTGCAACAATTTTCGATGTTTATTTCAGCATAAATATTTCGGCTGCACAAATTCTACAGCCAACCTTTACAAAAAATAAAATTTTGAATAATTAGAAAAATAAACATATCTCAAACATATTGAAACATTTTGTTTTAGGATTTAAGTTTTGTTTCACTAACAGCAAATGTCTAAGATTTTCTTTTAATGGTGGCGGGGCTTTGTATTTGATAAAATTACATATACATCTTGCAGTAGATACTGACCCCTGCCCTCATTGATCTTAAATTATCTGAAAGTGCTTATGAGGCTGTAAAGTTCATGAATTGAGATTCATTTTAATCTATATGCCAGATGTTATAAAAATACACTAAAATAAGTTTTGTAGATCAGGGTTTGAAATTTTGATCTTGTTTATGATACATTTGACCCGCACACAGTATAACTGCACTAGTAATTTCTTTGAAACACATTTGTTTAAAACTGAGAAATAGCAATGTTGGTTACTTCCTTTAAAAAAAAAAAAAAAATGCCAACTTTCTTAATAGATAACCTTTTGAGAAAGGATATTAATATGTTGTCAATTTCACATGAACATAAAATCTTGATAGTCCATTTTCATAAAGATTTTCCTTTTGAAATATCTTGAAATGTTAATGTTTAAGCTGTTCTTTTGTTGATTATATATTTCACAAACCGATTACTTTTTTTTTTCCAAACTTTTCTAAAGCAAATATAGTAGATTGAAAAGTTACCTACCTCCTATATCGTCATTCATTTTCAGATAAATGTCTAAATCCATACTCATGGTAGAGGGTGCGTGGTTGGCCTAATATGGCAGAGGTTTACACAGAATTTCCTATCATTAGTTACACACTAATCTTGTTGGAAGGTATGAAAGCAAAGTTTCTCCCAGCTATGAGCAGAATAGCAACTTATGTTCAAATCAGATTTATTGGCAAGTAACAAAGTGCAAGATGTGTATATTTATATACTGAATCTGAATGTTAGTTTGAGATAACTTTAAACCTGGCTATGGTAGGGATCATCACTACCTCTGGTAGGCTCTCCCACAAACACAGAATGCTGACTTTCTCCTGTTGCGACAAAAATACCGATGCTATCTTTTTCTGGATCCCATGATTTGATTTCATTTTTCATAGGTTTTCTTTTCCTTCCTCATATGTATATGATAAAAAATTGAACGTGAATTTGAGCTTAGTTTGTAGAAGAGACTATTATGATGAAACCATGTTCTTTTATAAAGCATCTATTATGATAGGCAGAAGTAGGTTGGGGAAGTGAGAAATTATGGAACAAAAAGAGAGTACATAAAATATATTAATATTAGAAATAAAATATTGTAAGTCAATAAATCAAACCTGGAATCCTGCAGTCGGTCAACTGTTACTGGATCCAGATCTATCAGTTCAATGTAATGTGAAGAATTTAAGAATGTTCTTGGTCATTTGTTCTTATAGTGATCTATCCTATTCATAACTAAATGGACCCTTCCAGAAACTATGGAGATTACAAGTCTTGAGGCAGTTTTTCTGTAACTTGCAACTATTCGTTATGTGTGTTAATATACCGTGTTTTCTTATTGACCTTTCAATGTCACAACATTTGGTTGTCATCATTGCATATACATCCAAAATAGTTGATATGTGGTATACATAGAATTGCTGAATATAATCCATTCCTTGTGTATTGCATTGCGATTATTATTCTGTTATTACTTTTTATAAAAAAAAACGATTTTCATGGCTTAATTTTTAAAAAGAATGTTTTTGATTTTATTTTTACTCTTTACTTTAAAGACGAATTGTATACAGTTATCTTGCTAGTCGATCGTCTGCTTTTGTGAAAGCTGTTTTATGTATTTTCTTTAATCAAACGTGAAATGTAATAAATTGAGAGAGGGGAGCATTTTGGTAACATTTATGAGGAAGACTACAAATTGAAGTTTATAAAAATAGCATATTCATTTTAAAAGGAAACCATTTGAAAATTCGCCATTAATATAAAGCTATTTTCTTTTTCTTTTATTTATTGCTTATATTCTTGTACTTTTCTGATAATTTTTACTCAAAAATATGAATGATTTATATTTTCTTGTGTTAAAGAATGACATTGTTCACCATTCAAGTAGGATTTCACCACTCTGCAAACTAATAAATATGTCAAACCGTTATAATTGAGTTTAGCATCAAGTTTTTTACTGTTAAGAATGCGCCATATTTTAATATAAAATAATTTAAAAATGTGAATGACTTTAATTTGCCAGCATATTTCCATTCTAATCCTTTACTTATAATTTTACTGTTTTCTTTCTAAAGTTTATTATATTCTAGCATTGTTTACTGAAGCAGTTCGAAGTCTTATTGCGGTTGTGCCATTTTCATACTTATTTCAATATCACCTTGGTCTTGTTTTTCATTTTCTCTTCAGAAAATGAAGGTTCTGTTTTTTGTCTGCAAAAGATTTTGAAAGCACTGGAAGAATTTCTCTGAAAATTGACATCCAAATAGCTTATGTCAAATTAATTTAGGTAAATCTTTCAGTCAAAATTAGGGAGAAAGATCTCATTTCTTCTAAAGGGACACCGATAACGATTTAGTAATAAAATAAAAAAATTCTGATTATGTGGAGATCTCTACCTCTTTGCAAGTACGATCCTTTATAAGTGAATGTAACATATACTAGAGGAAAAAAAAACATTGAACTCTTGTTAAATTCTTCGAATCCAAAAATATTAACATCTAAAATTAGTCCTTTTGTGCTCCCTTCATCTCCCACTATGGGGTTATTAAACCTTGTTTCACGGTAGACTTCTTGTCACATACAAACATTATTTAAAAAAATATCAATGCACACATTGAGAAAAATTTGGCATTATGATAGAGATAATGTCGGGAAACATTGTTTTTAATATGAAATAGGCTTTATTAAATTAATTTTGTTAGCAGCATGAGAAACGTTTTTACTTTATTATTTTTATTTTATTTTATTTTTTTTCAGATTGTAAAAAATACCTTCATTTTCTCTCTTCATTCAATATGGATTATTTCCTTCTCTTAATCCACATCTATTCTCATTTCTTTTTTTCTCAGAATCCATCTTATTTTTACCATATTCATAATGTAATGTTTTCTCAGAGTTGATGCCATCCTTTTCTAGACATCTACAGGTGTACATTTTACCAAAACGTCTTGCAGATTGAATAAAGCCAGTTTTAAAACGTGTTTTTACTTGTCATTAGTTATATCACACAAACACGTTTCCTGATAGAAAAAAAAAGATAAATGTTATGATTTTGAGTGTTTTTCGAATTTTGGTTTGTGTTGTACTGTTTCGGTTATTTTGTTTTTCAGCTTTCTTCAGATGTTTTGTGGGTTAAAAATTTCATAACAATTCACAGGTTTAACAGAAGGCACCTTTAGAAGGCTGGAGGGCAACATAGCTGTAATGGTCTGATAACCACCAAGATTAGAAGATCTGTCAGACAATCGTAAATGAAAATCCTTCATCCGATTAGAGCAAATATTGCAGATATGATTAAACAAGAACTTTGTTGATAATTTATCCTAGACAATGCTTGGTTTCTTTGTTCATCAGAACGTTTATTTGTTAAAATTGAAGGAAAAAATGTTATACTCAGGATGTATGTTTGTGGTTAAGTGATAATATGCGTTGGATGGGGTTGAGGTGGAGTAATATGCTCAAAAGGTTGCTTTAATTTCTTTCATCATTAAAACTTCAAAAAAGTCCAATTGAAATAAATATGTACTTTTATAAAAGTATATAAAATTATTCACAGCACCCCCCCACCCCTTTGTAAAATTCAAATCTAGTTTTTCATGGCTAGTAAAACATGAATTATAAATGAAAACATTTTCTACTGAACAGAAAAGATAGAATGAGGAAGTAATTTGTTTATCTTTTTGTTGTTGTGTTCTCATGTATGCATGAAAGTCACGTCCTATTAAATATTCTAGTGTGAAATTATAAATAAAACTGCATTGCTCAGAAGAATAACAGCAGTTAGATATTATATTGACCTGCACTGAATATATTCAAAGCAGCTTGAATGTGAAATGTTGTACTTGAAAAGTTGTAAACTTGTCAAATCGGTACAATTCATGTTCGCATTGTATGTGCCAACGATGATACACTCTTATTATCTTCAAATCTTAGTTCAACTACTTTGTTATATGGAAATGACCTTAAGCATAAATATTTATAAGAGAAATCACACTGCTTTTGTCTTTTTTTTTTCTTTGCATGAGGTCTCAAATGGCATAAAAGCATTAATTACTGTTGCGGGATTTATTTTAAAATTATTTGGACTATTCTTTTCATTTCAGGTTTTTGTATTTGGAAACATTTCAACTGATGTAACCTAACTTTCACATGTATTGTTTTTAACCTTGAAACCTGTATGCAATTTTGAACCGAACACTATTTAATTCACAAAGGTAGATTGTTCTCATTCTGTTGGCCATAATGGTCTAGAAGTGCTGTTATTCTTAGTTATTATCTTCTATAGTAAGGATTGAACCTTAGATAGAAAACTTGTCGAACTGATTAACAAATCTTTTAACTATTAAGTTTTGTGTGTCCTATATCTTTTTTTTTTTTTTCTTGAAAGTGAAGATCACTTTTCTTTGACAAAGTTATTTATGAGTTTTGTATTGTAGATCAAAAGATCAAGTAGAATTTATCATATAACGTGTTACTTATCTGACAATTTTTCAAAAATTTTTTATGGAATTCAAAATATGTTGTCAGGACTGTTGTCAAATCAAATAAATATACATTTTTTTTTTCGTATATTTAATTCTAAAATTGTATAAGTATTTACAATTTTATGTTTCTCTATAAGAAATTTGTTTTTTCAAATATATAAAAAAAAGCAAAAAGCACCTTTTTATTAATGACTAGATGTACTAAAATTATTTTAGTTTTTAATTTTTATTTACACATAACTAGGAACTTTCTATCATATTTTTCAATCTAAAATATGAGTCATCCTCATTACTGATTTTTACTTTGGGTGATTATTTAAAAAGGTTTTTAATAGCACTTGTCTTGGTCAGAGTAAATAATTTTTGGAACAGATAAAGTATGCTATCACATTGCCAATAACAAAACACAACTATAGCAAACGAAAATTAATATTACTTGTATTGATCGGACTATTGCTCTCATCTTGAGTGTTATTTGTGCAACGTTTCAGTCAGTTTGGCCTTCGATTATCCTCAGGCATGTTAGTTGTTGTTTGGAAAAGAGAACATTTTTGTATTCTTTGAGTTAGTTTCTGTTTTATGGCTATGGTTTCGTATGTTTAAAAAATATTGGTTGACAAAGGGAGGACAAAAAGGCTTCCAAATGCTATTAATCTCTAGTTAGTCTGTAACAAAGATTTTGTTGGGTATAAACAGCATTTAAGCTGACCGGGAAAATCCAGTAGGATAACTTTATATGTTAAATATTCAAAAGACAGTTAATTAGTGTTTTTATTATTTCTTTAATTATTTTATATTTTTATAACATGGGTCTATTGTTTACCAGGATGTCTTTAAATCTTTCTATTGATAAATAGTTTGGTGATCATTTTAAGTTTTTAATTATTGTTAGTGTATTGAAATCTGTTAAAATTTTTCTTTTAGTTTTTAGTTACCTAAAAATAATATCCAAGAACGGTTAATTTTTATTTTTGATTAAAGAAATATATAGTTACTTTTACATGAGTTCCTTTGGAGGATTCTTGTCACATTTGGGCTGGTGCATCTGCTACTAGTCCCTCACTCCTGGAAAGGTTTCAAAAGAGTTTCCAACTTGATAGGTCCTGAACTGTCATTTTAGCTTCAACATCTGTCCCATTGACAAAATGTTGCATCCCTCTGCCTGTTCTTCAAGTATTTTAATGGTGAATGCTCTGATGAACTACAAGCTCTTGTACCCCCTCGACGTAAATACCCCAGACAAACCCAACAAGCAACTAAATCCCACCCCTACACAGTAGAGATCTCTAGGTGTAAGAAAGCCTTCTACTCTAATATTTTCTTTCCCATAACTGCTAGACTTTGGCACTCTCTTCCGGGATTCTGCTTTCCCAACTGTACTGACTTGCAGAAGTTCGAGTGTGAACAGACATCTTGCTGCTCATCTCCCTTCATAATATCCCTGCGACATATGTCCCCGATAGTAGCCCCCTACTGCAAAGTGGCACTGTGCCTGTTTGGGGTGAAAATTGAATTAAAAAAAAAAAAAAGAAAAAAAGCATTGCAAACTAAATCGCCTAACAAAAAAACGGACTATATGTGACATTAGTTCTTAACATGAAAATCATTGTACCAGCTAATCCACTTCCTGTATCCTTCTCTGGTTACATCCCAGAGCATAACTCTCTAAAGCTAAATGTCAGCTTTCTTTAGATACATTTTATTAATATTTTAAGTTTTAAACTAATATAGGGAAGGTCATGGATGCTATAATGCATACCAGCATAGATCATGGTATCAGTTGAACCAAGTTCAAATCCAGTCGAATTTATTACATTGTATATTGAGTAAAGGCATGAATGCACCATCCACTATATAAAAAAAACAGCAACCTATGTTCAATCAAACTTTTCCAAATAGTATCATTTCGGCATTGAATAACCAAAAAATATTTTATATAAAAATGGATACGCACAATTAACTCCTATAATTTCTTTAAAGAAATATGCTAGTTTTATTTACATATTTGTTTCACCATATCTACTTCAATGTTGTTCTAGGTATTTTTGGTCAAAGATCAGTCTTATTTTTTCATGAATTTTTTTCTGCTTGAATAGCGTGTTTGTTTTGCTTCCTTACATCCTGGTAGTGTGTTCAAATATGGTCAACATTTGCTTCGTGTGATAAACTATTTTTTGATTTTATTTATATATTTTTAAAAATTTTTAACAAAAGAATTAACCTATCAAGGCCTAAAGGCCACTTGAGAAGAAGAGGTGTCACCGAGAAAACAGCATAGTGATCATTTGTGGTGAAAATTAAGTAGAATTTGACTATTTAAGGGGATGGCTCAACCAGAACTGGTTTACATTTGACTTAAAGATGATCATATTGTAGTATGCTGGAAACGATTTGACAGATGGGCAATTCTAGGAGAGAATCTTTGTTCATCGAATTTGCAAGTACACACACACACACACACACACACATTGTTTCCAAGTATTTCTATAAAAAATTCTGTTGATCTGCTTAAGATTCAAATGATATTTTATGACTGACATATTCGATATGTAGATTGAATAGATGTGTTTAAGAACGGATATGTTCTTTTAGATTCTTTACTATTCAATGTTATTGAAGTTATATTTTTTCCTCCACATTATATGGTTTTAGAATGTCAGTATTTTATACGTTTTTGATTTGCATATCAAATAGAATAAAAATGTAGTGTAATTTATCTGAAAATATTTTCTGAAAATTTCATTTTAACATTAATAATTTGAAGGTAAAAAGACATATCAGTTCTCTCTACCTCACTTGTATTTTTTTCAACCATCTTTGGAACCCACCTATTTCAAATCTTAATGCTTACAATAAATCTTATACAAGTCTTATAGGATTTTATGGAAACTAACCCTATGCGGATTTAACCAGCTTCTTCCAAAGGAGGTAGTTCCATGGGAGTGGTCCCCAGTTGCATGTATATCCCAGTTAGGGGAGATGACGACGTTAAGTTTTTGAAACTCTTGCAGGGAGGTGTCGACGTTCTCCTACATACAGTGCCTGGTATTCCCGAATTGGTCACCCATCTGATACTGACCAGGTTCAATGTTGCGAGAACCGATGTGTCAACGTAAAAATGTTGTATACGAGATTTGGGATTTTATGCTTGACAAATGAAAGATAATTACGATTGTTTATTACAATTTTATCTTTGTATTTTTCAGGGTGCTCTATAAAACCAAGGGAGCCAAAAAAAAAAAAATCTTCAACTTATATGAAGATATAGTGAAAGACAGAAAACACTCAAACCTTTTCTTGGTAAGTTTTTTTTTTTTTTTTTTTTTACATTTGAGATAATTAGCTAAAGAAATATTTTCAGGTTTATTCCTTTATTTGATAAATATTTTATGAAAATACATAATTATTTTTTAAATGTGACACTGACAGGCAACTGATTCAAACTGGTATTGAACCTATGATCATTTCGTTGACAGTTGGCGATTTTTAAACATTCTGCTCTCAGGCAGATGCCATTACCAAGTGAAATCTAAATGCTTTTATATAATGAAACAATAAATGTGACTGATCATTTTTGTGCACTTTTATGGCTTTCTGATCATCAAAAGTGTAATAATATATCGGTGGTGTCTTTTTATTGGAATAAAAATTAAAATTGATTAAAGTGAACTTGAAAAAAAAAAAATAACAATGTTTTCTCAAATAGATGCATGCGTGATGTTGCAACATCCCATTACATTCCATACAAGGTAATTTTCATAGAAAAGTAATTTTGTTTTGTATAAATTTTTTTCTAAATTTTAATTATGAAATATTAAGGACAAACAATTCTCCTTTATTTAAAATATTGTGACAACTTATTGAATAATTAAATATATTTTTTTAAGTGAAATATTTTGTAATCCTTAAAGAGTAAAAAAAAGGTAATTTTATCAGTTATCTATCAACAATCATTTCTGCACCACATGCATTTCATCTGCCCGGTGTAATGTTCTCTATCACTAAAGTATTTTATGAAAATAGTTTGCAAGATTTTAGCTGTATAAAATAATCTTCAGAGATTTAATAATTTTGCAAAAGTTCTTATTTCTACTCTTGCAACCTTGTAAATCTCTCCCTCTCTCTATATATATAAAGTTATAGTTTCTGTCTGCTTGTTCACTAACTCCCTCTAGAGTTTTGGAGATATACCCCCAGAACCGTATGTATTATGAAAATACATTATTCAGGATACTTGTAGAAGTTTCTCCTCTGGCCATGTTGTAGGTTTTCACATTGTTGACTGTTGAGGGCGCATACAAGTATAAACAAATGAACAAACTCAAGAGAAAATCTACTCCAACACATCCTGTATATATTGGTTGGGTTCTGGATGTATGCATTGTGAAAACAACCCTCAAAACGTTAAGGTCTTCATCTACATCTGTCGATGCTTCTTTGTTGTCTGTTGATTTGGCCTTCGGGACAAGATCAAAGTGTAGTATCTGTTCTTCAGATGCTGCACTTCTATTTCTTGTTCTCTTTCGGTGGAGGAGAAATCCTTCACGACTGAGACAATTTTTATTTTTGTACCTTTTCTCCACGTTAAAAAACGACCCTGGTGTCTAACTCTGTCCTGTGGGGAGGCATAGTAAATAGGTACTCTAAGTTTAACTGTGTCCAACTCGTCACTGTCCTCAACGGTCGCAAAACCAAGACTGTCCATAAACTCCAGACTGTATGGCAAAACTCATTGCCACTCCTAAAACTAACTCTAAATATATTGACCTCTATTGTCCCAATCAATGCCATACCTTGATTAACAATCGTATTTTAGTTCCATTCCTGTGCCTTGGTGAATAACTTCACATACTTTTGTTCTGCTGGGAAGGGGACATCGATAGTATCACAGGAGAGGTGGTGATAATATAGGATTTGCATTTGCGCTGGACATCTGTAAATGAGAAATAAAATATTTTACTTCATTAAAAAAAAAACAAACAATAGAAATGTTAATAAGGAGTTCAAAGTTTGAAGCAGGTGTGCAGAGAGTTCTCATTGATTGCCAGGAAACATTGAGTTTAGGGGTTACAGACTAAATTTACTGAAATTTCTTTCAATAAATCTCCTGCAACGTAATCAATACTGAGTGTACCTTTCAACATATGCATCTCCAAAATGGAATATTATAAAATGTAAAAAAAAAAAAAAAACAATGACAAAATAACATGACCTTATGGGCTGGCTGCAAAAAGACATAGGGTTCCTTATTCAACACTAACCTTTCTTAATAGTTGTTTATCAGTTTTTTGTTCTATTATGAATATTGTCTTTATTTAAACCCATATGACTGTATCTGGATATTTTTATAGCATTGCATTCTAGATTGTTTCAAGCACTCTAATTCCTTTTCTATCTTGTTTTTTCGTTGTTTGTTGTGTCATAAAAGAATTATATAAATATTGTTGCTTGTTGAAATGTACTTTATGTCAAACAACAAAAATATGATTTATTGATATTTCATGAAACCAATCGCATCAATAATCTTTAATAAAGGTGTCTTGTATCTCAGTTGGAGATGAAATCTTTGTCTAGACTTTCCATAATGTTCACTGATACAATCTAAACGGGTGAGAATGACTTTCTCAACATCATCGCTCTGAGCAAATCTTTGCACAAGTGTCAGCTATTTATTTTTTGTTAATCTAAGATATGCAATCTTCACAGCTAGAAAAGAAGAATCTGATTAATTCTGAAACCTTAAAAAAAACAACAAAAAACTTCTCATAAATCCAAAAAAATCATTCTCGTATAGTTCTGATCATTTGATTAACTTGAAAAAAAAAATTTGTCATTAAAATTGTTTTCTCTGAGGCCTATCAATTTCAATTGGTTTCTTCATCATATTTGTGTTAACTTTTTTTTCTGAAAATGTTCTTTTGTCAGGAAAATGTCTATATGCAATATTATCTGCTTTTTAAACAAATTTAAAACATCACAAAGTTTGTCTTTTGTTGACTATTTGAATTTTGAATTATCATTTAACTGTGGTATACTCTGTATTAAATTTTCTTCATTAATAGATTTATTAACACCAATAACTACAATCATCTTTGCTGGTGCTACCAGATCAGGCGGTCTGAAGATACTGGCTTTCTGATGCACCAAATTTTTATTTCTTTTTCCTTTTTCAAACCTTGATCATGTTCTACAAAAACTACAATTTTCTTCTACAAAACAATCAAACCAAACATCATAAATAAATATTTGAATATATATATATTTTAAGCCCCCCTCTTTGGGTAGAGCACTGTCATAAATAATCTCACCCACTACTTAATTGGTTGAAAATGCGAAGCTCGTTGTTTGTTTGTTTACGAACAGGCGATTTGAGCACTATAAAAGTGGTGGCGGGTGTCTATTTAAATAGACATTCTGACGAGTTATTTACGGACGTCAATTCCATGGTCGAGTGGGAGAACCGCCGACTGTCAACACGACGGTTCTAGGTTCAATCCTTGGCTTGGGAAAGATGCTAGTCTAGCGGCACTGATGAGTTGTGATACAACGAAACAGGACTGTATGTCGATGACTACAAAAATATATATATATATATATATATAAAATTTAAAAAATAACTATTTGTAAAATGACTGGATTCGGTATAAAATGACTGAAAAGTGTTGATATACTGTAAAACAAAACAATCAAACTCCATGGATTAGAAAAAAACTTGAAGCATTATAACTTTTTTTCAAAATTACTTGATTTGGAATCAAATCCCAAAATGGTGGATATGCCATGAAACAAAATCAATCAAATAACTAACCCACAGCTATCTCTATAAATCTAGTAAGCATAAGGTCACTTTCTTTCTCTCCTCAACATTTTCTTTCTGCCATCTTTAAATTAATGTTTATAATATGAAAATCCTATCATTTTTAACTTGTTTTTGTAGATTTATAAGGAAAGAAAAGTAGATAAAAAAAAGCATGAAATTTGAATTATATAACAAAAAACCCATTAATCACTGTTGCTGTTAGTGAGGAGGGCTAATGGGTGTACTTCCAGATATTTATGAAAAGTCTAATTAAAATTAGAAAAAATTATTTGAATAACCAGAGATTTTCTGGGGTTACCTGTACTTGTTTTATGTAACCATTAATCTCAAATTGTTGATTTTGAGCTTCAACTAATTAAGCATATTTTCAAAAAAAATGTCTGCTTTTGTCCTAAAGTACACAAAAACAGACGTTTTTTGCAAATAACCTGTTGGGAATAGATCCGTTTCTCTGAAAATTTGTCTCAATCAGGTTATACATTTATAATGAAAAAACAAAATGCAAAAAATCCTGTTAAAAAAACTACTTAGCTGATTTTGAGAAAATTCGAAAACATATAGACAATGACCAAAAAATGAAGATATTGAGTAAAACTCAACCACTTTCAGTGATATCCGGGGATTGAAATGAATATTATGCTTAAATGAGCAACATGAATTTTTAAGATACAAATTTATGGTAGACGCAACTCCTAGTCCAATTTGTGTTTTCTTTTGTAACATGCACGTTCTTTTAATACTGCTGTACACATGATATCAATGTTTAATCTTTATATTTTATTTTGGAAAGATTTATTTTATGACAATATTATATTTCATGTACATTTCTGTCAGTAAAAATGACTGGTTTTAATGGCCGGATTAAAGTTATTAGTTTATTCCGTTTCTCTAATGCATTAACTATTCTTAGAGTTGGCAACGTTGTTCATAATAAAATATGTTTAGTATACTGATTATTTTATCAACAATTTGAATTTTATATGAATGCACTTCGATTTTCATGTTTTAAGGGTGGAGTAAATGGTTTAAGTGTAAACAGCATATTTTTATCTTTTTCACATGAACCTAAGAAGCATTGCAAAAAAACAAAAACAAAAAAAAAAAGTAGTTATGAACTTTAACTTTTCTGATAAGGAAATGCTCAAGTCTAATCTGTCATCACATCTCTGGATGTTGAAATGGACTGAATGAGATGGATATAAAATAAAACCAAAAGAAAACCTTAAATCATGTCAAGACATTTTGAAGAATCCATTTAAAAGACATTTCAGACATGTTTTTCCAAATGTCTTTGACCTTTTAAATAAATATCTATTAAAGCAGAACACCTTACATAATGACAAGATTAAATCTTTGTTAAGTCATTTCTTTAAAACTGAGGAAGGAATTAATTACAATCCTACTTGATTAATGTTTTTAATCTTATAACACACATGCATGCATCATCTACATATATTATTTTTACATGCGTCACAACCTCTCATTAAAAGGGCTTTGTTAGTCTGACACATTTACATTTGAAATAGAATTTTTATTGTGGAGCTTGCAGATTGAATATATTAGCTCTTAACAATATCTATTTTTTAAGCCTTCAAGTGAAAGGTAGATTTTTTTTCTATTTCATTTGACCAAAATTACCTATCTTGATTAATTCTATTTTTTTTTATTTTTACCCTTACCTGACCCTGTAGATTCCTCTCTGTTGATTTTGATGTTTGTGGCAAACTTAAAAGATTTTATGAAAAATTACATTTTCTATTTGTTAGGAATTTAACAGCAAACCTTTGTCAATAGCATGCGTAATGTTGGTTTGAATGTAAACATTAATATTCTGTAGTTATTTATCCCTCTTCCATGGTGGGATGATGTGACACAAGAGTCAGAAAGTGGGATTTGAAAA
Organism: Euprymna scolopes; assembly: GCF_053919585.1. Classification (NCBI taxonomy): domain Eukaryota; kingdom Metazoa; phylum Mollusca; class Cephalopoda; order Sepiida; family Sepiolidae; genus Euprymna; species Euprymna scolopes. The sequence goes on from NC_136491.1 coordinate 144,843,003, forward strand.
GCCAGCATCCTAGAGGGAGGGCACTCTGGCCTACAAAAAATGTCTGAAAAGGCTAATCAGCATTCCCCAATAAGGGTGTCTCAAGTGATTATCAATAGCCGAATCTTTTTTCAAAGGGTGAAGGCAAAACGTGAGAGAGTGGAGTTTCTGGGACCAGAGACGTACCTCAAGCAACAAAAAACAAGTCATCTCCACAATGGCATAGACTCTGTTGGCATTGGTGCTAAAGGAAAACCCATGGCTGATGACTAAAAACATCTCTTCTGTGTATGTTTCCCATAATTACACTTTTACATAATAAATAAGTGGCATAAATATAAATAAAATAAGCCATTTGGGACATTGTGCCGCAAATCCCACAGTAAACATGGCATTATGCCACATTTTATATCTCCTGAGAAACTTGGTAAATACCAGTATATCAAAAAAATCACTTGTGATTAACATGGTGTTGTTTTTAATCATTCAGTTTTCATTACAGACTGATATTAAATCTCTATTCTTCATCTGGTATGAATGTGAGGAGTATGTTGTCTTCAGTTTGATATAAATAAATACTCACTTTAGCTCAATTTTTTTAAATTGAGAACAGAGGAGGTAAATACACAAGATGTTTGTTTTTGTAGTTTGCTATATTATTCAGAGATGCAAGAATTTTATAGTTCTAGTGATGGTTTCCACAGCTTTTAGTTCTCTAGTTTCCGTTTTACAAGGCAAAAAATTAATCTAAAATGCGACATTTTCCATGAATAATTCAGCTGGAAGGAAGAGATTAACAGGTGTATTAAATTAAGTCTTCTGTTCCTTCTTTATGAAAAAATCCAATATATATATATATATGTATATATAAGAAGAAATTTAAAATTTAAAGGCAAGAAAACCAAAAAGGAAGTCGAGGATGAAAAAATTAAAAAAATAGATATGAAAGAGATGAAAATGTATTATCTTAATTTTGCATCATTTTGAAATAGTTTTGTTCAATTACATAGAAAACTCACCTTCTCGTATATAAAGCTTGAATGTTTTTGCTTTTTTACTCCCCCTGCCCACACATACTTATTTTAACTCTTTCTAAAAACCTAATTCATAGATTAGATTATATATAGTTATTTGTCACACTGATATTGATATAAAAAACATTTTTCTATTTTAAAAATGAATACAACTTATATACTTTCTTCTGAATACACCTGCGATTTCAAAAAGAATAACTAATTTGCATATACCTTTTAAAAACAAACATAATTCAGTTTTTTTTTTTTTATTGGATGATTTCACTATTACACACAATTCTTTTTGTGCATATTTTCTACATTGTGCATAATTACATGGCATTTGAAGCTGCATTTAGAGTAAATATCAATGGAACGGTCACTACCAAACTACTCCTTCAATTTTTGATCTAGAAACTTGATATATGCGATATTCAGACCTGTGAAACAATCAGATTGGTTTTTAGCTTGAAGAATAACTGTTAAGAATTCAAAATTAGAACTTTGCAGGTATAGTGTGATGCTCTACACATGCGTAAATATATATCTATATTTAACTGCATTAATTTGTCATGTTTTGAGATGTGTCATTAGCTCAGATGGCAACGAATAATGCTGGGGAGCGAAATGTTTTGGTTCTGATTCTATCTGATGCTATCCAGATAATTTTTTTTAACTTTTGAAATGACTGCTGTATATTGAGTAGAATGTCTATTATATAAAATGCAAAATGAAATCACTGCTATATATTGAGTACAATGTCTATTATATAAAAAGCAAAATGGGCGCGAGCATTTGTGTGTGTCCACGAAAGGCTTTTTGCATCGGGTTTCTTGTGTCGGTTAGATTCTGCGAGAAGGTTTCGCATACTTCCCAGATCGTAATATCTCAGATTTGCAAACGGACATCATCTCTTTTTTTTTTTTGATTGAGTTAAAGAAAATTCCCATCGTGCTGTCGTATCAGCTGTTTTTTTTTTTTTTTTTTGTATAAATAAAGCAAAACTATTGGAATGCAACCGCCTGGCCTTTAGGCTGAGTAAGTAGTATCTGTTCTGAAATTGATCCTTGGTCAATGTAGAGGAAATCCTTCATACTGTAACAATTACTATTTATTTGGATACTGCCCCAGAGTGTCCCCTTTTTGGGGGAGCTGGTTATTCCCCCACATTAAAAACAGCTTTGTGTTTAAATTGCTTTAGTAGGAGCTTTAAAACAATGCCATTTCTGCAATGACTACATTAAATTTTAATGCTTTAGACGTCCGGTCGTGTCATGGAGTAACGGTAAGATGTCAGACTTTCTTTCACTTTCTTTTCCGCCTTCGCATCACGGGTTCGAGCCTTCTAGCATACTACCACATTTTTTTTTTTTTTGGCTCAACACACGCCTCTAAACAGCCAGGCAACGCCGGGCACCCAGGCTAGTATATAATAAACAGAGAATTGGATCAATAATAATAAACACTAAGTCTGTATGAATAATACATTTAAATGCATTTTACAACTGGGCAGCCTGCTAATAGCTAATAATCCTAAAACACTTATTGAGGGTAGAAAATAAACTTGTAAGACTTCATACATTTTTTTCATGTGATGTAGTATCTCATATATACAATTTTGAATTCAAGATTTAAAAAAAATGGATTGAATCGAGTCTGATAACATTTTTGTGATTATTTTTGCAAACTTAAAACATTCGTTTTACATTATAATTATAAATTGCTCAAGTGTTAGCAATAAAATCCTATTTGTTTAAAACTGAAGGAAATTTCAACATTTCTCTTAATATTTAGATCGGCTTTTTCTAAAATGTTAGTCAATTTAATCCTTTGAAACAACTGTAAAATATTCCAATCAAATTGCATGACACTGTTGTAAGAAAAATATTTAAATTTCTATGATAGAATTAAGAATGTTTATTTAAATAAGTTGTTATTGCTATAACATCTAAAAATCGCAACACTAAAAAATATATCTATAAAAGTGAAATTGTGTGTCTGTGTGTGTACATTTTCCTACCAAACTACTCTGTCAATTTTCAGTCTTCAAACTCGAGATTTGACATAAGGGGTATTGAGATTTGGGAAAACTGTTTTGATTGGTTTTCAGCCAAAAATTTGGCTGTCAAAGTTCAATGATTTGACCTTTGAAAACTCTACCAAACTCCTCTGCCAATTTAGGGTCTAAACACTTGAAATTTAAGATGTAAATTACTTGGACATGGATCAAACTTGTTAATTTGATTTGAGCCCAAAACAATAAATGTTAAGGGGTCAAAATTGTGGTCAAAGTTAAAAAAAAAAATTGACCTCTGTGGTTTCTACCAAATTATTCAGCTAATTTTTTGGTGTAAACATTTGAAATTTTACATAAAGTGTATTCTGACACAGGGCAAGCTTTTTAATAAGTTTTTGGCCGAAAATTTGAGCTGCCAGGTGGGCTCAAAGTTCAAAAGATTTTACTTCTGCAGTTTCTAGCAAACTGTTCATCCAATTTTGGGTCTAAACATTTGAAATTTTACATAAAGACATGCAGCAAGCTTTTAATCAGTTTTTGGGCGAAAATTTAGCTGCCAAGAGGTCAGAGTTGAAAGAGTTGACCTTTGCAGACTCTACCAAACCCCTCCGCTAATTTTGGGTCTAAACACTTGAAATATTAGATGTAGGTCACTTGGCCATGAGTCAAACTTTTTAATACGTACATATGCACATAAAGTTATGAACAGTACATAGGACCCAAGCAAAGCCAGGCTGAACTTCTAGTATATATATAAACAGAAAATGTTTCACAAATCCTCATTGGAGAAAAATATGCCAATCAGTTAAATCTGAAAAAGAAATGCATAAAGTAAAAAATGTCATTTTGCATGTTAACGTTTATTTCATAATGATTTCCTTCCTATTTCACCCGTCTCCTTGGGTTTTGCTTATTTCTTATTTTTGTTTAACTTAAAAAAAAAAAAAATGAAACAAATGAAATTGTTTATGAAAATGTATTCAATGTTGGTGTTGAGCATCATTCATTGGGAATGAATCAGATGATTATTGTTGGCATTTCTTTCCCTGATATCTTTCTAGTTAGAATTCTTTCTAGAAAGACATCAAGTACAGGAAAGACTACATGAAGGTTGCCAATCTCCTAAGTGAAAATGTTTCATTGAAATGAACTGAATTTGAACTTGACACATCCAGATTGTCAATCTGTGTCGTCAACCACTTGACTACTGTCACTTTCTTGTTGTTGAATGTTATTATAAATGTTCACTTTTTTCTTTTCTTTTTCACAATTTCTATGCTGACTCCAAATTATTACTTACATCAAATAAATTAGAAATATCACAAATAAGTTTGCTTGTAAGGCATTTGTTTTTTACAAAAAGTTTTATTATATAAAAATGAACAATTTCAGTAATAAAACTTGTTAGTCATGTTCGTCTCTTTTGAGGCTACTAAATAACAGACACATTAATGAGATGTAAATGAGAAATATCTTACAATTTTATACAACATGAACTTTTTTTGTCTCCTGAATCTGCCTTTTACTTTTGATGTAATCTCAATCGCTTTTTTTTTTTTTTTTTTTTTTTTTTTTTTTGCTTGGCTGCCTAATTTCTAAGAACGTTGGTGAAATGAAAGACGACGGCACCAGATAAAATTGATACATGATTTACTTTTCTCAGAGATTTCAGATTCTTTTTTTGTGAGACTGTATTATCTATAGGTTCATTAGAGGCTACTAAAGAGCAGTCTTGTTGGTTATGAACTTATAATTAGCAATGATTCCTAAATAAGTCCTATTCAATGCAATGTTCAAGAGAATAGCTTAGTTTTCTTTACGTGTGAAATATTGCATTATGGGAATTCTAGCTAAATCCTATCCATAGTTGTTTCAGACACACTATTGCTACAACTGACAAAGAAACAAAAACAAAATAACAAGGTCATGTGTTGAAAGGCACTTCCTTTTATTTTAGTTTTTACTAGACTGTTTGGAGAAAGTTCTGAAAGTTATAGGTGTATAACCATTTCATGGCATTGCATTCTCTGCTGGTGGCATCAACAAATTAGAATGCATTGTTGGATTTTTTTTTTTTTTTTTTTTTTTAAATAGGTTCATCTGGTATCTGGTCTTTATGTGGTGAACCTGCTCTTGTCTTCTCTCTCATAGGAGACTGGAATTTGTTTAGGATGGACATGCTGAATATTCACAGCATCACTTTGTTGAATTCTGCAAATTAATCATTCTTGTGTCATACATTCCTTGGCACTTTCTTTTTCCATTTTGGTCATCTGAAGAGGCTCATCACATGCCTTTCACTAATTACTATTTTTCTTAATAACTGATCTTATTGGACCATACAGAGCCTCACTCCCCTTCACTATTTAGCACAAGTAGATGTTTTAAAAACTTTAATTAGCATCATTAAATTCTTGTAAATGAAAAAAAAAAAAAATTTTTTTATGGTTTCACTGTAAATCTTTTTTTTTTTTTTCAGCTGAATCAAAATCAAATAAAATAATCATTTGTTTAATGACAATAGCTCTTGGGTTCCAACAAAGCAAATTGGAAACCTATGGACAAAAGTTTTTTGATACACACACAAAAAAGGATAAGTTCTATAATGTCTGAACAATCATAATTGATCATCAGAGATAATTTGCAGTAGTTAAACTGTTTTTCTTATTGTTTTTCCATTGGTCCTCACATTTTTTAAATATTCAAAAATTAGGTAACAGATGTTCAATGCTCTGTTGCAGCAGATATTTTGATTTTTCTGGAGTGAATTGCTGAAGAACTGCTTGTAAATTTAATAAAAATTTCCCTCCTTTGAGGAGAAAGCTGGCTCAACTAACCCGAAGGTAAATACCGCATTTGGCAGTGATGAATTATGTACAGAGATGATGATGATGAATTGTTCTATCATATTTTCATAAAATAGTATTTTTTTTTTTTTTGTAATTTAGAAAAATAAGGAGTGGCAGGTCTTATGGCAAATGTAATGGGTGTTAGTAAGTAAAACAAATATATTAAATAAAAAATGTAGTTTTAAAAATGAACATATCTATTTAATTATTAAACAAAAACTTTTTTTAATCATTGCTGTCAATGCAGGGTTTATTTAACATTTTTTCTTTTTTAATAAACTGTTTTAAGGTAATCTTAAGTTTTCAGTGTGTGTAGCTATATCTATATGTAGGTATTGCTGTGTAAATTTAACCAGAAGTTATCATTTGAATTAAAAGAAAAATCTAACCGGAAGTTTCATATTACTTTTTTTCTAATCGCTTTAATTAATATTACTACAGATAATAATATTAATATAAAACAAACTATTGGGTATATATGAGAAAATTTATATAAATAAATTTAAAATGTTTCTCGTAACTAGTTGATCTAGTTATTTCTACTTAGTTAAATATTTCTTAATGTTTAACTAGATATTGGTTTTGTAAAATTTAATTTTTTTTTTGTTTCCCATTTGTTTTGCACAACTAAAATGTTCTTGCTATTAAAATCCGGATGGAGAGAAGCACAAAAAAGATGCGGGGAGTCTTAATTGTTTAATTTGATCTCGAGAATCATTCTCCCTTTTCTGTGTGCAATTCTTGAACCCATAAAGTGAGATTTTCGATATCTTGTTTCTGGGGTCTGCGTTTGTGAAGCTAATAAAGTTTCTCTCCTTGTACAATGCTTTTAGCTTAAAAAAAAAAAAAAAAAGATAATGACCAGGAAAGCATTTTATAGATCTACTGCTGGGGTTTTATTTATTTATTTTTTGTCTTTCTGTTGGGCTGTTTTATGGTGGGAAGAAAGCAATAACAATTTTTATCATTTTTTTCTCTCTGTTTATCCCATCACTCACTAAATCTTAAATGTTTTTACTTAATACTTTTTTGTGAGGGTAAAAAAAAAAGAAATGTCTATTTGATTTTTATATACAAGTTCAAAAAAGGTACTTTAAGCATTTTAGATTGCACACTATCTGTCCATGTTCTCAGAAGGAACACACTGTATTTCTATATACTGATATGATTAACAATAAAGCAAAAATATTAGTTTCCAATAATCAGTTTTTCTAAAATTGAAAATGAATTTTACTCTTTTGAATGTACAATTTCCATAATTCAGCATATGAAGTCTTTTATCAGATTTATTTTACGCAAAGTTTAATCACCATTACAATTCCTTGAAATTTTAAAATACAAGGACTCAAGTTTGCCCAGCTGGGCAAACTTGAGTCCTTGTACCGGAAAAATATCTAGTAAATAAAACGTTGTTTAGTAAATCGTTATATTTTGCATTTTTTTTTTCATTTCCATACACCAAACATGGATATAAATATTGCTAAAACATCCACATAAGCTTCATTTCAGTATGTTACTTTCCTGGGTGGGTTGCCTGTAGGCTGAGATAAACCGTGTCGCACACACACACAGACAGTAGATCGAACTTACTAAGGGAGATAATAACTTCTGGTGAATACCAGAAAAATATCCAGTAAATAAAACGTTGCTTAGTAAATCGTTATTTTTTTTTTGCATTTTTTTGCATTTCTATACACCAAACATGGATACAAATATCACTAAAACATCTGTTGAGTCATAAGCTTCATTTCGGTACCTTACTTGCCTGGGTGGGTTGCCTGTAGGCTAGATAAACCGTGTCACACACACACAGACACTAGGAAAATTTATAAGATTTCAGTGTCACAATCTATAAAGAAAATGGTCATATGTTGCATATAAAAATTACTTTTGAAAAATTTGTTTAATTTTTCATTTTTTTTTAAATGTCATAAACACTGTTGATTAATCACAATTAACATTTAAAAATGTTTAATTTTTTCTTTCATTTCAATCCGATCTAATGATCCATGTTGAATTTTTGTTTTCTAATTCGCTTGTTGCTCATGTCGCTTTGTAGAAATCAAATAATAACTTTTTTTTTTTATAACAAAATACAATTTTGAGAGAAATTTAATAGATTGTGATAACTGTTTATAATAGAACAAACTGTTTATTTTTGCATATCTTGCTTCAATTTAACTTTCTAAAAACATTTTTCTTTATAGAAAATATAAATTTGTGATGGATTTTATATGCAGATGAGATTTTCATTTTCGCTCGATTTGAATGGATTATATTCAAAGTTAGGTTCTTGTTGTAGATGAATTTTAATTCCAGGTTTTAGAAATGTATTAATCAGAATTAGGGATGTACCGATTATCAAATTTGCCGATTAATCGGTTTTCTAATGCCAATTTATCAGCAAATTTTGTTGTCATAAATGATACTAATATTAAGTATATTGTAAACGAAGACACGTTTTGTTTGCCAATGAAATTTATCTAAGATACATACATTGTCTACACCATATTATTGAATAAAAAGCATGACGTGCTGTTAATATGTAGACTTATACAACTGCACTGAATTTGAGGTAAATAGATGTAAGCATATGGAAAAATTCAGTCCTTTCTATAGAATTAACATTTTTTTACTCTAAATCACTGTTAAAGAAAAGTATTACTTCATCTTGCAGTTTTCATGTTGAGGAATTATACAGTAAATTGTGGCAATGTGCGAACAAAAAATAAAGCATTCTTCATCAGTTCCTCATTTTTGGACTCTCGCTACCATTGCATATATATTTTTATTTTTCTGGTTCAGATAATGCATATTTTATTGAGATAAATTACTAATTAGATACCAGACATATGTAATTTCAATATGTAAAAATATAACTAAATATTGACAACAATCTTCAACCAGTTTCTGCTGGAAGTATTTTGATGTCGATCCCAAGAATACAGCTGCTTTCAAGTTATGTCAATCTATTACATCAAAGGATAAAAAAGTCAGTAAAACTTTTACAATGACTAATATCTTCGAAATGTTCATTCAAAAAAATCAAAAGTTGCAGATAAGAAATAGAAGCACAATGAATATTCAGAGACAACATTCTAGCAAGTACAAGCCTCCAGCAAAACACCACATTACTATAGAATCAATATTGGCCAAAAAGAATGTTTGGAATACTAATGATCACATGTCACAAGAGATCCATTATCTGATAAGAGAAATGATTGCTGTTGATATTCAACCATATTCTGTAACATCTGACATTGGATTTAATAATCTTATTGCAAAACTTTGTTCAAATTACAGCATTCCATCAAAAAAGTACTTCACCCTATAATTTTCGATATATTTATAAAAGTAAAACAAAAATTCAACTGCTTCTTGTTGAAATTACCAGCATTTTATGAACTACAGACATTTGGATAGCTACAACACATAATGTTCCCTTTCTGAGTTTGACAGGTCATTAGCTTTCAAATAACTTTGGACAGTGCAGAGTTGATCTTAGAGTTGTTCTATTCCCTAGTGCACACACAGGTGCAAGAATAAGTGAAGAATTGCACAATATTCTGAATGAGTATAAAATCTTCAATAAAGTTTGTGGGATTCAGGAATAAATACGGTTGCTGGTGTCAGGGATTGTGATTCAGAATAACTCTCATACATTGCAACTCAGGTTGTGAAGACAACCATTACATCATTTAACAGAAATACAGATTCTCACTTTAATTGCTTTCTATTAGCAATTAGCAAATTAACTGAAATGCAGGATCAGCTTAATTTGGAAAAGCAAATTCATCCAAGGTATGCCTACATGGTGGAATTCAACATATTATATGCTGAAAATAAATTAAGAACGACGAAAAGCTCTTGTAATGTGAGCTGTTGATAAGATTATACCACAATGACTTACCAATGGGGACTTGTTTGAAAAAAATATCCAGTTCCTGAGTCTATTTGAAGAAATTCAAAAGAAATGTCACAGAACTTCAACCATATTAATGATAGCTACAAATTTAGTTGTGAGGTTATTTGTCAAAAGCTGTCCCATCTAATTCTAGTATTTCTGACTTTAGTGAAGTCCTTCTTACCATTGTTGAACTACTCAGGTTATCAATGGAAACAAGATTTTCATCCTATCTAAATGTGTATGTCGACTTTCTTAGATTCAAGTTGCAAATATTAATTTTAAAACCTTGGCATAATCACATATTTAGAATTGGATTCTACATCTACTTTCCACTGATGATAATGAAGCAGAATCAGCAGGATACATCATCCTGTTGAGGGTGAAGAATCACGAACACGTGTAAATGACAACATGACAACTTTGAAACCAACTGACAAAAAAGTAACGAGTAAAGATGTCACCAAAGATGTTTTCATCACTCTTTGTATAAGACGACAATAAGAAGTAAAAGTACAATTATTTCTAATTTAATTTTGGCCATCATTTTTGAGGTGTGAAAAGTGAACATTGCATCATTTATAATAGCAAAAACTGCACTGATAGACAATTTTTAAAGTATCATCAAATAAAAATGAATTAAAAGACAGTAAATATGAACATTCAATATAATTCTATACATAATGATTATTATGCTTAATTTTTTTTTTTTTAAACAATTCCAGCTGCAGCTTAATTATAAGTCGATAAAAATGCTGATATATTAAAATTTGGAGGCAAAAATAAAGCAGCAAATGTCATAAACGTATACTAATTTCAAAATCATGTATCACAAACACTTTTAAGATACAGACCTGGAACAGTAGATGCCTAATCAGTACATGTTGTAGAATGCTTTATCCAAATGTATCCTCAAGAAAATGTTATAATTTTAGGTGTTTTTCAATTTATCATGGTGATGTAATTAAGTAAACGTACATGTTCAACATCAATTTCATTTTAATAAGAGAGAGAGCTGCATGTCATCAATCATGGTTGTTTATACAATTGGTATATTTTTTGCGATTCTGTTGAATTCTTCACTTGGGACTGATTACATTCATTTATTTGTGGTGGCTCCCTCCACCCCTTCTCTAGTCAAACACATACAGAGAAAAAAAAACTTCAGTTGTCCTTCTTCAATGCTTGTGACACAAATCACTTGTTTTGTATTGTTTATTAAATTGTTAGGTGAAAGTACAAACTAGTTAGAAAAACACCCTCTCCTCCACATGTTAAGAAATTGATTTCCAAAAAGTTCTCTGCATAAGTACTGTTTTTTTTTATTATTTTAACATCTTTTTTTTATTTTTTGCATTAGTTTTGTTCAAGTTAACGCTGTGATTGTTTACATGATTTATTTCTGGTTGGTGCGGACCGTTCTGCTCTACGTTAAATGCCCAGAAAAAGACCCTTCTGATTAATGTTTACTGGTTTTATAATAAGCAAACGAACTTGGCTGTTGTTTAGAATAACATTTTTTGATTTGGTAAACATTAAGCAGGACTTTTTCATGTCATGTGAAGCTGAATGATTTGCACGAACTGGAATTTTTTAATAAGAGATTCGTTCATTTTTTTCATATGATAATTTGGGACGCTACCTTAACAACTTGCCAAACCAATGGGGGCTTGTTCAAAAAATTGTCTACCTAATGAAATCACCAAAGAAGCAAGTCATAGAGCTCATATCGATATCTACAATTTTAGCTTTGATGTTATTTCTTTCAAAAGCTATCCAATCTGAGTCTGGTATTTCTGACTCTAGTGAAATCCTTATCACTGTTCAAAAATTCAATGAATCAATGGAAACAAGATTTTTATCTAATATAAATGATAAAAAGTTGTGTGTCTACTTTCCTAGTTCCATGATTCAAATTAAAATTTTACAAGAATGACATGGAAAACACTAAAAATTGGATTTTACATCTACTTTCTACTAATGATAATGACACAGATTCAACAGGATACATTTCTTCAAGCTTTGTTGAGGGTCAAGAAGATCAAAGTAAAAGTAAAACTGTATCTCTTTCAAGCCTGTTTGATGAATTAGCTTCGAATGAGCCTACAATAACAAATCAAAACTAGAGCAGGTAGAAGCTAAGTTAAACCTGGAGGCTGCAACTACAGCAGAAATATAAGAATCACAATCTGAACTCAAAAGGAGTAAATCCCTTATGGTTAAGTGCACAAAAGAACTTGACCATTACATAGCTTTACAACTACTCATAAGAGGTGATGATCCATTTCAGTGGTGGAAGAAGAAAGAGACCTTACTACTGCTGAGTAAACTCGCCTAAAAATATTTAACCGCATCACTTTCATCTGTGGAAAGTGAGAGGCTCTTTAGTACAGGTATTAATGTGTATGAACCTATGAGGAACAGGCTGTGTTCTGAGAATAGAGAAACTAATGTTTCGACATAACAACTTGAAAGTATTCAACTTTAAATACTGATGAGACTATGAAAGCAAAGGAGGCAGGCAGCAAGAATAGAAGAGAAAATAGAGCAGCAGCAGGTGCAGAACTTCAGCTAATAGTTATTCACTTAAAACATTACAATTTGTACTTTGTAGTTGGTTTGTAATTTCTTTTTTCTTATCTAATTGTTTAAATATATTCATTTAAGAATTGGAAATTGTACTTTGTGTTTTGTAATTTTAGTTAATAAAGGCAAGAAGCCATAATAGTGACCAGACACTTAATTAAATGTTAAGGTAAATTGGCAGTTACTATGTAGTCAATGCTATCTGATGAGTTTCTTGGCAGTGATGAAATGATTTAAATTAGATAGGAAAGTGAAAAGTGATTAATCGGCAAAGTGACTGATTAGGCCGATTACTTGCCAATTAATCGGTACAACCTACTCAGAATCTTTGTTGGTTTCCATTTGAAATAGTATTTTCATCACCTAACATGCAAATTAGATGGATACATTTTAAGAATGGATAGTTTGTTTTTTTTTGTATGGAGCTCGACTTTGTCTTTTACTTGATATTTGCATAGAGGAGTAAAAGTATTTGTAAATATAATATCTTTGACTAATATGTAAATTTTCTTAACTATTAAATCAAATCTGGACTTGCAAATTTTATTACTTGAAACATCTTTCCACCTATTTTGGAAGAAATTATTAAAAAAATGAACTTTGATCATGTTACAGTTAGTTTAGAATTAAAAAAATAATTTTTTTTTGAATTTACCTATGTTAATAAAATGGTTAATTATATAGAACTTTATATAAAAAGAAAATCCCCTTTTTTTTTTTTTTTTTTTTTTTTGACTGCCTCGTGAGTTATATAAAAAGTTTTAAAGATTCACCTCTATGTTCATAGTTGTTTTGGTAGATTAAAACCTTGTATAAACAGAAAACGAAAAACAGCTAACCCAGAACTTTGTTAGCATATGTTTTAAGATCATTAACATATGCCTTTTGGCTTATATAAATAAACTTAAAAGTGGGCTTCGTTTTATGGCGGCAAGCTGGTGAAGTTCAGAGTGCTACTGGAATTAGTATATACCTTTATGGACCATAGCTTCCGAGTTTTCATTTTTTTTTTTTTTCTAAATCCAATGATTCTTGTGCATGCAAAATAGTGATTCACTTTTTTTTATTTGATTACTATGAGAATGCAATAGTTAGAATAAACACTCAGTGTTGTTTTGTCTGGTAATGAAGGTAAATACTGCCAGAATAATTTATATTAAGATAAGGATGACGAATATTAGAAGCTATTAAGTTACTAAACCCATAATAAAACATCTAATAATGTACTATCTACTATTTTTAATACATCAGCTTTACACATGTAAAGTTATCTTCGAAATGATAACCACATCAGAATTCAATATTTTAATTACTTCATAAAGTGTTATAACATAAATGGCTACTTTTTTTTAATTACTTTAATAATCATTGCATACGACTTTTTCTCTTGGAGATGATCACTCTATTGAATAATTAGTTTTTGAAAATCAAATATATTCAGAATCAGTATGAACAGTTTTTGGGATGATGCTATCTTTAAAAAAAAAAAATAAAGAAAATGAAGCCTATCATGATTGACTTGTTGAATTGTTTTTAGAATTTGATAAACTTTTCAAAGATTTAGATGATTTGATTTTGTCATTTATGAATGTAAGGTTTGTCTTTTTTAAGGAATATCATCCCATTTTTAAATCATTCAACGCCAAATTACAATACCTATTGCAAAACGATTATTATTTTACACAGAAAACCAATTGAATAAATGCAAAAGCGAATGCAATTTGAACCAAGTTTGTCAATTTTGCTGTCGATTATTTGACAAATACCACCTTATTTATGCCAACAGAAATTGTGAAATATACAAAGTCTATATTTTACTTTTAGAATTTTTCTTATACTTGTTTAAAAAGAACTTTCATTTTTTCGAATCTTAATATATTTTCTTAACACTTTAATTGCATACATTGCCATTCTAATTTTGCATGCTAGCATATGTTGGCCAGTTTCAAAAAAATAACTTTCAAAGTAAACTATCTCTGACCAGGTTTTATTTATCCTTCTTTTCCTAAAATCTATTTTCATCACTTCTCATGTTTTCCTTTGTCTTCCTCTGCAAACTGAACCAGATACCTCAACTGTTCCACATCTAATAACCTAAGAACTCTCATCCATTATTTCAATGTGGCCATACCATTAAGGTACTCAATTACTTCCATATTTATAAACATTTAAAATGTTTTTAAACCAAATTCTTTATTAGTGCAATACTGTTTTAGTTTATCTTAACTACACTGCATCTGCTCGAGTTTTCTCACAAAAAATTCTTTTATTGCTATTTCCCTCAAAATATATTCTTTAAAATGACAAAACGGCCCATCAAACAACTAACATTCGCTTGCTTTTTGAATAAAAGTAATTCCAGCAGAAAAGTAAGAAAAAATTACTGGAGGTGGCCAAATAACTATTATGCAAATATGCTGAAAAAGAAAAATCAATATTACAGAATAAAAAAGGTAAAATTGATATATCAAAATGTTGAAGAAAATGCTATGGATGAGGAATGTTTAGAAGATTAAACTAGCCATCTTAGAGTAAACATTTGGTTTAAGAAAAATATTTCCAAATCACTGCATAAAAGATGTAAAAAAAATCATGTTGCTTGAAGAGGAATTGAATAATATTCCAAAGGTGAACGTTGGTAAATTGTTTTGGTCTCTAAGTGAAGTAATGTCTCCAGAATCATTTAAATTTGATTAAATTAAATATTAATTTATTTCTAAACCTCTTTTTCTAAATCAAATTTGAATCGAGCAACAATCTGCACACAAAATGCAATCATTTCATGATTGCATTTTGTGCATTTATTATTTTTGTTGCACTTTGGAAACCCTAATTAAAGTTCTAAATTAATTAATAAAAAAAAACACACACAAAAGTAATTTTGAGAACAGTATGAAAAAAGAGGTTACCATAATAGAGAGTAAATAGTAGCCCCCTGCTTCAAAGTGGCACTGTGCCTTGTTTGGGGTGAAAATTGAATAAAAAAAAAAAAAAAAAAAAAAAAATAGGATCACTTTTAAAGGAGCAAGATAATATTGTTGCAACTTTTTAAACTTTATGATCTTCTCTGTTCAAAGAATTCCTCTGTGAAACTGGAAGAGGAAAACATTTTGAACAAGTTACATTAATCTCTTATCTCTTTAAATTTATTGAACCGATTTTTATTTTTTTTCTTTCTCAGGCATTCCATTTTCATCTTCCATTTTTAACAACCTACATATTTATAATTATGATCTACATTTATGGCTTTCTGATAGAGGTCATGAAATATTTTCAGGAGCCACTAGGCCAAATTTGAAAAAAATAGAAACCACGAGAGGTCACAGAAGATTGGAGCCATACAAAATCGAGATAATAGATTAATAACTATTTCAAATTATAAAATTTATTAAGTTAAAGTTAAGTCTGATAATAAAATTTTTCATTTTGTATATTTGATTTATCAAATTAGTTTATCTAAATAAAATTATTCTGTGATTTACAATTGGATTAGTGTTTTGATATAGTTCATCCAAACTGTTCTTCTGTTTAGTGACAGAGGATTGTACAAGAACTACAGTTGGCATAAAATGAGGGGTGGGGAATAAAAGTAAAAAAAATACTCATAAGCATAAACAATATTTTTAGTATACTTGGAAAGACATATTTTAAACATAATCTTTTCAATTTAATGTTGTAGTTATTTTAAACATTGTTTTGTGTAGAAAACCTGAATTTCTCAACTTTTTCTAAAAATCTATTTGATAATGTAGGTTAAACGATGCGTTCAGATTTTTTTATTCAAAATGTTTTTCTACAAGAATCTGTTGTGAAAACATTTTGAATATAATTGTAAGGATTTTCGCTTTCCTGCTCGTTGATTTGTCAACCTCACTTAAAGCAAGCTTCTATAAACTCATGAAAACTAATGTCTTATCTCTGTATATATAGAAGAAAATGCTTCTTTGCTATTAACATCGTCTTTTGTTTTTTGCTAGTTCTTCATTATTGTACTTTAAATAAAAAGGAAAAGGATGTCAAAACAAGAGCAAATGTTTCCTTTTTATATTCAGGTTGTTTCTTATGATCACAATTACAAGCCATTCCTACTTTTGGCTAGTGATTTGATTTGCAAAAATAACCCAAAAAACAAAGCAGGAAAAAAAAAAAAGTCTCTCAGAAGATTGCTTGTTCCATCTACTTCTGGGAGACAGGGATATTGGCAGGTTGGGTTGGGTAGGTTAGTTTTGGTTAAACTTCTTTCCTTTTTCTCTTCTGCTTCTTTAGGCATTTTGTATTGCTACAATAAAATAGAATGTGATTCTTCATGTAACCTTGGCTTAAAAAACAGAAGAGCTTGCCATTGCTGATCTATTCAGTATTAAAAGGCTTTCAACTTGTATTCCGATACAATTTTGTATTCACTTGTAAATATCTTAAGTCGTTGCTATAACTATTTGCCCACATTTAAAGACATCGTTTTTTTTTTTTTTTCAAATAGAAAAAAAGAAAATCTGCTTTCATTATTTGGGTCATTCCATATAAAATCTTTCATTGCGCAGGTCATTCTATCAGACAATTCTTTAAAATAAGATTAATAGGTTTTTCAAAATCAAGCTCCTTGCCTGGAGAACCCAAACTATTGACTCTTTATCTCAAATTTTAAATAATACAAATAAAGATGTAGTCGAATGTTCTATATATTAGGTTGAGAAGAAAGTTCTTGCACAATTTTTAATTTTGATTTCAAACGATGTATTTTCAAATATGTTTTCGTTATAATACCTTTACTTTATATATCATTTTTAAGAATTCCTTTTGCTCTATTTACTTTATTTAAATTACAATTGTTTTAAAACAATTGTCTTTTCAGAACATTGAATGCAAGATGAAAAAAAAAGAAGCAAATTCGCACAAATATTTTTATTTCAATTCAAGCTAGGTTGAAAAGCTTGTGCTATCAACGAAGCATTTGACCCAGGAACCACTACTGAACGCACACCACAATGGTAGTTTAAGAAATTTTCTGGCAGCAAAAAGAGTCCTGAATATGATGAGTGTAGTGGTCGGCCATCAGATCTTGACAATGATCAATTAAGAGCCTTCGTTGAAGCCAATCCACGCACACTGTCAGGAAAACTTGCTTCTGAATTAGACGTAATGTATACACTGATTTCCAAACATTTGAGAGAGATTATAAAGTCAAAAAACTTGATAAATGGGTGCCTCACAAATTGAACAACAACCAAAAGAAATGCTGTTATGAAATACTATCTTCCCTTTTATGCAACAAGAATGACATGTTTCTTAACCGGGTTGTGACTTGCAATCAAAAGCGGGTTCTTTACGACAACCGGTGATGCTCTGCTCAGCAGTTAGACACTGGTGAAGCTCCACAACACTTCCCAAAGCCAAAGTTGCACCAAAAGATGGTCATGCTTATATTTGGTGGTCTGCGACCGGTCTCCTCCATTAATTTCTTGAATGCAGGTGAAACTATTATTGCGGAGAAGTACCGTCAGTAAATGGATGGAATGCATCAGACCCTTCAACAACAACACCCAGCATAAGTCAACAGAAAAGGCCCAATTCTCCTTTATGACAATGCTTGACTGCATGTTGCTAAACAGACCCTGAAGAAGATGAACTAATTGGGCTACAAAACTCTGCCTCATCTGCGATACTCTCCAGACCTCTCATCTACTGACTACCACTTTTTCAAGCATCTTGACAACTTTCTGCATGAGAAATGCTTAAAAAATCTAAGCCATATCACAAACGCCTTCAGCGACTTTATTTCCACCAAAATGCAAGATTTTTACATTACTAGCATAAATACACTTTTGTGCTGGCAAAGGTGTTGATTCTGAGGGTGCTTTTTTTTGCTCAATAAATTTTTGTTTGAACCAAGATATGTTCATCTGAATTTAAAAGTTAAAAACTGTTTCTTGTCAATGTGATAATTAGATATTTTTCCTCCAAATATTTTATCGCTAAAAATGCATAAGAATCAACGTGTGTGTGTGTGTTATAGCATTCGCCCTAGGCAGGTTGAGCTTGCTTCTTCCAAAGGAGGAAGTGTCAAGGGAATATTAAATTCACAGGCTGTTCCCAGCCGCCTGTAATACTTCGTGCATGTTAGATCAGGAAGCCAATATCTTCAGACAGCCTGATCTGGTAGCACCGGTTGTTTTCCTTTAAATCAAGCATTTAATATTATTGATCACATTTCCAAAAAACATTTTTTTTCTTGAAAAACAAAAACATAATAGTACTTCCAATAAAGAAATTGCAATAGATAATATTGATTTTATTTCATAAAGAATTGTTTAGATAATAGTTAATATGCCTGTTTCTTGTCCACTGGTTAATATTGAGTTTGAAACTAGTTAATTCATCCTCCTCATCTTTGGTTTAATGTTTGTTTTACATGCTGGCATGCATTGGGCAGCTTTAAGAAATTGACTTCCAAATCACTGGTCAAGTCTTACCTCTTTTTTTCCATTCAATCCATTTTCATCACTTCGTTCCATGTTTTCTTGGCATTCGCCTGTTAACTGAAACTTTGTATCAAAATTGTTCTACATCTACTAACCCTAGAAATTTCATCCATTCTTTGAATGTGGCCATGCCATCAAAGTTTCCTGTTCTCCACACATCTACTTATACTGTCCAGATCTAACCTTTCTCTGAGGTTATCATATCTGAACCTGGTTTTAAGACTTGCATTACACATTCATCACATTCTCATATGATTTCTCTCCATGCAATGCATGTCCTCAATTCTCATTAGTTAGAACTAACTTCCTTACATTATCACACTGCATACACAGGTCTGATAGTCTTCCGTAGTTGACAGTGGTAACACTCTGCTAGTTAGTAATGGCAGAAGTTACTCAAACTACATCCACTGCTATGTTTTGCAATCACACTAGCACCTGCTCTACCAGTGCTATCTCCAAGGTAACAGGATTTCTCGACAGTCTTAATAGCTTCACTATCTTGGTATTCGTCTTGTCTTTCACATCTTGCACACAAATTGTGTATTCTCTCTCAGCCTATAAGTAATTCCATTGCATTTCTTGTGTACCTAATGCTTACAAGTATCACAAATAATTGAATTGTACCTGGCTCCATTTCTATAAACTGAGCTGGACAACTTTCCTTCTCGGAGAGCTTTTCAACATTGCAACCACTAATCATCACTTTGGTCTTTATTATAACAATCGCTTTCAAACCTTTACTTTCCTTATATTTCTTAACAAAATCTTTAACGATTATGTTTTTCATAATTCATTAATCTTATCAATTCATTACATTTGTGATATTGAATCACTTGCAATAAATGCAATAACTTTGAATGAATTGATATAAATTTTATTTCAAGAAAATGTTTTGCATTATCATACTTTTTCTGGATCCTAAATCTTTAATGGATAAAGACATTGAACTGATGCTGAAAATAATTTTGCATAATTTTATTTTTGGTTATTTTTTCTTTCAAATTTCAATTTGGCAACATTGATAAGAATGTGCTTAAAGTCTTATAATAGAATAGAAATATTCTCATAAATTATCCTTATATAAATGAAGGGTATTTCTAAGCATACGTGTATATCCAGCTAAAAATAAAGATTATACTAATGTTTGTAAAAGCAAATTTAAGCTTCATATGAGCAAAGAACCTTAGAAAAATAAGAATACATGTATTTTCTTGATACTACCTCTTGTAAGGGGCTACTATTTTGGATCATGTCTACATGGACAGTATAACGGGAGATAACAACTCTAAAATACTAAACTATCAGGATTCAGTTATGCTCTAGGCAGAAACATTCATTTCGAACATGTCTTATTAAAGAACCTACTGTTGACTTTTGTGCTTGTGTAGTGATGAAACTTAATTATGCACTTGTTGCGTAAGGTTGTATAAGGGTGTTAACTTTAGTCAAAATTTGTCTGTTTCTTTTTTAATTGGATGTTTTCGATTATTGATTTTTGATACTTATTGAAGGCATTCCAATACAAAATCTATGAGAACACTCTTGAACACATAAAAGTACAATTGTATGAAATTCAAAAAAAAAAAAAATTGGCCCAGCTGTTTCAAAGTTCATAGAGAACGACCCCCCCCCCACACACACAAAGGGCCTATTATTTAGAAGTAGGAAAGCAAAATTTTACTGTTTCTTTCTTTTAATTCACTGATTTTTATATTTTAACTGCTTAGCTGTCTTATCTTTGCTTCATTTTTGGCATAGAGGGATGTAACCTGTAACCAATTTTCAAGCCTTTCAAATAGGTTTAAAATTTTTTAGACATGTTTCAAGTTCTGCTGAAATTACTTGTTTATTTATTTTTTTTACCTTATCACAATGCGAATACCATTGTGTGGGAATAATCACTTGTCTTTGGGCATGGTTTATCTCTTCTCTTCCTTTACTACTAAATCTTGTGTTCATTTGACATGGCCACGCAGATGACTTTTGAACCCTGGCAAAGACTTCAATGAATGCTTACAGATAGAACATTTAAGGTAA
This sequence comes from Euprymna scolopes, assembly GCF_053919585.1. Classification (NCBI taxonomy): domain Eukaryota; kingdom Metazoa; phylum Mollusca; class Cephalopoda; order Sepiida; family Sepiolidae; genus Euprymna; species Euprymna scolopes. The sequence goes on from NC_136491.1 coordinate 144,863,870, forward strand.
ACAATGACTGTGATGTTAAGCTGCAGGGTAATTGTGTCTCCGTTAATTAAATGACATTCTAGGGCATCTTTGCTTTTAACTGCCATGCCACCTTCTGGGCAGAAATGTCCTTCATGGTTTTGCTCTATCGCAGATCCTCTGTTGATAGGCAGACAAGTGCTACGGACTGAAATTGAAACCCAATTGTATTCATTAGCTCTACAATTGTTAGTTGGTATAGTAATTAATAAAGCTTACTATGTAAGATAAAAAAATGACCCGTATTACATTTATACTATATTTTTCTCAGTGTTCTGTGTTGAAGAAAGGACATATGATTGAGTTGGGGCTAATCACTCCTACTGACATGCTGAAATTAATAATGTAAGCAAAAATAGTTGACCATATAAAATGTAAGAATTGTCAAATATGAATAAAAAAAGACCCTAGAATTTCTGAAAATATGCATTAAGAATTTGACTACATCCCATATGAAGCAGAAATACAGCTTTTAGTTATAGAACTATACCGATTATTGAAATAGGAGACAATCTGATTTTACTTATATCTAAGTTTTAGACCATTCTGATAGAATAATTTTATTTTTGTTTATTTGAAAGCATTGCATTATATGCTTTTTAATGAGCCAACTGCTGTATCAGCCATTGTTAGCAGAGAGCTTAGAATTGAAGTTTTCATTTAAAATTTATTATAATGATTACAGTACATTAAGTAGACAGTCAACACGGACTGAACTTACAATGAAGACTATTTTAAGCATGTAGTTTTTGTTTCTATTATTTTGGTTATTCGAACTACTGTTTTCATTTTGAGTGTTATTCTCACAGTATTTCAACCGATGTAACCATCTTCAGTTGTATCTTGTTTAACTTGGGACACTTTTTGCACAGAATTTCAAATGGAATCCTTTATTTAACTCATAGGAATAACATGCTCTTGTTCCGTCAGCCATGACCGGGTAAAAGTTTAAAGTAATTCACAATTGTATTCTTAGTATTGCCCACATTGAGGATTGAACCATCAACCTCCAGAAGGGTGTCACTTAGAACTTTGATGGATTCTTGTGGACTGAAGTTTACTTTTTACTTTTGACTTTTGCATAAAGAATTTTTTTATAAATCTCTTTAGCAACAATTTGTAGTGCATGAAAGAAACAAAGAGCTAGCAAGAAAACAGATTTCTATTCTGACTATGAAAGTATTGACTTGGTTCAAATGATTTTGGCTGCTATTTTAAGATCAACAACTATTTCAGTTGCTTTAATGGCTCGAAAGATTAATATTTTTCTTAAGTAAAAATACTTCCCAATATATGTAACGTCGTGTGGAGCTCTTTTGCTGAATAGAATATGCATTTTAAATCCATATTCTTTATGATTTAGAACCTAATCTGATTCTAGCATAAAATAGTATCAGTTTAGCTTCAGACAAACTGACCATAACAAAGGATAACACATGACCTCTTTGACTGTAAATCTATTAATGAATTAGTTCTCTCCAGAATTCATTTAATGGTTGCAGAGTTTGAAAATATAAGGTTTTACTTTGACTCCTCAAACTCCAAAAAAAAAACCCTAGTAGTTTTTTTTTTTTTTTTAAACGAATTAAAATCTATTAAAATCCATTATTCTTGAGCAACATTTTTTTTCCAGAAAGATAAAAGCCTGGATTTTATCATATAAAATAGCAGAATGATATAAAACCTATTTTACTATTTTTAATAGAATTTTTAATTTTCAAAAACTGTACCATTCACTGCCATTTTTGTCTCAATAGAAAAAACATTTAAATATTTTTTTAAAAAGGGGTTTTAACCAATTAATTTTTTTTTGTTTAAATAAGATTTAAGATATTTGCTATTAGAATATACAAAAATATACTATAAATACTTAAATTTCAAATAATTCCAACTTTTTATATCACTCTATAGATTTCGCGTAGTGAAATTTAAAAAAAAAAATTAATGATGGTTTAAAATAAACTATGGAGACCTTGATAGGATTAAATAAACTTGATTTAGCCATGTATTTTTAACGTTTGATTTAATGATTAAGTGAAGGGTTTAGTTCTTTTTTCATAAATGATATATATTTGTTGCCTACATAACTCCCGAAGTTAAGCAACAATGAGGCTCTCCAGTACCAGATGGGTAACCATTTTGGGAATATTAGGCGTCCTGTGTGTTGAAAACAATTTCTGTATCTAGTATCACACTTAGTCTACCATATTTGAATTAACAAGAAATTTCCAAAAGAAAAGAAATTGTATTTTTAGTAAAATGCAGTTATTCATTGATTTTTTTTTCCTCACCCTTTTTTTGGTATCGATTCTTCAAAGCATTTCCTATTTAATGGCATATTAGCAATATTGGGCTCATTAAAAGAAAATTATTAATTTATTTTTCAAAGATTTAAAAGTAGTGTTTTTTGCAAAAATAATGATAATTTTCTTTTTTGTTATCTGAAAGATAATTATTATTATTAACATACCAATGAATTTCGCACATAAAAACACAAAAGATGAAAAATTAAACATATTCAAAATTCGGATTTTCAATCTTAAAATCTGATATGTGTGCAGTTTTTGTTTTTGTCTACAGTTCTCACCATTTCCACAATACAACACAGCTGATTATTTTAAGCATATTTATACCTACAAATAAAGAAGGGGGGGGGTTGTAAGCAAAAAAAAAAAAATCGATTATGATAAAAAAAAGTACACCATTATAAAGTTCATTTTTCAGTAAATCGTTGAAAATTTCGTATTGATTGAATAATCTTGATTTTTGATGGATTTTTAAAGAGAGACTGTGTCAAGAAATACTTACTCTCTTGTTTTGGCCATGCCTAAAATAGCATAAAAGAAAAATCCAGAGCCACAAGCAAAAATTGAGCATGCATTTCTAAAAAATAATTGTGGTTATATGTCAGTTAAACATGACATTAATGTAGGTGTGCTCCTAAGTTCAATACTTGAACCTTTATTATTAATGATATTCATAAACTACTGCCATGATGAAATAATGTAGAGATGGGTTTATTTACTGATGACACCACACTCTATTCTAGACATGTGGGCAGAATAAACTCGCACATATCTAACCCAATGTCTGAGTCCTTAGAGAATGACCTCCAGTCTGTAGTGGAATAGGAACATAAATGGACAGTAACATTTAGTGCTACTTGGACAAAGCTTGTTTCTTTTAAGAATTATAAAAAGTCATTTCAACTACTTATTACCATGGTTAGTAGCCTCTACCTAAGAGTTCATCATTAGGGCTGTGACAACAGCATATTCTTTTCATTGTTTTGGCTCTTGAGTATATATCCGTTAATATCTTGTATGTTTTTATATAGTCGGATGTAGTTCTCGATTGATTAAGTGTGGCTAACTGTTGGATATATACAGAGAGTCAAAAGAATGAAAAGAATATTCTGTTGTCACAGCCCTATTCATCATTCCTCCACCTTTTATAGGTAACATGAATTGAAATAAATGCATAGATATCAGGTGTAATGAAATCGTAGTATGCAATTATGAAGATATGGATATATTCAATGGATGACATCATAAAGGTTGAAGGGTAGTTTCTAAAAAAAAAAAGAAAAAAAAAGTTTCTGTTATGACATGATGAAAGATGAATACTAGTTGCCAAAAGATTTGATAAGAATCATGAAGTGTGCATGAGGACAAGTAAGCCATCCATGTTTAGTATCTGTTCTGATGCTAGATTTAAGTTAATTCGTCCTTAGTCATTGTTGGGGAAACCCTTCTATACTAAGGCAATTTTTATTTTTGTCTACTTCCAGAGTGCCCCTTTTTGAGTAGTTGGTTTTCTTTCACATAAAAAAACGACCTTGTGTCACATTTTGCTTTCGTGGGGAAGCAAGTAAACACCAATATATCTTATCAATATTTCAATATTCGACACGGCATTGCTTTACAAATTAATATACAAAGAAATATTGTAAGTAACCATTTGGAAATTCCAAATAGTTTTCATAAATATTTAATAGGCCTAATACACATACTGACCCAACTAGTCATATATTACTATGTTTGTATAGATAAATAAACATAGTATAATAAAGCTCTGCATGTTATTGAGCACTTTTTAATAAGTACTGGAGTTTCAGTATATCTACATATAGGTAACTATAGCAATACAATATATATAGTAAATAAAACTGCACTTGTTGATCTACTTTCAGATTATTTTATTAAATAAAATGTTGGGTATTTGTTATATACACACATACACAATTGTTTTACGTCTGATATTAAGGATGGAGACACACATTTAATGTGTTTATTACAGAATATTACTTGTTGATAACAGTAATGTTATTGATATTGGTTTATTGCAGGTAGCTAGAAACTGAACGAACACATATCTACCTTGTGTGGAGAAACTAACCTCCTGCCAAAACCAGGAATATCTACACATTGGCTACAGCATCAGAAGATGTACACATTAAATCCAGCGTTATAAATTTTCTTCTCTGTCAAAATTTGTCTACATTAAATCCAGCGTTATAAATTTTCTTCTCTGTCAAAATTTGTCTACATTAAAATACACGCTATATCTACCTGAGATGCAAGATAAGCACTTCTTACTCTGTTAAAAATATTTTCCTAAAAATTAAAAACACTTGTGCAGTTTAGATATAAAATTCTAGTTGCAACCTACTCAGTGTTGATCGGGATACTCTTCATTTTATTTTTTTTGTTTCCAGTTTCTGTTTAAAATGATGTGAAGTATTTTGTTGTTAACATGGTTGTGGAAAGCATTTAGAATTATTAACACAGATGGTATGGATGTATTAATACAGATGGCATAAATTTTACATTTTAATGACAAATTTGCTGAATTCAGTTTTTTTGCATTCTTAGTATCTAGTTCAAAATATTGATTTCTTATATGTTGAAAGATAAAATTAGATGAACATAATTTTTCCATCTCTTTTGTTTTTCTTCCTCTTTTTTCAAGATGACTTGTTAGTTTCAAAGAGTAAATGTATAAGTCTTATCTTTTTGTGTCAACCTAGACATCAAAGATATTTCTAAAATACTTATTTTCAATCTATTTGGATTGTTGACATACATGGAGAAAACAAATGCTCAAATGTTATTTTTCATCCTTTTTGACAATGTTCTAAAACAAAGCTGTTTATTATTGATTATTATCGACAAGCACCTGTATCTGTCTCAGGATGGGTTTATTATGTTGACACACCCTTGAATAAGTGCAAGAGGTTGAATCCCAACATGTAAAAGTAGTAAAAAATATTTAACTGCTGGAGTAAAAACAGAAACTAGAACTTACATAGCTGAAGTTATGTGTTGAATAATGATTTAATTTTGTAGAGTTGATTGGAATTTTGTAATGTATTAAAAACACTTGTGCAGTTTAGATATAAAATTCTTGTTGCAACCTACTCAGTGTTGATCGGGATACTCTTTTTATTTTTTTGTTTCCAGTTTCTGTTTAAAATGATGTGAAGTATTTTGCTGTTAACTTTGTTCTCCAATCATATCTTGGTCAAATTGGTATATATTTAGACTATGCGAAAATCTCACTGTAAATAAACTATATAGCTGAAACAGCTAAAATGTAGTCGAAATATATCAATGTTAATGAGAACAGTACTTAAATGGAAAGTTGATGTGAGTCATTTCAGATGAAATGGAAAAAAAAAATTTGATCGCAATGTTTCAGCACTGATCATTGCATTTAGTCCAGTATCTATGTTGGGTTAGAGGGGAATTTTTATGCATGGAAAATTAATATTTTCAGAAATCTATGCAAGATATCTTTTATACAAATTTAGTTGAGTCTATTACACACCAATACTCTTTACCAATTATCTGTTGAGTCTATTATGCACCAATACTCTTTGGAAACATATGAATCTGAAATTTCCACAGAACTGTAGGTAAAATAGCAATTTATGTTCAATCAAATTGAAATCATACAAGGAATTCTTTACATGTTATTGTGCTTCAATATTAAAAAAAGCACTACAGGAGTTGATTCTTTGCTCAAGAAGGAACCCAAAGCATCTCAAGGAATACTTTAAAATTCCATCATATTTATCAGTATCTGTTCATGCATCATATTTGTGTGAAGCTACAAAAGATGAGTTTTATGATGCACTTATACTAATTAGCTTGATGAAAAGAAAGTTCTTGCTGTGCTCATGTTCAAAAGACTTCACATTCTTGTTTCCATTGGATAGTCCTATTCTCTCTCCACGTTTGCAGACCCAGGACTTTCTAACCTTTTTTTGTGCTTGTCTCAGCATTAGTATTGCATGACTCGATGAATCCATTCAACTTATGATAGTTGAATATCAGCTGTACCTTCTGTGTGTGCTGTTGCTCAACTCTTTCACAGAAATGAATTCTACTTCTAAATATGCTAACAGATATTTCTTACTCTGTCATTGTGCGAGTTCTTCTTGTAGTCTCAGTTACAGTGTATTACTACACTCTATTCACCAGATTAGAGCAGATGATCGCTCACCTGTTTTCAAAGTCTACTCCATCTTTTAATGTTTTCAATCCTTTGGATTCTAGGATCAATCATGCCCCTCTCCTCGTTTTGAGAAAAAATGTATAAAAACAAATAAAAATATAAAGCAGCCTCTTTTGAATAGACAACAAATACTGGTGTCTAAACAATGTTTCAAAGGAGCTCCACAAAGCATACACCAGTAACTTCTTTCAATCTGATTAACGTCTACATAAACAGCCTTTTCCAACTGGTTACAAACACTGATACTTGAACAACGTCTCAAAGGAACTAGATTACACATACACTGGTAACTAGCATCTGCCTTCACAGAAAGAAATTACTATTTATATATTCATTCTCTTGGCAGCTAATTTTGTATACATGTTAGCCTCGCTTGGGATCATGGTCCATGAGTTACTTATTCTAAAACTGGCCATGACAGATTCACATCACTGAATTCAGCTGTCCACAACAAAATCACACATAACTTCTGAAGATCATTAGCTTGCATTCTTGAGAACAATAAATTTCAGTAGATTTCCTTTGTCCCTTTTGTATCCAAACAAAATAAGTTGATGCCTATCTTAACAGAAATGTTCCCCTAAAATAAGGTGTGTCTAGACTTATTTTTTGAGACAATGATTGATTTGACATGAAGCTGAATATAAAATCTTGCTACATGTTAAGATTGCTCAAGTTTTTAATTGAACAAAATGAAAAAAATGTATTTGTATATTCACATTCAATCTATATATTTATAAAAGTGAACGTGTCTGTGTGTGTGTACATTTCCCTACGCAATAACTCTGTCAATTTTTAGTCTACAGAGTCGAAATTTGATATACAGGGTACTGAGATTTAGGAAAATCTATGTGATCGGTTTTCGGCTAGAAATTTGGTTGTTAAGGGGGTCAAAGTTCAACGATTTGACTTTTGAGAACTCTACCAAACTCCTCCGACAATTTTGGGTCTAAACAATTGAAATTTTAGATATAGGTTCCTTGGACATGGATTTAATTTAATAACTTGATTTGAGCCCAAAACAATAAATGTTAAGAGGTCATAATAGGGGACAAACTTTAAAAAAAATTGACCATTTTTTTTTTCTCAGCATACACCTCCAAACACCGGGGCAATGCTGGGTACCCATGCTAGTTTATATATAGTTTCATGTATTCACATGTTATATTTTCAGTATTTCCATCAACAGTGCTTAATATGTGAATAGGTGTAGGTAGTAAGTTATGGAAATATATTTATGGTAATTAAGCTACACAGACTTCTACATTTCATTATCATAGGGAATCATCAAACATTTTAGCCTGGCGATTCCCTATGGAGATGAAACATAGAAGACTGTGTGTAGGTTAATTATCATATTTTTTTGTGTGTAGGTGATAATATGAAAGCACATTTATATAGTTCAGAATTATTTGACAAAGGGTCAATTTTCAGAAACAAAGATAAAGCTGAATATGTAAAATTTTAAAGACTCAATAAAGTTATTGATAAACAGCACGTATTGTGTTTGCCACCAGTTTCTATAGAAAAATGTGTAAAATTTTAAAGACTCAATAAAGTTATTGATAAACAGCACGTATTATGTTTGCCACCAGTTTCTATAGAAACATGTGTAAAATTTTAAAGACTCAATAAAGTTATTGATAAACAGCACGTATTGTGTTTGCCACCAGTTTCTATAGAAACATGTGTAAAATTTTAAAGACTCAATAAAGTTATTGATAAACAGCACGTATTATGTTTGCCACCAGTTTCTATAGAAACATGTGTAAAATTTTAAAGACTCAATAAAGTTATTGATAAACAGCACATATTATGTTTGCCACCAGTTTCTATAGAAACATGTGTAAAATTTTAAAGACTCAATAAAGTTATTGATAAACAGCACGTATTATGTTTGCCACCAGTTTCTATAGAAACATGTGTAAAATTTTAAAGACTCAATAAAGTTATTGATAAACAGCACGTATTATGTTTGCCACCAGTTTCTATAGAAACATGTGTAAAATTTTAAAGACTCAATAAAGTTATTGATAAACAGCACGTATTATGTTTGCCACCAGTTTCTATAGAAACATGTGTAAAATTTTAAGGACTCAATAAAGCTATTAATAAACAGCACGTATTGTGTTTGCCACCAGTTTCTATAGAAACATGTGTAAAATTTTGTTTCTGAAATTATTAAAACATAGAACGATATAATCTTGAATTTAAAACTTTATATAAAGATTTTAGACGAACAAAGGAAAAGACTAATTATTTCGAACTACAAAGACCTCTTATCAAGTTGGAATGGATATTTATTTGTTGTCTAAATTAATCGTTTAAAACATTAGAAGTTATTGCCCTAAAATCGTAATTATTTTCTCTGTCGAGTCTCATCCTCCCTTTTCATATATTCCAACAATAGTCTGCCAACATGCCAGAGTTCCATTTTCTTTTAAAATGCTGCTCATCACTGAAATATCCTGATGGAATCTCTGCCATATTTATCACTCACATCACTAAGATTCTCCACAAAATTCTCGAAAGTGACAATTTGCAAAAAAAAACAAAATAAATAAATAAAATAAATTTGACAAAAGAAAGCCAGAAATGGATTTTCCATGTCATTGTGCAGATAAAAATAGCCACAGATGTGTACTTTTTTGAGTGTTGCGTACAGTGTTGTTTACCAACACTTTTGACTATTACGCTTGTTTACATGCACGTGAAGGTCAAATGTTACATTGGATGAAGCATTATGCAAATAACAACTAACATGCAAATAGTAGTTGATACAGTTATTCTCATCTTTAGTTGTGAACAAATCTTTCTGTATATAAAAAAAATTGTATTATTTTTATTATTTTTTTATTTATTTTTTATTTTTTACACAGTGATCACCATATATCAAGGCCCGGAAGCCACTCAGGGATAAGGGTTATTGCAAGTACATTACGTTAGTGTGGAGATTTGCTGAAATGTTTACTTAAGGGGGCGGTTCATTAGGAATTTGTTAACATTGGACTTGAAGACATCCAAGTTGTAGTCCGGAGGGAAGCAGGCAGACGGAACAGAGTTCCACAGGCGTGCAGTTCTAAGAAAGAAGCTTTGTTCATGGAATCCGCGTTTTGATTTAGGCACAGATATAGAGTGGGGGAAATTTTTCACAGTCGATTCAGCTAGACGGGTGTTTTTCATGAAAGATTGGCGAGGGGGGACCAGAGATTGGAGTTCAGACGAGCATCTGCCATGGAAATAACGATAAAACAAGGACAGGCTTGCAACGTCTCTTCTGTGAGAGAGAGAGGTTGCAGGGTAGAGAAAAGGGCATCCCCCACTAAACCACGAAGTCTATTTTGAACTCTGTCAAGGCAGGATAGGCTGTTTTTAGCAGCTCCTGCCCAGATATGGCAACAGTATCCCATCCTTGGACGTACTTGGCTTTTATATAGATAGAGAATTGCATCAGTAGTGAGATATCTTCTGGAGCGGTAGAAGGATACCACCATCTTTCCAGCGACCTTGGCAACAGACTTAATGTACGTGTTCCATTTCAGATCAGGAGTAAAGGTCAAACCCAGAAGCTTGTCAAAACACTGAGCCTCACCCAGACGCAAAATATTCAACCATTACACATTATTTAATAAAATAATGCACCCATTTTTTTTTTTTTTTTGAGTCTGAAACATTGATTTCATTTAATTTTTTCTTTACTACTCTCATTCTTTGCTGTTTGTCTCTCATTCTTTCATCTCATTTAATTTGGTTTATTACTACCATTGCTATTCTATAATTTTCTATTTTTCAATATTTAAAATCAATGTAATAATGAATCACTTTAAAAATTAGATCTTTTTTTCCACATTCTTTTAAATTGCAATAATTTGGCCAATACATGTATGTACATATCCTTCTCTCACCTGTTGGATTTGCCATGGTGACGCTGTAATAAATCAACAGATTGTTAACTTGTCTGAACATGACACTTCATAAATGTTCTTTCTTTCTGCTGGAGACACTCCTGGCTAAGACGGGTTGCAATGTTAGCTACTTGCCTTGAAATAGCCACATAGTTATTTTCTTGTTAGATTGGCTTTAACGTTAGTTTTTTTGTTTTTCTTAGTTTCCAAACATTCTGTCATATAACTTTATTTTTTTACTAGAGGTTAAATCAACAAACTTTTAGTTTTGTTTTTTCTGGAGTAAGAAATTGCAAGCTTAATTTATTATTCAAATTGAAGAACTCAACTCTAAAGCAATATTGTTGCAAAAAATAAATAAAAAATAAAAAAACACATACAATATCTTTAACAGATTCTTAAACCTATTTTTAAGAGTCAATTTTTTATATTTTAAAGTTTTTTCTTTGTTAAATGGTTCAGATTAAAGTAATTTTAAAAAGCAAAACAAAAGATTATCTCTTTACAAATAAGAATCCTTTCAGAAATTTGTTCATTCTATATCACATGAATTATTTTCGTTTTTGAGTTTGATTATAATTTAGTGTAAGCATGTACATTGTTTTAACAATAACGCTGCTTAAACAACTCCTGTCAGCCATTTTTTTTTCCCCATTCTCAAATCACATAGCACAGATTGGGAATATTTGATAATCTCATGAAAAAAAAAACATTAAGTAGTTTGCTGCTCAGGTGGAGAGCTAAAAGAAAAATAATTCCAAATATAGTTGTCTTAAAAATTTTTAGTAAACAGAATTCTGTTTGTAATTTTATTTTTGATTTCAATAAACATCATTTTCTTCTGCACTGGATGTTTCCCTCTACCATATGTAAAAACTTGATCAGAATAGAGTTCAACTGTATCTTAATGTAGGATATCCAATCATCGTTGTTTCAATCTGCCTCATCTCGACATTTTTGTCCAACTTGAAATCTGTTTTTGAAATGGTGTTGTTGTGTACCAGCATGAACAATTTTCTCTCATTTTGTCTGATATTAACGTAACATTGGTGAATGTTAACGGTCAACCTTTTAGGCTGTACTTAGCAATGGATCACACTATAGTTCAATATTGGTTATCCTATATCAAGATAGTTGGACTTGGGTCAATCATTAATACATTGATCACAGAGAACATCAGTGGTAATATGCTATTTCAACCACAAAGCATTGATTTTAAACAGTGATTTTTATCAAGAATTTTGATGATTGGTAAATAAAAACGAATTAATATATATTTATAAGTTAAGTTGAATGAGAAATACTTACACAGGATCTTATCTGATAGTTTAATGCAGACATTTTTCACCGTCTTGTTTTAATAAAGTCTTCCGGCTCTGAATTTGGGAAACGACCTCTTCAAGCAAATAGTTTATATTCTATTTTTAAAAATAAGTTTTATTCCTAATATTTTATAAGGCAGCTAAAAGTATATATTTTAGCTTATAACTGCCACCACATCTGCAGGTTCTTTATTTTTTTTGTCAACCTGTTTTTCTTGATTATGCTTTATTTTTACGAATTTAAAATTCCTCCTGATTTGCATGTTGAATATTTAATATTTTGATTATGAGCGTAATTCAATCCTTACAATAAGCTAAACTACAACTTATATTGCAAACATCCAGGATGGAAAATGTCGCAAAAGTAGAACTTCATATTCATATGTAAAATGAGTTATTTGTGGCTTTTTAATATAATTTCACTTTAAATCAACACAACAGTTGATTTGAAGTTAATTGTAAACTGTTAAGTATAGACCGCTTCATACTCTCCAAAACATTCTAGAAAAACCAAACAGCCAACCATGGTTCTTTTCAGAATGTGCTCCTGCCATTGCACACAGAAATAACTTTACATTCCTTTCAACAAAATCAATGTGTTGAAACTAAAATTGTCTTCATGACTGTCAGCAACCACTGTAAAAAAAAAATAATAAAAAACGTATGCTCAGTCCATCAAGTTCAAAGTAGCTGAGCAGCGACTTAGTTCCCACCAGTTTTGGCAAATAACAAACAGGATCCTGAACAGAACCATGTTCTCTATCCTGACCATCATCAATTGAACTGAGGTAATCTCATTAGCACCAGACAAAGCCAAACTCTTTGCCAAGAACTTTGCAGCTAATTCTACTTCATGTGATCAGGGCTTCCAACCTCCTGTATTTCCCTGTGTCTGAAAATATGCTATGCGACATACAAATATGTGTGTGATGTTGCCAATTTAATCAAAAACCTTGATTCTAGTAAAGCAACTGGTTCTGACGGCATTCCAATTATATTGCTGAAAAAGCTTCAACCAAAACTAGCCCTCATACTTACAAAGCTGTTTAAGCGTTGTCTTGAGAATTTTTTCCCAACACCCTGGAAAACCTCATCAGTATGACTCATATTTAAAAATTCAGGTGATAGGTTAACTCCCTCTCAGTACAGACTGATAAGTCTACTGTACATCATGAGTAAGTTGCTGGAATCTTTGTTAGATAGAGAAGTAGTCAACCACCTCAGAAAAAATAACCCCCTCAGTAACATGCAATATGGTTTTCGTTCTGCTAGATCTACAGATGTGCTAACAGTTATATCATAGGATTAGCAAATCTTTTGACAGCGGCTTTCTTTCTAGGGCAATTGCTCTTGACATATCAAAGGCTATGGCATAAAGATCTATTTCACAAGATCTTCAGTTACAGTATAGCTGGAAATGTATTCTCAATTATTAAATCAGTTCTCTCTGATAGGTTCATAAGAGTAGTGGTTGATGGGCAAAAATCAGAAGCTTACAGTATTAATGCTGGAGTCCCTCAGGTGTCCATCCTGGGCCTAAATCCCTTCCTGATCTAAAACAATGATCTCCTAAATTACACCCTAAGATCATTCATGGACATTTATGCTGATGACACTACCATCTATGGCAACACTTCAAAGGCCGTAAGTGACCATGTTTTCTCTGACTCTCTCTCCTCTGATCTTGAGCACTTGGTGCAATGGGGAAAAGGGTGGCTGGTTAGTTTTAATGCATCTAAAACCAAGCTTCTATCTTTACATCATCAATGCTCTGATCCTCATCTGGCATCAATTGAAATGAATGACTCTCATCTTGGAGAGGCTCCATGGTTTGACAAGCTTCTGGGTCTGATCTTTACCCCTGCTCTAAAATTGAACACATACATCAAATCTGTTGCCAAGGTTGCTGAAAAAATGGTGGGATCATTCTACCGCTCTAGTGGATATCTCGCTGCGATGAAGCCAAGTATGTCCAAGGATGGAGTACTGTTGCTACATCTTGGTAGGAACTGCTAAAAACACCTTATTCCTACAGAAGAGACATTGTGAGCCTGTCTTTGCTTTATCGATATTTTCATAGCAAATGCTCGTCTGAGCTTTAATCTAAGGTCTTCCTCTTGCTAAACTTACACGGAAAACACTCATCTAGCTTAAACCACTATCAATAATTTCCTCCACTCTTTATCTGCATCTAAACCTAAAAGTAGATTCTATGAACAAAGTTTCTTTCTTAGAACTGCACGCCTACGGAACTCTCATCTGTTTCCTTGCTTTCTAGCTGACTATAATATAATTGTCTTCAAGTCGGATGTGAACAAGTTCTTGATGAGCCATTCCCCTGAAGTAATCCAATTTACCAAATTTTCACGACTAAGATTACTACAATATTGTCCCATTGACTACTGTACACTCATTAACTTGGGTGGCTTCCGAACCTTGATAAGTGGTGATTCCTTTGTAAAAAAAAAAAAGGAGTTAAATATTAAAAATACAAATGAAAAATAAAATGAGAAGAACTTATAATTAAATACAGAACTTTTATTTTCGCATTTTCGCATGTCTAAGTGCACATACATATTTTTAAGTTTGTATAAATACTAATTTCATCTCCATTTATAAGTTTAGCATTAATCTATTTATAGTTAAAAAAACCGTGTATGAAGAATTCTGCATTGATGTTTTTTGTGATTAATCTAAAACACATACATTCATAGCGGATGTCACGAAATTCTGTTTACTGAAGAAACTTCTTTCCAGTGTTGGTTAACTCTTGAAAAGCTTGTTGATACAAGTCAGCAGATTTCTTTTGTTTCTGAAAATACCTTTTTTCTTAATGTCTTCTTTGCCTCTCCCGCACGCTTCTCCATTGCTGTATTCATATGCATCTTTATAACAATTACTGGTTGTTGCACACTTTTGACCAGACTAAAAAGGAGAAATATATCTTACTAGTCATAGAAATATCATTAATAACTAAAGGTTTCCATATTAAAATGACAGTGAATTGCAGTCATTTTTTTCTTCTACTTTTCTAGAAAGTACATTGGCTATCTGATAATTATTTGCTTGTTGGGAATGGGAAAATCCATTCTACCCTGATTGTTTTATCTCATCCTTTTTTTTGTTGAAATGCTTATTTGCAACTGATTCCGCTTTGATATATTTATGGCACTTTATCCTTGTTCTTTGATGTTTCAATTTACTGTTTCCTTTATCTTTGGTGACTGATGGTTGAATTACCTTAAAATAAGTGTGTGTATATTTCCCCATGGGAAAACTTTCACTCTCTCTAAGGTAAAACGAACAAAAGCATGTGGTTATTTTCTCTTCAATTTCTTTTATTCCTCTTCTGATTGATGTCCCAGAAAGCATTTCTAAGATGTTTGTAAAGCCAGAGTACTTAACAAAAATATAACATGGAAGAACCAAATGTGTGCATTGTCTTTCTTCTTCAAAATAGCCATAATGGATAACTGACATATGAAGATTTCTTTTTTTTTTGTTGTTTTAGTTTAGATCAATTTAGTGTTTTTTTGAATTTTGATATATCCATTTCCACTTCCCATAAAAAATGTCAGAATATTTTTCTAGTTTGTTTACAACATTGTACTGGGTCTAAAAGAAGTTTTATTTCTAGCATGTTTTTCAGTGGAAACTTTACAATACTTTGTGTCCTTAATTATGCTTTGTATAATATATATATATATATATGTATATATGGAGAGAGAGAGAATTATGAAATAGTAATGCATCCTCATGTCCTGCATTAATAAATCAATCTTTGTCTCTAAAAATATATTTTCCATTTAAACAAGTTAAAAGTTCAACTGCTTTAAAAGGTTAACAACACAGAAAATGAAACCAAGGAACAAAGTTTAAACTGTCCTCATCTTGGACGTTATTCTAACAGCGTTTCGGCCAATGTAATCTCTGACCTTCTTCAGGTACATCTCGTGGAACTTGGCAATCCATATTTGTTTAATTTTCGTTCTCATGGGAAAATACATGAATCCATCTCTTATCAGTTCTGAGTAAAGTAAAAGATGAAACCTCTCTCATGAGCCTTGGTTGGTAATCGTTCTTGGAGATGGATAATGCTGTAATTAAAATAAGGAAACTATCTCCTTAAAATGTCATTAGAGACATCAAAAGTCATCTCTGTCTATATGGTTAAATTAAACGTTTTTTGGCTTAAACTTTTACCTTTTTAAAACGCTATTGTTAAGGTGAAACATTACGCAATCTTTGATACTAATTATTTTAACAAATTCATAAATCTGTAGAACCAAATAGCATAAATTTTTACCTTATATTTTCTCTCATAAAATCATTTTATATTCAAATTATTTTTGCTATTAACAAATAAATTTTTTTTTTGTATCAATATATATATATAAGTAAAATCGTGTGAGTTATAAATGATATGCTTTTGTGATTATGCTTTCTTACGTGCGTTTGTATGTGGAAACTAATTTTCAGCTTTTTGATAAAAAATTTAGAATTGCACACACATGACAGACTTAAAAGACGATAAAAGATAAACTCGCAAAAAGTTAAATTGTTTACTTTTATAATTATTTCTAAAAAAAACTTTTGAATATCTTTAACATTTTGTCTAATATTGGACCTCATTATAATAATAATTTCTCTTGCCCGTCTCTTTCTGTTTTCTCTTGCCTCTCTCTCTATTCTTTTTCCCTCCTCCTCTCTCTATTCTTTTTTCCCTCCCCATCTCTCTCTATTCTCTCCCTGTCTCTCTCTATTCTCTCCCTGTCTCTCTCTATTCTCTCCCTGTCTCTCTCTATTCTCTCCCTGTCTCTCTCTATTCTCTCCCTGTCTCTCTCTATTCTCTCCCTGTCTCTCTCTATTCTCTCCCCGCCTCTCTCTATTCTCTCCCCGCCTCTCTCTATTCTCTCCCCGCCTCTCTCTATTCTCTCCCCGCCTCTCTCTATTCTCTCCCCGCCTCTCTCTATTCTCTCCCCGCCTCTCTCTATTCTCTCCCCGCCTCTCTCTATTCTCTCCCCGCCTCTCTCTATTCTCTCCCCGCCTCTCTCTATTCTCTCCCCGTCTCTCCCCCTCCCCCGTCTCTCCCTATTCTTTCCCCGTCTCTCCCTATTCTTTCCCCCTCCCCCGTCTCTCCCTATTCTTTCCCCCTCCCCCGTCTCTCCCTATTCTTTCCCCCTCCCCCGTCTCTCCCTATTCTTTCCCCCTCCCCCGTCTCCCTATTCTTTCCCCCTCCCCCGTCTCCCTATTCTTTCCCCCTCCCCCGTCTCTCCCTATTCTTTCCCCCTCCCCCGTCTCTCCCTATTCTTTCCCCCTCCCCCGTCTCTCCCTATTCTTTCCCCCTCCCCCGTCTCTCCCTATTCTTTCCCCCTCCCCCGTCTCTCTCTATTCTTTACCCCTCTCCCTTTTCTCCCCCCCCTGTCACCCCTATCCCCATTTCCCTTATTTCTTAGTCTTCGCTCTGTCTTTTCTTTCACCTCTCTATAAAAGTACTTAAATATTTACCAAAAAATGTCAACTTGTGTATATATAACAAGTTATTTATAAAGACTTGAAATTGCTTCCAGATAAATTGTGGAATGAAAAGTGATTGAATAAAATGGGGGAAAAATACAAGAAAACACAAACATTTCACATGTTTATTAAATAGCAGGCAAGTAAATACTGCTTTTGGCAATGCAAAATTGCTAGAATCGAAGTTTATCAAGTTTTGTTATATTTTCAGAAGTTGCCTGCTGTTAAATCTGTTAAACCTGATGACTGTCACTTAAGCTGGAGGGCACTGGTTTTTTAATACAGCTTTTATACACATAAAATGAGAATCGGCTAATGATTTCTCATGTTTATAATTGGTACATCCAAATTCATCTACAGGCTGTTCTCATTCTCTTTGACTAATCTATTTTGCGTTATATATATAATGTTGTCATCAACAGACACTGTTTTGCTGTATCATATCTCAAGTGTGACTAAAGAGGCAAGTGCCTCCAACTGAGACTGAAGCTTAACCATCTATTGCCAGTCAATGTTGCATTTATTTTGATGGCAGTTGGCGAGTTTACTTAGCATACACAATGCTATGCCCAATTGAACGCTTACTGGAGAGAATTTGAATGCCTACTACTAACTTCAGTGTCTAAGGTTTTTCTGTACAAGGGTTTGTCAGAAAAAGTTAGCGCAAGGATACTTCATCCTACAATTAAACCCTGACTAAATATTCAAAATAACATTCGAAGCTGCGGTATGGCTACCCTACACTGGCTTAGACGATAGAATTGGTGCACCTTCTTCAAGTAATGTTGCCTACAGTAACAACACTAGTCTGGATATTCTACCGGACTAGATGAATTCTTATTCTGGGATCCAGTCAGACCAAGAAACCAAAAGAAAGATACACTATAGCGTGATTAACTGATCAATAAGTGAGAGGAAAATGAAGCTTAACTTCTTTTCTTACTCAGCGTTTGAAAGAGAAACAAAAAGAAAGTAATATTTTATCTATATGTTTCATATAGAGATCATGTGTTAGCTCTAGAAAGGGGTCAACATTGATTTTTGAGAACTTCCTGAAGCAAACTCTTTTATATCTTTCTTCTGAGAGTCGTATGTAAAACTTCATAAAGGATCTATTCTCCATCTAGCTTTCAATCGGGTTGCTGGATGATGTCATTTTGTGACATATCATCCACTGTGCACGGTTATTCTCACTTTTAATGAATGACGCCACAAAATGATGGAATCATCCAGTTAGCATGAACAAGGGTCACAATGTTTGAATAGAAAATAAATCAGAAACTTATGTTTATTAAAACAAGACATAAAGTTGTAAAAAAAGTTGAAGTAAGGACAGATTAAGGAGTGTGTGAGATTTCCTACTGGGCATCTGTTTTTTTTTTCTGTTTTTTTGAGAATTCGTAAAAGTTACAATAAAAATTCCTTATTTGTGCACACACTAAAGTTGCTAAGATCTACAATTACCACCCTTAAGAAATGTTGCGTTTTAAGTTCCACGGACCTGGTTTTATGCCCAACTTTTGACACGATAAATGCATGTAGGTAGGAAAGAAAATCTTCAAAAATAGATGAGAACGTTTTGTATATATGAAGAAATTTCCTGTGTCGGAAATTATCATCTGTTCTTGAAGTCTCTCTTAAAAATGTTTACCTCATCTCTTAACACTGCTCTCCACATATTCTCAGTCTGAACAATCATTTTGTATACGTTCAATGGGATTATAGCTTTCTAGCAACTTGTTCGTCCCTCGGCAAAGGAGGGATTGGACTTAGTAATTTACTCTTGTTTGTCTGTTCGCACTTTTCTCAATAACCACACCTAGGATTTTTTAAAAACTTTTGCACAAACGTTAAGTCACAGTGAAAGTAAATTTTTGTCAGAATGGATTTTCAAGGATAACTCTGGTTACTCCCCTAAGGGGCATTATAGAGTTAAAATTGCCTTCAAATCGTTCATTTGTGCAGTGGGGACCTCACATGCTTGTCTTGTCTACACTGAATGAAAACTCCTGTATTCTAGCATTTTTAGCAATTTTTCCTCATCAAAAAAATGTTCATCTTTGTAAATTCGGTAAAATTTGTACGACGTGCCCCAGCATATTATAAACACTCCAACCTCCCCATGTTAAGAATGGCTTTTGGAATAGAACCCCTCCCAACTTCGAAAACTGTTAACATGGGGTGGCTGGAGGGTGTTTATTCCGAAAGCCGTTCTTAACATGGGGTGGTTGGGAGTGTTTATACTATGCTGGGGCAGGTCGTAAAAAAATACCGTAAATTCTTTCCTAAAATCATGGATGTTGGAGGTACCAATGTCAACAAAACAGAATCAGGCAATTCTAAAAGATGTAACATGCTCATTTGTAAGACCTTGTTGGTCCACCGACAAAGGAGAGATTGGGCTTAGTAATTCACGCATGTTTATTTGTTCGCTTTTTTCTCAATAACCACGCCTTGGATGTTTTTTCTAATTTTGCACAAACATTAGTCATGGTGAAAGTAAATTTTTCACTTGTGAGAAAGGACTCTGCATGTTTGGCTTATTTACTTATTTTTATGTTTTCAGTTGAATTTAAATGAAATCAAACAAAACAGCAAAATTATATAATATTTGGTTTATTGACTATTTTACCTATTGGCATATGTTGAGTGACTTTTAGAAATTGACTTTCAAACTAGCTTATCTCTGGTCAGGTCTTTATTTATCCTTCTTTCAAGTTTGGGATTGCCTATGACCTCGCCCAGATTGTCCACGAACCCACCCGAGTGCCCGATACTTCCGGTCAGCATGCTAGCCTTCTAGACCTTTTTCTCACAACTTCCCCTAGGCTATGTTCAAGTTCCGTTCTGTCTCCTCTGGGATCTTCCGACCACGCGGTTGTATCAGTAAAGATAAAAACGAAATGCAATAAGTCTGGAGATGTACCTCTCCACCGTACTTTATATCAATACTCTACTGGGATAGCTTCCGTACACTTACATCTGATCTACCACTGCATTCCATGTTTAAAAAAGATGTGTCCTCCATAGTATCAGACCTAACCGAATGGCTAATTGTAGGCATAGACCGATTCATACCATCTAAAAAATTCCAACAAAAGCCTAACAGCCAGCCATGGTTCTCCCCAGAATGTGCTGCTGCCATCGCGCACAGAAATCACTTTTTCCATAGCTACCAATGTAATAGATGCACTGAGACTAAAGCTGCCTTCAGGACTGCCAGCAACCACTGCAAAAGAGTCATAAAAAATGTAAGAGAGCTATATGCTCAGTCCGTTAAATCTAAAGTAGCTGAGCAGCGGCTTGGTTCCCACCAGTTTTGGCAAATAGCAAACAGGATCTTGAACAGAAACGTGCGTTCTATCCCAACCATCATCGATGGACCTGAGGTCATCTCGTCAGCATCAGACAAGGCCAAACTATTTGCCAAGAACTTTGCAGCTAATTCTACCCGATGCGACGAAATCCATCAACTCCCCATATTTCCTCCTATAACGGACAACACGCTATGCAACATACAAAATCTGTGCGTGATGTCGCTAAGATAATCAAGAACCATGATTCAAGTAAAGCAACTGGCCCTGACGGCATTCCAATCATTGTGCTGAAAAAGCTTCAAGTAGAACTTGCCCCCATACTTAGAAAACTCTTTAAGTGTTGCCTTAAAGAGAAGTTCTTCCCAACACCTTGGAAAACCTCATCAGTATACCCTATATTTAAGAAAGGTGATGAGTCATCTCCCTCTCAATACAGACCAATAAGTCTCCTGTTTGTCATGAGTAAGCTGCTGGAATCCATATTAAATAGAGAAGTAGTCAACCACCTCAGCAGTAATAACCTTCTTAGTGACATGCAATATGGTTTCTGTTCTGCCAGATCTACTGCAGATGTGCTGTTATATCTCATAGGATTAGCGAATCTCTCGACAAAGGCTTCCTCTCTAGGGCAATTGCTCTTGACATATCAAAGGCCTTCGATAAGGTATGCCATACCAGATTTCCAACTACGGTATAACTGGAAATGTTTTCTCGATCATAAAATCATTTCTCTCCGATAGGCTCATAAAAGTAGTGGTTGATGGGCAGATATCAGAGGCCATTAATATTAATGCTAGAGTCCCTCAGGGGTCCATCCTAGGCCCAACTCTTTTCCTGATATACATCAATGATCTCCCAAAACACATACTTAAATCATTCATTGACATCTATGCTGATGATACAACCATCTATGGCAACACATCAAAGGCCGTAAATGACTATGTTCTCTCAGATTCTCTCTCCTCTGATCTTGAACGCATGGTACAGTGGGGGAGGAGGTGGATGGTTACTTTTATTGCATCTAAAACCAAGCTCCTATCTTTACATCATCAACGCTCTGATCCCAATCTGCATCAATTGATATGGGTGGCTCTCGTCTAGGGGAAGCTCCATGTTTTGATAAGCTTCTGGGCTTGACCTTTACCCCTGACCTGAAATGGAATACGTACATCAAGTCAGTTGCCAAGATTGCTGGAAAAATGGTAGGATCCTTCTACCGCTCACCCCCCGATGCAATTTCTCTATGTGTATAAGAGCCAAGTACGTCCAAGGATGGAGTACTGCTACCACATCTGGGCAGGAGCTGCTAAAAACAGCCTATCCTGCCTTGACAGAGTACAAAATAGGTTTCGTGGCCTAGTGGGTGATGCCCTTTTCTCTTCCCTGCAACCTCTCTCCCACAGGAGAGACCTTGCGAGCCTGTCTTTGTTTTATCGTTACTACCATGGCAGGTACTCGTCTGAACTCCAATCTCTGGCCCCTCTCGCCAATCTTTCATGATAAACACCCGCCTAGCTGAAACCACTGTCAAAAATTTTCCCCACTCCTTATCTGTGCCAAAATCAAAACGTAGATTCCATGAACAAAGCTTCTTTCTTAGAACTGCACGCCTGTGGAACTCTGTTCCGGTTGCCTGTTTCCCACCTGACTACGACCTGGATGTCTTCAAGTTCAATGTGAACAAATTCCTGATGAACCACCTCCTAAAGTAAGACACTTTATCGGATCTGCAAAACTAACGTACTGTACACACAATAGCCCTTATCCCCAAGTGGCTTTCGGGCCTTGATAAGTGGTGACTACCTTGTAAAAAAAAAAAAAGAAAAAAGTCTAATCTTATCACTACTACCTATGTTTCCTTTAGCCTTTCCCTGGCAACTTGTTGCTACCTCAACTGTTCTACATCAACTAATCCAAGACCTCTCTTCCATTGTTTCACCATTTGCTACAAATAAAGTCTCTTGTTCTGCACACATTTTCCTGTTTTCAGATTTAATCTTAATGTCATGAGATCTAAACCAGTCTTTAAGATTCGCACAACACATTAATCTCATATAGTATCTGTTCTGTTATGAAATTATCCTCCTTTGGAGTGCTTGTGTAGTATGTTTATGTGTCATGATACTATTATTCTAGACATTATCTCCTCCTTTATGGGACAGGGATAGACAGTGCTGTACATGTTCATTTGTCATATAAACTAGCAAAAATCTGCCACCAGAGGGTGGGTATTTTTACTAGTATATATAATCCTATTTGCACCATCTGATATTGACCTTTTCACAATGTTCATCTGTAGTTACCTCTTAAAATATCTGTGTAAGATATTTAGCATCTCTGTATTAACGTAAAGGTCATTAATATAATTTCCCTTCATTAAGCTTTGTCTTTTTATCAGTCAACCAAACATTTCTTTCGTTTAAATACCTGAGAATAGTGAATGCGTGATCAAGTGTTTTTTTTTCTAGTATATGTAATGTGAATCCATTGTAATTTCCCTTTCTCTCTTGTAGAACTAGGCTGCCAAAGATTCTATGAAGACACATCTGCTTTTCTGTTTATTATCGCCTCATATAAGGTGACACATATTGGAAAGCTAGTCGTGATTTTTAACTATTTACATGCGTAACCGATCTTCGCATAACAGAAACCCAGAAATGTTATGTTTACTTAGAGTAGAGGAAATTGATAGAAAAGACGTTCTCCAAGCTACTCTTTTCCTTCCACCACCACCACCACCACCACCTGGCAAAAAGTTCTAATTTTGATGGGTGTAGTAGTCAGGAAGTAAGTCTGCTGTTACATATGTTAGTTTGCCACATGTTTTTATTTTGTTTGGTTTCTCTTCTAAGTTTAAAAAATTTTTTTTTTTTTACATAGTGATATTGGCCAAAGAATATCAATGGATGGAGCTTTGATTTAACAAAAACACAAGTGAAACCATAAAGCCAGTTGAATCCTTTCTGAATAGTATAAAATGTTTATTTCAAATAATTTGCTGCTGCTGAAAACGACACTAATCAAAATCTGTGCTCTTTTTTCATCAGTTTTCAATATGCAATTTGATTAGATCATTTTATGTATAGTCATTTTTGATGAATAGTATCCTTCTCTCTCTGTGTGTGTGTATATATATATATATATATATATATATATATATATATATACATCCATTTCTTTTCAAAGTAGAGCAAAAGTTTTGTCTTTTGAGACTTTTAGTTCTTCTCGTTTTTCCTATGTGAGCACATTTTTATTTAGTTTTCTTGGTTTGCAGTGTCATCTGTCGAGTTTCATGTTAACACTAATTATGAGGCAGCTGTTTTGCCATTTTTTGTCACTGTCAAATAAACTTTGATGTTGTTTTAAAAGTATTGCTTGTTTTATCTCAAGACATGACAAGCATTTTCTGTTTTGGGTCTTTTGTATGCGGTTCATTTCAATTTTAATCATCTGTGTTGATATCGATCATAAAATTTGCTTTACAAAACAAACTGCATTTTTAGTTATTGAATTAAAATCATCTGCTAATGTCAAAGTATGTTTAAATGGATACAAGCACATACGCCCTCTCTTATTTAACCGAACTTCTATATTTTTGAAATTATTCAACCTCTGTTTTCGTCCTGCTTTTAGTTGGAAAGAGTTCTTTTTTGATCTCAGCTCAATTAAATATCGTCTTGTTAGTCTTATGTCTGTTATTAGCATGAATTTTGAAAGTTTAGTGACTGGCGAGCTAGTTCATTTTCTGGAAAGTTTGGGCCTTTTTAGTGATATTTAGTATGGTTTTTGTGGTTTTCGTTCAACTGTTGGTGTCTTAACTGTTGTAACTCAAATGATCTGTCTGTTAGTTTATGGATAATCCAGGAAAATGTAGGTTGGTTGCAATTCACATTTTTCTGATCTTAGATAGAGCATGGCATTCTGGTCTCCTACATAAACTTTAGACTTATGCTATAAGTAGTATGGTTCTTGGCATTGTTAATTTTTTTTCTTTTTAATTGAAACTTAAGGTATGGCATAAGGGCCTACTTTACAAGATTTCCAGCTATGGTATAACTGGAAATGTTTTCTCAATCATTAAATCATTTCTATCTGATGGAGCCATAAGAGCAGTGGTTGATGGGCAGAAATCAGAGTCCCTCAGGGGTACATTCTGGGCCCAACTCTCTACATCAATGATCTCCCAAAACACATACTTAAATCATTCGTTGACATCTATGCTGATGACATGACCATCTATGGCAACACATCAAAGGCTGTAAATGACAGTTCTCTCTGATCTTGAGCATGTGGTACAGTGGGGGAAGAGGTGGCTGGTTACTTTTAATGCATCTAAAACCAAGCTCCTATCTTTACATCATCAATGCTCTGATCCCCATCTGGCATCAATTGAAATGGATGGCTCTCGTGTAGAAGCTCCATGTTTTGATAAGCTTCTGCATTTGACCTTTACTCCTGACCTGAAATGGAACACATACATCAAGTCAGTTACCAAGGTCGCTGGAAAAATGGTAGGATCCTTCTACCGCTCCAGAAGATATCTCACTGCTGATGCAATTCTCTATCTATATAAAAGCCAAGTACGTTCAAGGATGGAGTACTGCTGTCACACCTGGCAGGAGCTGCTAAAAACAGCTTATCCTGCCTTAACAGAGTACAAAATAGGCTTGGTGGGGGATGCCCTTTTCTCTTCCTTGTAACCTCTCTCCCACAGGAGAGACATTGCAAGCCTATCTTTGTTTTATCATTACTTCCATAGCAAGTGCTCGTCTGAGCTCCAATCTCTGGTCCCCCCTCACCAATCTTTCACGAAAAACACCCATCTAGCTGAAACCACTGTCAAAAATTTTCCCCACTCTTTATCTGTGTCAAAACCAAAACATAGATTCCATGAACAAAGCTTCTTTCTTAGCAGTGCATGCCTGTAGAACTCTGTTCTGTTTGCCTGTTTCCCACCTAACTACAACCTGGATATCTTCAAGTCCAGCATAAACAAATTCCTGATAAACTGCCCCTTTAAATAAGACACTTTATCAAATCTCCAATACTGTACACGTAATAACCCTTATCCCTGAGTGGCTTCCAGGCCTTGATAAGTGGTGACCATTTTGTAAAAAAAAAAAAAAAAAAAAAAAACCTTGCAAGGAACTCTGGATAATTTCTCTTCATTCCTTTTCCTTTTTGATGCTGGTGTTCATCAGGGCTCTATATGTTTCTCCCTGATGATATTATTCAGAAGATTAGCATCTATGCTGATTATACCATTATCTCTTTTTGTGTTTTTTTTTTTAAATTTTTGCCTATCTCTCTGAGATCAGTTGGAGTATACAGAAGTTTACTTTGGTTTGGTTGTGGATTCTTATTTCATCCTGTTGGGAAATAGTTTCTCAGCAAATCTTTCTTGAGGTTCATACATATGCATCTTGTAAAGTCTGTTCTCTTTATCGTGCTAAACACTTTCTCAAGCCTATTTTCTGTCTCTACAAATCTACTTATGTTTCATCCTGTTAAGATTCAGCTCATGCCTTTCAATCGTAGGCGTGCCCCTTTTCCTGTGGTTTTCATGGATGGCTGTGTTTTTGAGGTGAAATCAATTGCAAAACTTTTTGCTCTTTGTTTCTCATCAACTCTTTGTTGAAATTCATACATTAAGTTCATTACTCTTTCTGTTTCTCATGAACTTAATTCTTTCATCCGAAACATTTTCGCGCATCTGTGGCCATTCTCTATCTCTATAAATATCTCCAACTTTGGAAGTATTGTTGTCATATGTGTGCTCATGAATCTTTGTCTCATTTGAAGGTTCTTAATAAGGTTCAGAAATACATCTGTAATTTGGTTGGCCTCAACCTTCTCCTCTGCACCCACTCACTCACAGGTGTGATGTTATTTATTTATTTATTTTTTTACATGGGGGTCACCACTTATCAAGGCCCAGGAGCTACTCGGGGATAAAGGTTATTGTGTGTACAGTAATCAATGGGATAGTATCTTAGTAATAGTTAGTATTGGGGATGTGATATGGTCTCATTACTTAAGGGGGCGGTTCATCAGGAATTTGTTTGTGTTTGACTTGAAGACATCCAAGTTGAATTCGGGGGGGGGGGGCAAGCAGCAGAGAGTGGTTCTAAGAAAGAAGCTTTGTTCATGGAATCTACGTTTTGATTTAGGCACGGATAAAGAGTGGGGAAAGTTATTGACAGTGGTTTCAGCTAGTCGGGTGTTTTTCGTGAAAGATTGGCGTGAGGGGACCAGAAAATGGAGCTCAGACAAACACTTGCCATGGAAATAATGATAAAACAGACTCGCAATGTCTCTTCTGTGGGAGAGAGGTTGCAGAGTAGAGAAAAGGGCATCCCCCACCAAGCCACGAAGTCTATTTTGTACTCTGTTAAGGCAGGATAAGCTGTTTTTAGCAACTCCTGCCGAGATGTGGCAGCAGTACTCCATCCTTGGATGTACTTGACTTTTATATAGATAGAGAATTGCATCAGTAGTGAGATATTTTCTGGAGCGGTAGAAGGATCCCACCATTTTCCCAGCGACCTTGGCAACAGACTTGATGTATGTGTTCCATTTCAGATCAGGGGTAAAGGTCAAACCAAGAAGCTTATCAAAACATGGAGCCTCCCCTAGACGAGAGCCATTCATTTCAATCGATGCCAAATGGGGATCAGAGCGTTTATGATGTAATGATAGGAGCTTGGTCTTAGATGCATTAAAGGTGACCAGCCACCTCTTCCCCCACTGAACCACGCGCTCAAGATCAGAGGAGAGATAACCAGAGAGAACATTGTCATTTACGGCCTTTGATGTGTTGCCATAGATAGTCGTGTCATCAGCATAGATGTCAACGAATGATTTTAGTATGTGTTTTGGGAGATCATTGATGTAGATCAAGAAGAGAGTTGGGCCCAGGATAGACCCCTGAGGGACTCGAGCATTAATACTGTGGGCCTCTGATTTCTGCCCATCAACCACTACTCTTATGAGCCTATCAGAGAGAAATGATTTAATTATTGAGAAAACATTTCCAGTTATACTGTAGCTGGAAATCTTGTGAAGTAGGCCTTTATGCCATACCTTATCGAAGGCCTTTGATATGTCAAGAGCAATTGCCCTAGAAAGGAAGCCTTTGTCGAGAGATTCGCTAATTCTATGTGATATAACTGTTAGTACGTCTGCTGTAGATCTAGCAGAACGGAAACATATTGCATGTCACTAAGAAGGTTATTTCTGCTAAGGTGGTTGACTACTTCTCTATTTAATATGGATTCTAGCAACTTACTCACGACACTCAGGAGACTTATTGGTCTGTATTGAGAGGGAGATGACTTATCACCTGAATTGTTGAATACAGGACATACTGATGAGGTTTTCCAGGGTCTTGGAAAGCACTTCTCCTTAAGGCAATGCTTAAACAGTTTTGTGAGTATGGGGGCAAGTTCTGGTTGGAGCTTTTTCAGCACTATAACTGGAATGCTGTCAGGGCCAGTTGCTTTACTGGAATCAAGGTTCTTGATTAGCTTGGTGACCTCATGCACAGATATTTGTATGTTACCTTGTTTGTTGTGTGTTTTAGAAGGAAATACGGAGAGTTGATGGCCTCCGTCACATAGGGTAGAATTTGCTGCAAAGTTCTTTGCAAATAGTTTGGCCTTGTCTGATGCTGACGAGATGGCCTCTGGACCATTGATAATGGTTGGGATAGAAGGCACGCTTGTGTTCAGGATCCTATTTGCTATTTGCCATAACTGGTGGGAACCAAGCCGGTGCTCAGCTAATTTGGATTTGCCGTTAATCTCAGTCTCTTCCATAAGTAAGATGATAGCATATTTTTTCACAATTGTCATTTGTTCCCTTATTCCTTTGTTCTTGTTTGATTAGTTGCTCTGATGGTTTTCATCAATTTGATAATAGAGCTTCCTCTTCCAGTAGCTCCTTCCAAGAACTGCTGGCTTGTGGAACTTTTTCTGACGATTCTACCTATAGCCATGATCATCTGAGGACACAGGTCAATAGGCATCTCTTTGTAATAATCATCTCTCAGTCTTTTTAGTTTGTTACATCAAGTGGTTTCATGCTTTGTCTGGAGTGATTTCCATAAACATTAAAAGAAAAGAAATTAGTATAAACTCTTACAGGTTATTAAAAAGAATTGCACCAAGCATGAAGCAACCTTCATGTACTGAGTGTTATGGGGATAAAGAATTATACAACTCCATAAGAAAAATATTACTAATAAATATGTATAAGTTTTATAACCTGCGGACAGAAGTACACCAAATTTGGTATGAAGCGCCTTTGAGGTCTCATTTTATTTTTCTCATCAGGTTTTCAAAATTATAATCCAACTATTCCTGTTGCTATTGTCATTATTACTTATTATAATAATTATATACACTTATAACAGCAAAACTATTCTTTTAGAATCGTGCTGTAGTTGGCACAAAACATGCTGTTGAGTATGTCATAGAGTTGTGAAAATGATACAAGTACTGCAAACTAACTAAAAGGGCCATCTTAACTGCAGCTGTTAAGCTGATACAGTTAACGTGTTTTCTAAATAGTTTAATTATTTAATGTGCAGCATTCAGCAATGAGAAAAAAAAATGTACTTGTGTAGCTGAATGCAAAGATGCTGTCACTTTGTAATTTTTTGTTATTATTTTCAAGTTTTTGCACTTTAGAAAATAAACTTAAGGGTTTGTTGTTTGTAAACATTTATTCGATTCTTTGCCTTAGTGAATTATTCTATCCTTCGCCTTATACAGCCTTTCTGCGAGTGAGACTAAGTCTAGAACAACAAAAAAAAAAAAAAACAACATTGTTATGTAATTGGTTTCTCTTGACTATAAACGGCTAATTGCTTCCCACCTTTGACTGCCTCCAGTCTGTTGCTTTTCTTGTGCGTCTGTAAGTATTTCACTAATTACGCACACAATCTCTTTACATTCAAAGCATGGGAAACAAAAGTGTATGTTATTTGCAAATTGTAGATTTTCAAGGCATTTACTTAATGACTGATAGCAGAGAATTTTTTTTTTTGGGGGGGGATAAAATTTGGAAGCAAATAATGTTTATCATGGAAAGTTTAATAACCCTTAGTTAAAAAAAAAGTAATTCATGTGCATGTTTTTATAAAGTTAAACACATGCCCAATGTTCGACCTATTACTAACCTCACACCATACTCCTTTATTTCATCCACCTTGCATGTAACTATCACTTCCAATATTTTATATATTTTATTCAATTCTGTTCAATAAATCCTCATTTTGACAGTTTCATATTTGAAATGAAAGATTGAATCTCACCAAAGATTCATAATTGTGTGTAAAATTATTTCTTGCACTATAGTTCTTTGCTTATTTCCTGTCTATACCTACATATTCTGTCGGATATTTATGCCTTTACACACACACACACACACACACACACACACACACACACACACACACACACACACACACATATCTATAATCCTATAAATGTTTTTTGTAATATTTGTATTAAAAACCCTTTTTTCTATTTCTTTAAAAAGAAAATACAACTTTGTTATATATGGATATATTGTATATGCATTTATCTGCAAACGATCTAGCTAATTTGCATATCTTTTAAACATTCATTTCAATTAATTCCCTATTTTTTTTGGTTTTATAAGATGGTCATCTTTAGTCAACTATTACGTGTAATTATATTCATGCAGATATTCTACATGATTTATATTTGCGTAAAAAGATTACATTAAACATATATATATATATATATATATATATATATATATATATATATATATATATACCAACTTACAAACCCCTGTGAGTTTTTGGTCTACAAACATATAACTTGATATATATGGTATTTGAACCCATGCAAAACTTTATATTTGGGTTTTAGGCAGAGAAAATCGGTGCAAAAGTGTGAAAATTGAATAACTGGAATTTGCCAGATGAAGGTAGAACGAAGGCATTACCAATATGCATGCATAACGTAATAGCTATTGGCTTATATTTTAATTTTTAGCATTGCTGCAAACGTCTTCATAGCTCAGGTATTAACATCAAATGAAAACGTAAATTGTAAGCAAAACATTTTGATTTTGATGCTCTGTGGTGGCGCACAAGTCATTTTTATTTATTTTTTTTAATTTGTAAATCATTACTATAAATTGGATCCAATATAATAATAAATATGAAATCTGCTTTAATCAAAATATCATATTTAAATGTGTTTTACGACCGGTCAATGCTGGGTGGCCTGCTAGTATGTATGTATGTATGTATGTGTGTGTGTGTGTGTGTATATATATATATATATATATATATATATATATATATATATATATTGTGACTGATTGTCACTTCTTGACAGAAGACCATCTTTCCCTTACTTTATTGTTGATTATTCATTCATTTTCATGTACTTTTGAAATCTTATTTATTTATTTATTTTATTTGAATTTTAAAAAAAAATTTTTTTATTATATATATATATATATATATATATATATACACACATATATACATGTGGAGATGTGATCAAGATGCATCAATTTCTATCTACTGTGGGAACGAAGGTGGCTCTTCAGACCATCCCTGCTCTTGCAAAGGTCACACTTAAGCTGAGATTGAGGGATGCCAACTGATGCTGCTCTACTGTGGACGTTCATATGACGCTTCAGGCCTCCACTCAATTTACAGACCACAGAGCAAACAGAACATCTGTGCCCCGCAGTGTTTTCCCCATCAAAGAAAGATTGATCTCCATGGGATAGCTTGTGGCTAGCTAGGCCAGCTCCGGATAAAGTCATTTTTACCGCATAAATCAGAGATGTGGTTCTGCACAAAAGCCTCCGACAGACCTGATAGATCTGACAGATTTTTCTTCCGGATATCACGCTTCATTTTTACATGCTCATATTTTTTCTTCTCAACGCTATCACAGCCATGATAGACCAAGGAGCGCCACTTTTTACGATCGTTGGAAGCACTTTCCCGACTGAACACATCGATTCCAAGAGCTTTAAGATTATCTTTGATGTTATCCCTAAAGCATTTCCTAGGTTTATGTTGTGGACACTTTCCTTGTGTAATTTCACCATAGAACAGGCGCTTTGGCAATCTCTCGTCATCCATCCTTGTAAGATGTCCAGCCCACCTCATCTGGTTGCGTATAATCAACTTCTCGATACAAGGTACGTCAGCTCGCATGTGAACATCCATATCGGGTATAAAAGAGCTCCACCTGATGCCCAGAATGTGTCTCGGGAATTTCGGGTGCACTCTCTCCATGACTTTTATGTGTCTACCACAAGTTGTCCAGGCCTCAGAAGCGTAAAGCAAGGATGGTAAAATACAAGATTGATAGACACTGATCTTTGCATGAATAGTTGTACCCCTGTCAGACCATACTCGCTTCTCTAAGCCACCAAAAGCCTTAGTGGCACGCTGTATCCTATAGTTAACCTCAGCATCCAGGGTTCCGTCTCTGGCAAGAGTACTACCCAAATATACAAATGTGTCAACCACAGCAAGTCTCTGTTGGTTGGTTGGTTGGTTGGTTGTTTTTGTTTTACAGCATATTAACCCTTTTCGGGTTATTTAATGCCGAATCCAAAGATTTTGAAGAAAAAATTTTTTTAATAGAATATATTTATTGTTTTCACGTCGGTTTCTATTTAACCCATAGTTGGGACCCTAACAGGTACTACCACTCTGGGTCAGAGTGGACCTGGGAGCAATGGTAATTAAAGGGTGGCTCCACACTCCCCAAAGCCCACAAGCTGGGGCCTCACCACTGGATATAGTTTAATATCATATCATATCCAGGACCCCCATTGAGGGACTTTTACCCTCTGCAGGGGGGCAGTCGGCATATTCTAATGCCCCACCGACAGGGCCACAAGTCTTTGGTTGTTGACAAAAATATTTGGTTCCACATACAAACCACCGGGTGGAGGTGTTAACATGACCATAGTCTTCTTAAGACTAATAGTAAGCCCAAAAGACGCACAGGCCTCTGAAAACAGATCCATGATACCCTGTATATCCCTTTCACTATGGGCTATGACATCCGTGTCAAGCAATTCATGAACGAGGTGCTGAAAGGTCCTTGTAGAAGCATGAAAATGAAGATCAAAGACCTTACCTATGGTTCTGAAATGCAAATAAACCCTCAGAAAACATTCCCTAAAGGCCTAGGAAAGCATAGTTGCAAAATAAATAGAAAGTGTAGGTGCTGGGATATCACTCTGCTTCACACCATTATCAACTGAGATGGGTTCTGATAGGCATCCATTGAAGTTCAGGCGAGCCTTCATATTAGTGTGGAGCTCCCTGAGTAATCATAGAAATTGAGGTGGGCATCCCAACTTCCCCAGAATTATCCATAGGGCATTTCTGTTCACCGTATTGAAAGCCTCGGTCAAATCAACAAAAACCTGATGATGAAGTGGAACACGGTGTTCAGTACATTTCTTCTGCAACTGCCGAGCAGAGAAGATCATGTTCGTGGTTTCTCTGCCCGGACGAAAGCCACTTTGGCTTTCTGGAATGATGGATGGACAAATATACTTTAACAATCTATTGAGTAGAACTCTGGAAAATACTTTGCCAACTGCTTCCAATAAACTTATCCCACGATAACTTTCACAGTCGGTCCTGGACCCCTTTCCCTTGTACAGTGATATAAAAATTGCATCAACCCAATCCTGATGAATGGGAACACCCTTCCAGACATCAGTGATAAGATGAAGAATTTCATGAACAAGTTTATCACCCCCATGTAAGAGGACTTCCACAGGAATACCATCAAGCCCTGGAGCCCTTCCAACGTTAACTTCCTTGATTGCATCTCTAATTTCATTCTCAGATGGGAACTCAGACATTTCATTGATAAGCTTCTGTTGTGATAAAAATTCATTGATGACGTCATCATCAACATTAGAGGGGTTGTCAGAGAGATCAGAATAATGCTCATCCAACGAAGGAGAATCTTGTTAGGATCCTTTATAAGAGCAATTCCATCACTTGAGAGTAGGGGCGATGTAGATAGTGTTTGAGCACTAAAGGTTTTTTAAGTAAATGGTACATGCGTTTGAAGTCTTTATGATCAAAAACACACACATATATGTGTGTGTGTGTGTGTGTGTGTGCGTGCGTGCTTTGGACGTTTATTCCTCAGGTATAAAGACAAACTGAAAAATAATGTTAAACTTGTTTGAAAAGAAAAACTTTTGAAAATGATGCCTCAAATAAAAAGTTATGGAGGGGAAAAAATATACTGCAGGCATTAATACTTATGTAAACAAGATTATCAAAACAAGCCAATCTGCATAGTGTGTATAGGAACTGTTCAACCCGTAACTTGTGAGTCATGTGGCTTAGTTTGTGGGAGCGGGATTGACCTTGTGTCACACATGCAACACAAACATTTAAAAGCAGAGCAAAACAATGTGAATTTATGGCCCTCATGCATCGAACAAAATAAGAGAGTCCATCATACATATATATATATATATATATATATATATATATATATATATATAATTTGGGAGTCATCGCTTATCAAGGCCCAAAGACCACTCGAGTATAAGGGTTAATGATTGTAAGGTGGTAGTGTACTAACTGTTAATTGTGTAGAATTTGATTATGGACTCAGCTTAACAAGAACTTGTTTACATTTGATTTGAATGAATTTGAAGAAGGCCAATGAAACCGTATTCCATAGGTGGGCATTTCTGGGAAAGAAGCTTTGTTCATGGAATCTGCGTTCAGATAGTGAGGGAAATCTACAGTGGTTGTAGATAGTCAAGTGTTTTTTGTGAAAGTTTGGTAAGGAGGAATATAGATTGGAGTTCAGTTGAGTATTTACCATGAAAATAACAATAGAGCAGAGACAGGCTCGCAATGTCTCTTCTGTGGGGAAAATGATTGCAGGGAATAGAAAAGGGCATCACCTACTAGGTTTTGAGGTTATTTTGAACTCTATAAAGGCTTGGTAGGGTGCACCGAGTAGCTTCTGGCCAGATGTGCTGACAGTACTCCATTTTAGGGTGTACCTGGCTCTTATACAGATAGAGGATTGCATGGGCAGTGAGATATCTACTAGAGCGGTAGAGATTCAACCATTTTTCAAGTGATCTTTGCAACAGATTTGATGTATGTGTTCCATTTCAGATCAGGAGTGAAGGTCGGTACCAGAAACTTGTCAAGATATGGGTCTTCTCCAAGACGAGACCTATTCATTTCAATTAGGACCTGATGGAGGTCAGAGCAATTATGATGAAAGGAGAAAAGCTTGGTTTTTGAGGCATTAAAATTAACCAACCACCTTTTTCCCCATTGCACCACATTCTAAAAATCAGAAGAGAGAGAATCAGAAAGATCTTGGTCATTGCTGGCCTTTGAAGTGTTGCCATAGATTATGGTGTTGTCTGCATAAATGTCTACGAATGATCTAAGAATGTGATTTGGGAGATCATTGATGAAGATCAAGAAGAGTTTCTGATTTCTGTGCATCAACCATTCTTCTTATAAATCTATCAGAAAGGATTTAATAATTGAGAGGACATTTCCAGCTATTCCATAGCTGGCGATCTTCTAAAGTAGACCATTATACCATACTCTATCTAAAGCCTTTGATATATCAAGCTATTGCTCTAGAAACGAAGCTCCTATCGAGAGATTCACTAATCCTGTGTGATATTACAGTTAGTACATCAATTGGAGATTTTGCAGAACTGAAATCATATTGCATGTCATTGAGCAGGTTATTTTTGCTGAGGTGGTTGACCACTTCTCTGTTTATCACAAATTCCAGCAACTTACTCATGATGCACAGGAGACTGATTGGTCTGTACTGAGAGGGAGATGATCGATCTCCAGAATTATTAAATATTGGAAAGACTGATGAGGTTTTTCCAGGGTGTTGAAGCATTTGTCCAGAAGTCACCATTTAAACAGCTTTGTAAGTATGGGAGCTAGTTCCGGTTGAAGCTTTTTGAGCACTACCACTGGAATGCCATCAGGGCCAGTTGCTTTAATGGAATCAAGGTTTTTGATAAGCTTGGCAACATCACGTACACATATTTGTATGTCGCATTGTATGTTTTCACTCACAGGAGTAAATACAGGGGGTATGTAGGCAACCCTGATTGCAAAAAGGGTAGAATTTACTGCAAAGTTTTTTGCTTTGGCAGATGCTGATGAAATTATCTCCGGTCCACTGATGATGGTAGGGATAGAGGACACGCTTCTGTTCTGTTCTGTTCTGTTATTTGCTGAAACTGGTTGGAATCAAGCTGCTTCTCATCTACTTTAAACTTTACGTACTGAGCATACAAATCTATTGCATTCTTTATTACTCTTTTACAATGGTTTTGTGCGCAATGGCAGTAGCACATTTGGGAGTGAACCACGGCTGGCTGTTGGGCTTTTGCTGGAATCTTTTGGCGGGTATAAGTTGGTTTATACTGACAATTAACCATTCAGTCAGGACATATTCTTTTTGAACATGCAGTGCAGAGGTATATCTGATATAAATGTTTGGAAGTTATTCCAATCAGCCATAGAATATTGATATATAGTATGATGGAGAGGTAGATCTGAGAGTTTATTACATTTTGTTTTTATCTTAATCAGGACAACTGGGTCATCGGAAGATCCTAATGGAGACGGAATGGAGGGTGAGCACATTTCTGGGCAAGTTGTAAGAAAAAGGTCAGGAGATTTGCATATTGTCT
The DNA here is from genome assembly GCF_053919585.1 of Euprymna scolopes. NCBI lineage: Eukaryota > Metazoa > Mollusca > Cephalopoda > Sepiida > Sepiolidae > Euprymna > Euprymna scolopes. Next base: position 144,900,215 of record NC_136491.1, read on the forward strand.
GTCGTAGTTTGGCATACGGGTGGGTTCGTGAATAATTTGTGTTGGGTTATAGGCAATCGAGAAATCATGACAGTACCTCCCCTCATCATCTGACTTGTTTCAGTGGACTAGCCATTAAACATTATGAACATTGGAGCCTCTGCTGACGTGGATGTTAGCCAAGGGATAGGTAGACAGAATGTGGTAGATTTTCTCAGTCTCAATGATAGTAATTTCACTGTTATGGGATCAATAGAGGGCAAATATGAACAGTGTTATGTATATATAATTATGTTCAGTTGATATATTAGGAGGGGTTGGTCTTTTGCTTTTTGACTATGAAACTCATTTGAAAGTCTCATGATACATGGAGAATGTAGAAATATTGGTCAATCCACATAGACTCTTCACAATATATATATTATGTATATAATATGTGTGTGTGTGTGGAAGAGGAGTTATACTGTCTTGGTATAAAGTATATTTTAAGTAGAACAGGTTAATGGTTTAACATATAAACCAATAAATATAATTCACACAAAACAAGTGAATCTAAGAGACTCTATACTGGATCTCTGTATTAATGATATTTGTTGTTTTATGTATAATAATGTTTTTTTTTTTTTTTAACACACACACACACACACACACACACACACATATATACTGAAAAAAAATGAAGATCAAAAATAAAATATCTACACAAAAAAATCCAAATTATCTGCTTTCTTCATTTTTTTTCTTTAAAAGATTTGTTGCCCATTTCTCATTATGGAGCTTAATCAGCTCAGCCTGGGTTATTGACAGATGCTGAGCAGATTGGTTATACTACAGGGTGACCCCAAAAAAACAGGCCCCAACACTAATTAGGTCCCGTTTCTTAGTGTTTTGTCTGAATGAAATGAAACTTTCGTCATAACTAGTTTATTATATTCAAAACATCACATCAAAACACCAGGGTCTTTGGCCTTTTTTCTCCGTTCTGCAGCATATGTTCTAGATGGCCTCCATTTAGCTTTTGTTTATTTTTGGGTCACCCTGTATGTAAAGGTAATTTTACTTTTTAAACCTTGCTCTATTTCACAAGAATCTTGACTTTGTCACATTCAGTTGTTGTACTAATATCAAATAGTTTGCCCCTATTCTCTTGTCTCCTCACAAGGTCGAATTTTAATATGGGGAAAATTCTGCTCTCCCAAAAAAGAAGGCACTTGTGATTGGAACAAAAATAAAAATTGTTTTAATCCAGAAAGATTTTTCCCTCACAGCCAGAGGACAGAAAGGATTATGCATAGTATCAGGATGAAGACTACACTTTTTACTGTTAACCAATGAAATTTGTTGTAGAAATTGAAATGATCAACTATGTAAGTGACAGGGTGCTATCAACTGCAACTATACATATATATGAAATGTCCGCATTATTGTCATTATATTGGCATCACAATAAACAGATATTGAGCACTGAAGGAAAGAAGTATGTCATATTTTTTATTTTACTTTTAACAAAAACATTTGTTGCTTATCTAAGTTGATGTAGGGAACAACAATGTATGATGTGTTCCCATAATTAGTAAAAGCGGAAGTGCTGTTCAGTCTCACATCTAAATTATTGACATGACATCAAATTATTATTTACTTTGATTCAGGTTACGAAGCTACTCACCATGAGTTACTTCAGTGATGCATTTGTTTCTCAGCAATTCCATGCGTGAACATATGGATTTTATTTTGTGGGATCTGAATTGTTTAGAAATTTGAAAAATAATTGCAATCAACCAAATGTCTTTATTGGATGAGCCATTGCACATAGCCTCATACATTTTTAAAAAGAATGTAACCTAGTTTTACAAGATTCTGTTCAAGTGGACCGTTTTTTTTTCTCAACAGAAAAATTGTTTTATCATTTTATCATTTAAAAAAATTCAATTTTTTTTTTTTAACTTTTAGTTTTTCTTTACTTAAAAATATTTGTTGCGTTCTGAGAGAATATTTCTTTTTTTGCTGCAGTATAAAAGTGGAATGCCATCTTATATCAGCTTGAAAACTGAAGAGTGTGAAATGAGCAGTTATTGATTTTCAAATCTTGTTTTATTAGCTTTTTCTTTATTTCCTTAATAAATAGAAATAAAGGGAAACTTAGAATTTACTAATGCATTTGAGAAAAGATTCTCTTCACTCTCTTTTAACACTAGACAATTTATTTTATTTCTTTCACACACCTTTCTCCTCTCTCTCACACACACACACACACACACACACACACACACACACACACACACACACACACACATATATATATAAGAAGTATACTCATCCTAGAATGGATAAAATTAATTCACTAAGCAGTTTTGTGCCACTTTACAATGATTAAAATCAAGATATAATGCTATTAAACCTTATTTCAAGAATGCTTATTCTAATTTTGATAAAAATGGGATGTTCATATTATCCTTTCTAAAAAAAAACAAAATATTCCAAAGAAACTGAAATTTAGGGAATATTTATGTCTTGATATCTGATTGTTAAAATTAAGCAAAAATTGGAATCCTCTGATTTTCTATTTCTTCCTGTTTGCATTGAAAATCAATTGTAAATCAATTGTTTGAACCATCTGTTTTTGCTGTGAAATATTCTCTTTTGCTCTTGATGCAATTAACTATTTTAGGTTAAAAAATACCACCAAATCAAATTATTAAACTGACCATCTTGAGTTAATATTTTTATGCATAACACAGTTAAGTAAATCGGTTAATGTGCTCTCAAATATGTTTTTAGTATTAGTAATAATAATAAACTTGTATGTTGTAATTGTGAGAATATTTTGCGACATTTTGCTATGTATGTCGCCATCAGGCTAAAGAGAGAGAATGTTCTTGTAGAGATTTTTCTTCAGGTTTTGCATTATTTAATCTTTATTGAAAATAAGTTGCAATGGATTGCAGATTTATATAAGTGCATAATTGGCTATAACAGATTAAATTTCATTTATATCAATTACACTAAATGCATATCTCGATTTATCATTTAAGTTTTATTTTAAAGTAGTTTAATGATTAACCTGATACATTTCATTTTCCGTGTATTTTATCTATAAACTAAAAATATGCGAAGAGTTAAATGCTCTATTGCATTTTTTGTTTACTAACAAATTGTTCACACAATTTTCTTTCATGTTTCCTCCTATTTAAAAAAAAATATTACTTGCCCCCCCCCCCTTTTTTTTTTCTTTTTTTGAATTTTTGAAGACCTTGAATATTTCTGTTCAGAGAATCAAGGTTAAGAATGGAAGGTTCAACCTCACAAGTTTTGATGGCATCTTTTATTATAGTATAATAAATTCTATTATCACTTTGGAATTGCATCATGAGAAAGCTCACTCTCCCCATCTAACATTTAAAAAGACAAATTAATAATAAAAAAAAGACATGAATCATTTTTTCTAATTCCTTTTTTTCTTTATAATTTGATATTCTGTTGTATTTATTCGGCTTCTATTGGAAATTGAATCTCTGTCAGATTTAAATAGGAAATCTTTTCTTCCCTTTTTCTTTCTTTGAAAATGATTTTTCTCTGCACACCTGAAATGCTTTACATATTTTATTCATTTGTTGTCTTTCATTTTAGACCTACATTGCATGATGACATGCTCCCTTGTCTATTTGTTTACTATACAATCATAATGACTGAATAAATCAAGTCAGAAAACGGACAATCTTTATTCTGATAAAGATTTAATACGTTTCTCTTTTGTATTTCTCTCATTCATTGAAGTATTCTATCCATTGAAATAAGATTAAATATAAAAACATTAAAAAGTACTTTTAAAAAAATTATTTTAAAGATTAAAGGAGTTAATATTTAAAGTAGATGCTAGTTTTATTTATAACTAACAGATCACCTGGCGTTGCCCGGTTGTAAAATATGCATAAATATTAATTCGTACGGAAACTGAGACATGTGCTTGTGAGTATGTTTTTTCTAAATGGTTCACTTGTAAGTAAAAAAATTTGTTAAAATACTCGAGCAAGCTGAGATTGAAACCAAATCCTAAAAACAGCAAGTTGAATACGATAACCATTAGGCCAGCTTGACACATTTCTTAACATAGCTAATCTGTTATGTGAACAAATCATGCATGCACATTTGTGAAACAGTTGACAAACAGGTAAAATCCCGATGACCCCACTTCCCATGTACACTTTTTCAATTTTGACCCCTTAACAGCCCTTTTTTCCGGATGAAAATCAATTAAAATGTTTTCTACATGTCTGAATATCCTATATACCAAACTTCAAGTCTTTATATCAAAAATTATTTGAGTATATAGGTTGAGAAATGTCCTTACACACACACACGTTCTCACTTTTATAAGTATATAGATTGTGTTATTATTTTGTGGATAGTAATAAACTCTTGAAAGTTATAGGCAGTCAATAAGTTTCTGCTAAATGTTTGTAGACTTAAAAGATAGATTCTGAATTTTGCAAGATTCCCACTGTTTACTGTAATTGTCATTTTCATAGAAAAATAACTGATCTGAAAATTATATAAATCTTACATTATGAATCTTATGTTTTTGTTTTCTTGTCTTTTCCAGTTAAACTACAATAATTACAACAGTCACCATGATGGAAGAAGAAAGGTAAAAATCAATGATTTGTTTTATGTCGTCATTTTTTAAAATTTTTACTTTCGATATTTTCGAAAATTGGATGTATTTCATATCTGATGAGAACGCTAACCTTTTTGACATATACACAAGTAATAGCTTCAGGACTGTTCACCCACATCTTATAAGGCATACTCCAAGTTGGTTTTAAATACTTTGTCCTTATAACTAATTCTTTTATATCTTCTCCCTGTACGTAAGAGGGGTGGAAAAGAAAGGTGATTTTATTAATTTTGAGTGTTAATAAATAGAAGCAAGTGTTAACATAATATAAAAGTAGGTCAGACATGTACTACTGTGAGAGAAAATGGGAATGATGTATACAAATTTAGCAAGAAGCGCTTTACTTGAATAGTTTATTGCAAAGTACGGTTAAATAGAATAATTAAAAAATATTTTTTTTTAAAAAGATAATTCAATTCCAAAACTAAGGAATATTGTAGCATGTATTTGTATAATAAAAAAAATATACATTTTAATTGCACAAATACATACAAAATAGCCTTAGGTAAATGAAGCCTAAGAATAATGAGAGAAGATGATTATATATATATATATATATGTCATGTGGATATATAAGGATTGGATGCTAAAAATTTTGCCCATAAAAGTTTATATTCCTTTTAGCTGCCTTCGGTGATAAATACACTGTCAAATAAAAATATATCAATGTATTTTTGTTTTATCAAATCTAAGGTGCATACATTAATATTCAAGATAGATGCACATATGTAATATAATAATTATAATTTAGTAAATGTTTTGAATTAAACAAAACAATATATTTGAACAATTGTTTCTATCCATTTTAAAACTATATTCTCTGAATAATAAAGTGTATTTTTTACCATCATAATCTTTCTCTCCCTCTCCCCGCCCGCTCTCTCTCTCTCTCTCTCTCTCTCTCTCTCTATATATATATATATATATATATATATATATATATATATATATATATAAATAGTATTAGAAAATTGTAAGTAAAATAAATTATTTCTTATTTAATTAAAATCTAAAATTTTATTTTTGGTTTTCGCAAAGTTTATTTTGTTTTAGTTGATATAGATGTTATCTTTATGTTGGATAATTCAGGTTTTTCTAAAAAACTATTAATATGACTCTTGTCAAAAATAATGATCATTGCAGATAGTATAGTCCCAACCAATGCCAAGTTTGTGGCAGTTTTTAAAAATCGTCAGAAGTTTTTATGAATGTACACACTATTTTTATTTAGATTAACTATAAGTAGGTGTTTTAGGTGGAGCAGCATTTTTTTTTTTTATGAAATCGCTTGAGATAAGGCATGAAGCCACTTGATGTAAGGAGCTAACAAGAATGAAAGATGATTATCATAAAGACAGGAGATTCCTATTGACCTTAGTTTTGTAAAGATCAAGGCTATATAGATAGGAGGAAAGCTGTCAAATAAAGTAATTATCTGAATTTTTAACATTTGGCTTCCTCCATTTTTTTTTTCTTGGCATTTTCTGTCTTTTGACAGAAAAGAGTAATCCTCTGAACAAATGTATATAATTCTATTGAATATATCTTAATCTCTTGATATTGTTCCACTCTCATAAGCATAACATTTACACTGTAACATATCGATGAACATGCTTCTCTCTTTCTCCCTCTCCTATCTCCACCAAACGCATTGCATACCTATTTCTATTTTCCATATTTGAATTATCACTTTTATCCTTAGATTTGTGTATCATGGAATAAAATACAAAAAATATTTTATATTTAAAGCACATTAATGTTCAGCGCACTATTTCTTTGAAGTACATGTATTTCAATATATTTGAAGTCTCCTGTTTTAAAATTTGATACATAAGTTCCAAAACTAAAACCTCTCTTTAAAAAAAAAAAAAAATTATTATTGAAGAGCTACGGAAACGGGAGTGGTACCATTAAAACTAGCTACTTTTGTACTCAAGAAATTATTTTTCTACATAATCAACAACATTCTCAATGCAATTTTGATGGGAATTCAATGATGCACATCTGCTTTTGACACACATTATGCTTTCTTAGTCTCACAGCGTCAATATCTGCAACAGAAAGATGAAACTTTTAGATCATGAATGCATAAGTTCAGTCATAACAATGTAATTTGCAATCCCTTCTGATCCATTCAGGCAGAATAAAAAAAAATAGAAGCCATTATTTTTGGAACACCTCTTATGTGTGTGTGTGTGTGTGTGTGTACCTACCTTAATTAAAACTACAGTTTTCTGCTTTTTCTTTGTATTTCAGTTGCAAAGCAAAATGTTATTTCTTAAATCTGAGTTTAAATTGACTGATGTTTCTATATTTGTAGTTAAAGTGTTATTAAATTTAATTATTTTCTCGTTTTTATGGCTTTCACAGGATTTGATTAAGTTTTAGTTTAATCACCTATGAAAAATGCTTTAAATTCATATTTCATTACAACAGATTCATTTTGTGACTTCAATCATGAACACATAGGTAATTGTTTTATTGCTAAAGCATGAGAAGATTTTCCTAATTGAACCTTCTAGACGTTTTCTCTTGGTTGCTTCATTTCCTTTCTTGCAAATAAGCTGATTATATATTTCAATTAATAACACCAGCCAACGGTTTCTTTGCATCAAGTTGCAATTGTAGTTAAAACAATTGGAAAATGAGAAGATAAATCAGATCAATTTGAATTTGGGAAGTAAAAGTAATCCTTTTTTATTCTTTTTCCCCTCTATTGAAAATATATGAGCAAATTATTTACTGCTAATCAAACACCATTTAGTCTGAATAAATTTTCCAAATAAATAAATTGACCGATTATAAAATAGATTGGTGACTCCACAGCTTTGTTTTGAATTTACAGAAAAATAATTTGAATTCACATTTTTTTTACTTTTTTACTTTTCACACATCTCATTTTATAAATAAGTGTTAAAGGAAATTTAATGATTGCAGCACTTTCCTTAGTTTCCGTTAACTCTATTTTATTTTTCAATTTTTATTTCTTTGAAGATCTTGCAAATTTTCACTTGTTAAAATTTACTTTCTGAGAATTTTCGTATTTTTGTAAAAGAAAAAAAATTAAACTAATGAGCATCCTTTTTTTTTTTAAATTTTTCAAAGAAAAGCTATCAAAAGTAGTGCTTTAGTTTGTTGGTAATTTTATTCATTTTATTTTCTTAAATCGATAAAATTCACGGATTAAATTAGAATTGAATCAATATATCTTTAGTATTTTTTTTTAATTAAAATAAACTATGCTGGTTTTTTATATTTTTAAAAATTTGTTTTAATGACTTAAGTGCAATTTAAATGGTATGAGAAATCCATTTCATTTCAGTACAAATTCTTTTTTGCTATGTCAATTAAGAGAATTATATATAGACTCATTGTTGGTTCAGAGGATTTTAAAAATCTCTTCTGTCAAATGATTATCTATAAATATAATGTAGAATGCTGATAGGAAGTTATCACTAAAATCGTTAAATTAATTTGGTCTTAATATAAAGAGGGCTAGACGAACGAGTTGGCATTGTCTGCCATTAAATCTTGTCCAAAGTGTGTGTGTGTATATATATATATATATATATATATATATATATATATATATATATATATATATAGAGGTCAGTTTTAGAGGGTAATTCTTGGCCTGAAGACATAATCTCCATAGCACAGGTGATTACAGAAACATGTATGCACATATGTGGCCATCAATGTTTGTATAAATAAATTTAATATACCTGCTCTGTTTACTCATTGAGCACTGTTTGGTAGACACATGTTGTTATGTTGTTTCATTGGATGTACTTCTAGGAAACTAAACTCTACTGCCATAATATATATATATATATGACAATGCCAGGGGTTGGCTTGGGATATCTCCAGGCTTAGAAATGTGAACAAATATAGCCTGAAATAAAGCAAATTAGTTCCTATTTAATAGGGGGGGGGGGAAATCACCTGTTTCCAGATGATTATTTTTAAATGTTGACTTGATTAACTATCCTAGTATGCCAGTGATATTTTATCACAATGTTTTCTGATGATGGGAATAAGATCAAGAAGTCAACTCATGCATTTGAATAAATGTACTTGTTTTTTTTTTATTCATAAAATTTAGTTTTTGCGATTTTTCAACAGCAGTTTTCAAAGTATTTGCTGAATTATTTGCCAAATATTCTATGGTGTGTGTGGGAGGGATGGTGGGGACGGGAGTGTTTGACTTCTGTTTTATGAAAAATGTCAACATCTGATTTTGACATCCCGTTTCAGTGATGGAAAAATCCAACTATTGTTTGGGTCGGTTTCAAAAATCTCTCATAACTTTGAATGGGTATAAGATTATTTTTTAGTGCCTAGCACCACTGTTGGTCATAACTGTTTGAAAAAAAAATGTTCTATATATTTAGCATTCCTTCTAGTTGGATCTTTTTTTTTCTATAAGGTACTTCTGACTATTGTCAAAAGGAATTCACATTATGTTCATAGACGGCACATGACAAACCTAAGTAACCATATGCATCTAGAAAACTGTAACAAACATTACTGCTAAGTAGATGGTATTGTATAAGTTGGATACTTGTGTTTAAAAGTGCAATAAAATCATTAAATTTATAGTATCTTAAATATTCTAAATTATACTGGTTTCAATTTTTTGATAATGCTCATCGTCTATTAAAGTTTTCATTCAACCTATAATCTTGTCTTCCTTTACAGGAGAGAGAATTAAAATTTGTATTTTAATATATCTTTTACATGTTTGCTGCTTTAATTGCCATATTGTTGTCGTGCATATGTTTGTTTGCTTTTAAATATAAGATGGATCTCACTTCAGCTGATTAATGGTCCTCATTTTTTTTATGCTTGTCAGATAGAATTAATGATAAGCAGTTAAGATGATGCTAATGATTACAATAAATTTCTCATTTCTAATCATTTACCCTCTTTACAAACTGTTTTAAAATGAATTTTATTTGATTTAATTATATTTAGTAAATGATCTGTTCAGTGTAATCTTGTGAGTTTTCTGGTGCTGGTGCAGAATCCGGATTGTGCTGAAATATTATTTAGAAACCCATTCTTAACATGGTGAGAGGATGTTTTATTTATTAAACAATTTAATAGTCAAAAGATGCCATAAAAATACATTTTTAATTTAAAAATCATATCTACAAATAGCACGGTCTGTAGTTTGTATAAATACCAGTTTTCTTTTTATTTTTTTTATTCATGCTTACTTTAATCAAATTTACTTGAATATAATTTTTCTATCATCAAAACAATATATGGATAAAAATCGGTTAAAGGTCCTTATTTTTCTTTTATACTTGTTTTCGAACCGTGTGTTATTTATCAAATACACATATCAGATTGAGATTTTTTAAAACTTGTTTTCTTGTAAGTTTAATAGATTTTCTTCATCAACATTCAAATTCTTAATTTTAACAATGGTTCTCATTTCAATTATTTTCTATATTGTTCTTACCAACAAGCACGCATTTCGACATTTCTACTGAATTCTGTTATATTTCTTTACAAAATGTTTCTGCTAACTAAAATAGACATGTAAAAGGGGGAAGAGAGAAAACCTGAGTCAGTTGTGGAAATATTATGGATTGAATTTGGTGTTGATTGAAGTAGCATGTTTTTCCAATGTACATGCAATAATACAAATAATAGACAAAATAAGCCCATAAAAATATAAGATTACAATTTATTTTATCACCAAATTAATTGTATTGTTTGAATTACTGTTCTCAACATAAGTGTTGTTTTTGCAACGTGTTTTGGTCAATATGATCCACCATCTTCAGGTGTATCTGGTCGAACTCAGGAGAGGGGGTGTCTTTTTGTCGAACTTAAGAATCTGCACCGAATTTCGAATGGAACACTTTTTTAAGATTGTACATTTAGAAATAAAATTTAAAGCTATTAAAATTTATATTAGACTTGTCTGTAAGAACCTGTGTTATAGTGACTAAAGTACTTGGTAAAATTTAATTGTAAAGTTAAACTTTCCTGAAGATTGAAGGTTCACTCCTCAGTGCAGGTGACACTCAAAGATACAATTGAAAACTACTTAGGACTACTCAGTCATGGCTGACAGAATGAGAGCATGTTACCCTCATGAATTAAATAAAAGATTTCGTTTGAAATTATGTGCAGATTCTTAAGTTGACTAGATTCCTGAGTTTACCAAGAAGGGCGCAAGTTACATCGACTGAAACATTGTGTAAATGAGATTCAAGATGAGAACTGTAATCCTAAGAATTCAAATAAAACAAAACATTTTATAATTATGTTTTTGTATATCTTTTAATTTATGAGTTTGTGTATAAAAATAATTAAATCATGTTAAAAGAATTATGCAAAATACAAATTCTTATTTTAGATTGAAAAAAAAATGTTTTAAAATTTAACATTTTTAAGCTACATTTGAATTTTAAAATAATAAATTTTTTGTGAAAATCAAGTTTTTACATTTTTAAAATAGATTGTTTGAATTAAGCCATGTAATGAAAACTAATAATGAAACCTAATAATCTCCAAAAAAACTGCTTTCCTGCTACTTGTTAAAGAGTCTCTTTCACAGATAAGTATTAATAATGAAGTCCATTCCAGACACAAGTCTTGCCAATTATCTTCTTTTTTTCTTAAGTGTTGTAACCTTATTTAAATATCTCAATATCTTAAATACAAAGGAAGAATGCCAGTAACTTCATAGCCACGGTCTCTCGGTGCACTGTTCTAGTTATTAGTTTTGACTTATTGGTAAACATGAACAGGGTTTGACATTTAGCCACTAATAATCCACCAGTATTTGATTTGAGATGCCATATCATAAGTGGCAAGTGGAGAGTTTCTTTTTCAGAGAATTTCTATTGAAGAGGATACTGATTTTTTAGTTGAGAATATTTCTAGGTATTTATTAGAATCTTACACCTTTATTTCATTTATAAGAAGCTTTGTCCATTGGGTCGGTCCATCATAGTTCTGTTTGAACTGACATTTTGACTGCTAAGCATACATATTGAATAGACACCTTTAGAATGGATTCGTTGTTTCCTTAGAAATATTTCATATTCATTTTCCCTGCTTGTATTTAGTATTCATAGACTTTTAAATTCTCAATTTGAAAACAATTTTAGCTCCTTACATCAAGTTGTTTCTTCTTTGTTTTTTATTTTTTGTTTTGTTTTTTGTTTTGTTTTTGTACATGGTGGTCACCACTTATCAAGGCCCGGAAGCCACTCGGGGATAAGGGTTATTGTGTGTCTAGTAATCAATGGGATAATATCGTAGTAATCGTTAGTATTGGAGATTAGATGAAGTGTCTTAAGGGGGTCATCAGGTATTTGTTTATATTGAACTTGAAGACATCCAAGTTGTAGTCAGGTGAGAAACAAGCAAACGGAAGAGAGTTCCACAGGCGTGCACTTTTAAGAAAGAAGCTTTGTTCATGGAATCTACGTTTTGATTTAGGCACAGATAAAGTCTGAGAAAAATTGACAGTGGGTTCAGCTAGACGGGTGTTTATCGTGAAAGATTGGCGAGGAGGGGACCAGAGATTGGAGCTCAGACAAGCACTTACTATGGAAATAACGATAAAACAAAGACAGGCTTGCAACATCTCTTCTGTGGGAGAGAGGTTGCAGGGTAGAGAAAAGGGCATCCCCCCACTAAACCACAAAGTCTATTTTGTACTCTGTCAAGACAGGATAGGCTGTTTTTAGCAGCTCCTGCTCAGATATGGCAGCAGTATTCCATCCTTGGATGTACTTGGCTTTTATATAGATAGAGAATTGCATCAGTAGTGAGATATCTTCTCGGTAGAAGGATCCCACCATTTTTCCAGCGACCTTGCAACAGACTTGATGTACGTGTTCCATTTCAGATCAGGAGTAAAGGTCAAACCTAGAAGCTTGTCAAAATATGGAGCCTCCCCAAGACGAGAGCCATTCATTTCAATTGATGGCAGATGGGGATCAGAGCGTTTATGATGTAAAGATAGGAGCTTGGTTTTAGATGCATTAAAAGTAACCAGCCACCTCTTCCCCCACTGAACCACACGCTCAAGATCAGAGGAGAGAGAATCAGAGAGAACTTTGTCATTTACGGCCTTTGATGTGTTGCCGTAGATGGTCGTGTCATCAGCATAGATGTCAACGAATGATTTAAGTATGTGTTTAGGGAGGTCATTGATGCAGCAGGGACTCTAGCATTAATACTGTGGGCCTCTGATTTCTGCCCATCAACCACTACTCTTATGAGCCTATCAGAGAGAAATGATTTAATTATTTAGAAAACATTTCCAGTTATATCATAGCTGGAAATCTTGTGAAGTAGGCCTTTATGCCATACCTTGTTGAAGGCCTTTGATATGTCAAGAGCAATTGCCCTAGAAAGGAAGCCTTTGTCAAGAGATTCACTAATCCTATGAGATATAACCATTAGCACATCTGCTGTAGATCTAGTGGAACGGAAACCATATTGCATGTTACTAAGAAGGTTATTTTTGCTAAGGTGATTGACTTCTCTATTTAATAGATTCCAGCAGCTTACTCATGACACATAGGAGACTTATTGGTCTGTACTGAGAAGGAGATGACTTATCACCTGAATTTTTAAATGCAGGGCATACTGATGAGATTTTCCAGGGTGTTGGAAAGCACTTCTCCTTAAGGAAACGCTTAAACAGTTTTGTAAGTATGGGGGCAAGTTCTGGTTGAAGCTTTTTCAACATTATATATGGAATGCCGTCAAGGCCAGTTGTTTCACTGGAATCAAGGTTCTTGATTAGCTTGGCGACCTCACGCACAGATCTTTGTATGTTGCATAACGTGTTGTCTGTTATAGGAGGAAATACGGAGAGTTGATGGCCTTTGTCACATAGGTTGGAATTAGCTGCAAAGTTTTTGATGTTGACAAAATGACCTCAAGTCCATTGATGATGGTTGGGATAGAACGCACACTTCTGTTCAAGATCCTGTTTGTTATTTGCCAAAACTGGTGGGAACCAAGCCGCTGCTCAGCTACTTTGGATTTAACAGACTGAGCATATAGCTGTCTTGCATTTTTTATTACTCTTTTGCAGTGGTTGCCGGCAGTCCTGAAAGCCGCTTTAGTCTCAGTACATCTATTTCGTTGGTAGCTATGGAAAAAGTGATTTCTGTGTGCGATGGCAGCAGCACATTCTGGGGAGAACCATGGCTGGCTGTTTTTTGGATGGTATGAATCAGTCTATGCCCACAATTAACCATTCAGTCAGGTCTGATACTATAGAGTACACATCCTTTTTAAACATGGAATGCAGAGGTACATCAGATATAAATATATGGAAGCTATCCCAGTCAGCCATAGAGTATCGATATATTTTACGGTGGAGAGGTACATCTGAAGACTTATTACATTTCATTTTTATCTTAACTTATACAACCGAGTGGTCTTAGGATCCCAGAGATAAAATGGAACATGAACATACCCTGTTTAGAGTGATTTCCATTTAAAAAATCTGTAAATGCCACAAAACTGATATTGAGTTTTTGAATCTTACATTTTATCATTATTCAGTTTAATGTTCAGTTCACATGCTGTTATATGTTGCATGGTTTCATGTGAAAATGTGCAAACTGATTTGTTTAACAATAGCTCAAGTTTTTGTTTATATTTTATCATGGCCAATAATATTTGATGCAAAAATCTATAACGTTAACATTAACTTTTAATAAAAAAGAAAGTTTTCTGTGTAAATAACTACATTCTTTCTTCATGTGGCCAGTGTATACAGATATATTTGCTTCAGCCAATTATTATATATCCATAAAAAAATCGTCTTGTCTGTAAGTCGAGGCCCATGCTTGGATCAATTATGTTTCTACCATTTGCTTAAAACCACTTTTTTTAATGCTGATATCTGCAGCTATATTTAGATCTGATTGATTCATCTTCTGAAGAACTTTCTGGCATCTTAGAACCATTTACAGAATTCAGAATTAACTCTCTGTCCCCCCCCCACTCTATTTTGTTCATCTTTCCTGCTATAAATTACTTTCTAAGACGGCATTTTTCTGAAACCATTTTATTGTTTTTGTATGCGTGTGCATAGGGAATGAGTACCCCAGTGGATTGTCAGTGATTGCGTTCCACTTTAGTTTTTCTTTTGGTATTTTTGACCAAGTAACCTTCCATACCTTTTACAAGGTGCTTGCTGTCAATATTTCCATCACACGTGGGATTTTACTTTATTTTGTATTTCTACAAGTCTGATTCTTTCAATAATAGTAGAAACGGGCAAGGAGGAGGAGAGAAAAGTATGGATAATTGATGACTACTTCAATGTTCGCAGCACCTGCTTGTATTGCAAGTACTATGCTGGCTTTTAGTTTTATTCAATGTTTTTGGTATGTTGCTGATTGCTGGTTGGTTGATAGAGTAGTCATCTCTCTAGATTAAGTATTATTAAAACGCCCATTGTCATTCTATACTCATTAGGAATAAGGAGTACAGATTCTAACAGTGGTAAAAAAAAGTTTGTCAGTTTTCTTCTGTATAATTATGGTGCTGTTCAAATGGATGCCTGTTATTCTAATTTATCATTCAATAAAACCCTGAAGAGATTAACGGTTTATGAGGGACTTTTATTTTGAATATTTACTAGTAGGGATACCCAGCCTTGCTCGGGGCTATAAAAAAAACAAAATAGAAAAGATTAAAAAGCGTGTGTAACATCTTTATATTAAAACTCCTGTTACCTCTCTCAATCCCCCCTTCCCTGTTTTTCCACATCTCTCCCACCTCTTTTTCACCTTTGTTCAGCCCATTCCTCTCTCTTAATTTAATGTATTCAAATTTTTTTTTGCTGTTTTTCCTGGCTTTGAATCATAACTCAATAAGTGTTTTTGATATGGAAATATCATTTTACCAGATCTATTTCTGCAAGATTCATTTTATAGTGAAAAGAGAAAAATAATAATGAACTGTTATTTCTTAATTGAAGAAAAAAGTTTATTTTCATAATATTGGGTGTAATTCGGCTTTCAAACATATTTCATACATATTTTAATTTAAAATTCAAATGCTTTGACACGGAAAACACTACACTGAATTTCAAATTGCATTGCCAAACACATTCTTCTGGCATTTCAAAAACAGCACCACCGATAACAGCACACAAACTCTTAATGTTTTTTCTTTAACTTAACATCATGGTGAGAAGAAAAAATTTCTGAAAAAGGAGCATAACTCTAAAATATATTAATTTTAAACAAGTAAATACTTGTTTATTTTATCTAATATTGCATTGTAATTCAGCTTCCAAACACATTTCATACGTATTTCAATGTAAAATTCAAATTCTAATCAACGCTTCCAACCTGGAAAGCAATACCCTGAAAACAAAACAAACAAACAAACTATCGAACCAAAAAAAATCAGTACCATTGTATACTCTTTTTAAATAACAATTTGCAATCCATTGTTGGTGGTGTTGTGAGATTTTTTTTTTTTTTTTTTTAAATAACTAGATGACATCTGTATGACCTAGTGGGTCAATGTTGATACATTGTACAATAGGGCAGGTCGATTTTGAAACCCGGGTGAGGCAATGGTGATGATAGTTGGGGTTTGACATAGAAAAGGCCTACACAAAATATTTTTCTCAAAATCGTTATCTTTGCTTGAGGAAATGACTTTAAAAGTTGAAAATTTGAAGCGATTAAGTTTTTCAGTGACTTGTTAAGAACATCCCGTCATCCAAACAATCTGTACTGTTAAGAAAATGGAATCATTATTTGCAATATGTTTTAAACTACATCTTTAAATAAAATGAGTGAGGATAATGAATTAATAAAATAAATATTAACTGTAGAGGCAAAATTATGTTTTTTAAATAATAGCGACCAAAGTTCGCTTTTTCATTTCAGGAACTTTTTTGAAGTGGAAACATTTTAGATTTCACCGTTGCAAACACGCTCCTTATTAATATTGAAAATTAACGTTTGCTTATCATTTAATTTAAAAACATTACGATTTAAGCTTAATTATTTTGAAAGGAAAAACGAAAAAGACTTGCTTAAAATATGTATTATTATATTTCAAGTGTCTGCAGTGAATTTAAACATATTTGTTTTATCTTTTTTAATTTGTTTTTCTATTAGGTTGGTGCAAAATTAATGGCAGTTTTTGACGTTCAAATGAACGTCAAAAACATTTTTGCACCAACCTAATATTTCACATCAAATTCTATTTGAAATTTTTATTAAAATATGGTAATACCCCAGTTTTATATATATAAAAAAATAGTCCATACAAGTTTATTCTACACATTCTTTACGAAACATAACCACGTAAATTTTCAAGTTTTTCTACTTAATAAAAAATACTTTGCAGAAAATTTGTATCAAATTTTAATTATTTTTATTTTTAAGGACTAATTGTTTTTAAGCAGTGTTTTTCTTCTAAAATTATAGTTTTAAAATCAGATAACCCACAAAGATTAATACGAGTAAATAAGAAAACTCCTTTAAAGGTTTGTATTGTGCTAAAATAACTTTATTTAGAAAGTCATTCTTAATATGGGAAGGAGGTTTTATTGTAACTATTCTGTACTTTTACCTAAAAATTTAATAAACAAAAATATCATAAAAATTAAATTTAACTTGAAAATACTATTAAAAAATAGTATAGTAACATAGATGCACAACACTGGTTTTTCAAACTCTAAACACTAAACACTCGTTTAAAATGGCATAGCTACAGCAAGAATAAATCTCTTTATGGATAAATTCATGTTATCGAAGGAGGAGCTAAAATCTGCTAAAGCTATCTAAACTAAACACTACTATGCCTCTGATTTGGTTTAGTCCTCTCTCTTCAGTACATCTAATTCAACTCTACAAAGTTTTTTCATTATTTCTTATAACTAGCACTTATTTTTTTACGTATGAAACTGGAAGATAGCCTAAAACAGTTTCCTTCAGTTATACTCCATTTATTTATTTTACTTTTCAGATTAGAATGTCAGTAAAAGCACAATGTTCAGTTTTAACCCGTGGTTCACAAAATTTGCTGGTTCACCTTGTCATTTGGATGAAACAGCACCCCAACTTCGCGACAAGTCATTCAGTTTAGTTATTTCCTTGAAAAGTTATCCCACTTAAAAAATAGTGAGATTTCTAAGTTAATTGCCAAGGAAATAATTAGTATTCGGCAAGCAGTTATCCACAAATACCCTTGTTAAGGTAACATTATATTGGACAGAAGGTCAATATATTTTGCTATAAGATGGCCAAACAGATTGACAGGAAATCTCTTGCAGCAATCAAAGTGAAAAGAATGAAGGAACAGCTACACAGACTGTTTGATATATCTTCTTGTAGCTGTAAACGTTCTGCTTTGAGATGTGATGACTTTGCAGTAAAGTGCAAGACAGGAAATTGTCTAACAAGGCACATAATCGGTACTTGTCCTAACAAGGAGGTAAAATTAATTCTATAGATTCACCTGCAATTATGTTCCTTTTTTTGTGGAAAATAAAATAATATATTGGTATTTATGTAATCTAGCTCTATTATTAAACATGCAATTTTTCCAATTTTCAGGTTCCACTAGAAGAACTGCCATTTACAGTAATTTTTAAATTAATTGATGGAACAACAAAAAGCCTAACAACATTTACTGGTCCTTTGGGGAAACTTTGTATCAATAATTATCAAGATTTGCCTTGAGTAGAATTCTAAAAAATTAGTGTCCCTCCTGATCATCGTTATCTGACAGCAGAAGAAACAAATAATTTAAGTGTGACGACCAGAGGCTACTTTTTGAGTATGCTGTTGGAATTTCTTGTGGAGAAGTTAACTTGGAAAATTGGAAGATGGCTAACATAAGCCACAAGATTAATGTGTTTATGGACTAGAGTTGTCTATCCTCAAACACTATGATAAATTAAACATTTTGGTCAAATTTATCATCCAAGTGTATGCAGTTAGTTGGTTTGAGATCAAAACTGACAATATTTTTTTTAACCAACAACAGTATATTTTAATGATTCAGAGAACAAAACAGTTAACTGAAATCCAAATTACTGTTTTAAGCTGTTTAAAATATAGTGCTTTTGCAGTACTTCCGGAAAATATAATATCGATGATAAACTCAGATGAATTGGATGTGAAAGAAGAGGGCATTCAAACGATTTTGTCCATTAGGTAAATAAATATTTATCCATTATATTTTATTAGTTTTCTTAATTTACTCAAACAATAGTTAGTTTTTTATTCATATTAAATCGCAAAAATATAAAAAAAATAAGTTTTTTCAAATAATTGGTGTTTTTTTTTGTGTTGTTTTTCCAAACATAGTGAACAACTCAAAAAAAAAAAAAAAAAAAATGACTATTACTGCTATCAATTTTGCAGCCACACACTGGTCAAATTTGATTGATTTTTCTTCAAAAGTTGTATATGGGCAGGAAGTAAGACATAGACACATTATTACAAAGTCATCGTGCCAGCAAATTAGACCTTTATTTTCCTCAAAAGGAAAGTATACATAACACTTTAGTTCTATTATAAGTTTATATTATTGCCTCTAATAAAAAATTAAAATACATGGTTCTGTAACTTGTATCAAGTTGTTATATTCTGTAATACATCTCCATATATCTTTTTGAATTGTGAAATTTAAAAGACTTAATTGCGAATTAGCTTTTTTTTACAATTGTTGTATAATCAATGCAATAAATATTGAGATATTTTGCTAGTTGTGGTTCATAATTAAAATTATAATTCATGTATTTATTTTTCTTTCAATGTATTTCATATACATATATCAATTTTAATTGAATATTTTATAAAAATAGTGAAATTTCGAAGTCAGTGTTGTGAAAAATACAATGAAAATGAAGGATTTTTCCGCATTTTTCTACACGATTTTTAAAATTAAATGCTCAACTTTCTGTTCAAGATGGGAATCTAATTTTTGGTATATGTTCTTGTCACATCAAATCCCAACTATCATCACCAGTGCCATGTTGATTTTCTGAAAAAAGTTGCAAATCGACCTGCCCTATTGTACAATAGTTTATACATTTAGTGACTTAAACCGATTGTGGCGGTGAACTAGATATTTTAAACATGTATTAATTTATTGATAAATTATGGAACATAGATTAAATTCTTGAAAATATCTTAAGTTTTACAGCGTTAACAATTTTACAACTACACTACAGAAACCCCCCACTTTTTGACATGTCCAGTTTTTACTAAATCCAAGAATTTTAGAATACGTTATGATATTATGATAATAGTTCTTTCTTTTTCATATGCCCCTCTTTTATTCCCCTTTCTTGTCCTCTTTTTTCTTTCTTTTGCTTCCATATCTTTCTTTTTTGCTTTCTTATTTTTCTTTTCTCTTTCTTCTCTACTCCTTTCATTTTTATTCCTTCCCACTCTATCATCTCTCTCCTCCACCTCTTTCTCTATACCCCCATCCAGTCTCTTTCTCTATCTCCCCTCCACCCAGTATCTTTCTCTATCCCCCTCCTCCACCCAGTTTCTTTCTCTATCCTCCACTGTCTCTTTCTCTATCCTCCACTGTCTCTTTCTCTATCCCCCACTGTCTCTTTCTCTATCCCCCACTGTCTCTTTCTCTATCCCCCACTGTCTCTTTCTCTATCCCCCACTGTCTCTTTCTCTATCCCCCACTGTCTCTTTCTCTATCCCCCACTGTCTCTTTCTCTATCCCCCACTGTCTCTTTCTCTATCCCCCACTGTCTCTTTCTCTATCCCCCACTGTCTCTTTCTCTATCCCCCACTGTCTCTTTCTCTACCCCCCCCCCCTGTCTCTTTCTCTACCCCCCCTGTCTCTTTCTCTACCCCCCCTGTCTCTTTCTCTACCCCCCACTGTCTCTTTCTCTACCCCCCCCCACTGTCTCTTTATCCCCCCCACCGTCTCTTTCTTTCTCCTCTTCTCTTCCTGCCTCACTCATCTCAGAACATTATTTTAAGTAATTATTTTGTGTACTAAAGTTAATTTTGAGTAATTCTTTTTTTATCAATATGTTTTGTTTTTTGTTTTTATTGTTTTTCTGTTTGACGTAAACTTGTGGCTGGTTTTGCAGATGTTCGTCTTTGGCACAGCTTGGCTGATAATCAACATGATATTGTGTTGTTTTTGCTCCTTTTTGTGCTGCTTGCAGCAAGCAATCTCTGCAAGACCACCCAAAAATTGATTGGTCAATAAAAGCACCAATTCTCAAAATAACTTTCTCTCTTCATCTTTACACTGTTTTTTTATTATTGTTGTTTTCTCTTTCCTAATTATCTTGTGTTTATTTATATCAGTATAAGAGAATGAAGAAGAGTGTTTATTGATGCTTTGACTCGTCAGAATCACTTGTCTGCTATTTGCTTGTCATCTTGTCACATTGCTTTAGTGTAAGTGGACCTCATGGGAACTCCAAAAGAATTCCTTCTCTGCTTCATTGATGGAAACTGTTCAATGAGTTACCAATGCAACACATTGGATAATTAAGGTGAATTGTCTGCAATGCATAAAGAATGGCAGAATGTGTTTTGAATATGTGCCATCTACATCTGTCTTATAATTGAGAATTATGAATGAAATAGAGTGTTAACTTTTTTCTTTGACAAACTTGATTATCAGCAGAGAATTATGAAAATATATTACACATTTTTATTCCATTTTATTTTGTGATACAACTTCAAGAAATAATGAAATTTTGCTGCTTTAGGACAAAATCGATAATTTAGATGGGCAAGAAAGCAAAGATAAAAAATTCTTGTTTGAACCTTTTTTTTCCCAAATAAGTTTGATTTTTAAACTACTTATAACATGCATACTAATTTTTTTACATCTGTTTCAATAACTTTAAAACTATCTTGATGAATTATGACTTAACCATTTAGATTCAGATTGTTTTCAATTTCATATTTTTTTCATTTTTCCATGAAAATTTTTCTGTTTTTGTGAGGAAATATTTATTACTGTAATATATGAAATATATACAACTAAACACCAGTCTAAAAATGAGTACGTATGTTTATGATTTTTTTTTTTAAATATCAATGTCTTTGTATATCGATTTTTTTTTCTCTTGCTAATTTAGATTGTTCTCTAAGCTGACTATTTCTTGAATCTTGTGCATGTACATTTTTATTGATCTTTTAGTTGCTATTTGGAAAATAACAAAAAACAAATTTTGGTATGTTTACAGATATCCTGTAATGAGGTGAGTTGAATCTTACAAATGAACTGTTGTGGTTTGGTGCTGTAGACATTGTTCAATGGACTAAGGTTTGAAAGGCTTAAGAATCATAAATAATAATGATAAAAAATAATTCTTGTAATTTCTATTTTTGGTTGAGTGTTGGTAACTTCCACGTAAAAATGAACATTAATTTTTTTTCTGCCTGTTGATTTCCTATTGGTTGTTCTTGAAATGAATGTGGTGCTTCCTTTGTGTTTTGGGTTCAAATTGAATTTACTCCCCACTACTTGTAATTATCCTTTTCTCCTTCTAACAATATTGATTTATTCCACCATATATTGTCTTGCGTCATTCTGTTGGATGTTTAGGAAAACAATAGCTTTACTTTTGTATTATGGCATTTAGACTGAAGACTCTGTTCAATAACCAATTGTCAATATGTATATACCCTAAAATACCAACATAACTTATAATATCGTAAAATTATATGTGCTGTTTATCCATTTGTACCAGTGGTTTCTGGGGCAATATGTACTTGGATACCACCTTTTCATCAATGGCTGAACTAATATCGAAATAAAGTTTTTTTTTATCACTTTTATATTATTATTAAAACAGGCTACTTGTATTTAAATCAATAATACGACTTATTTTGAAATACCAACGAACGATCCAAAGACAATCATTTGAATATGTAATTAGCATAGTGTTTTTTTTTTTGTTGTTTTTATAACAGTTTATAATAAATGCTTGGTGTTATGCATCTGTAATTTTGTATCATTTTATCTATATGCAATGATTTCGTCGATATTAACAGTAATTAAAATGGTTAAATGAATGACTTAATAAAAACTTTTTCTTTTAATATCGCTCTCAAGAATTCTTATGTGCAGACTAAAGTAAGAAAATGGAAAGGAGCTGGTGGCTGGCTAAATGTCTGAGTCCTTTCTATTATCCCGTTAATGTAAGAAGATTAAATGAAAAGATTTAGAACCATTTTCAAGGAATTTTGATTAGGCTGCATTGTTTTACACTTTCTGAGTGTTTAATGATTACATTATGAAGTGATGGTTTCCTTTATGAGTCAAACTCTGCGAGTTGGGTTTTTAAAATTTTTTTTGTGTTAACAGATTTCCATGTTGCAAATCAATTTTTATTCTAAAAATATTGTTCCAAGAAAAACTCTAGACCTGCTTTTTAAAGAAATACGGAATACAATATTTAAAAATTTTAAAATATCAATTCTACTTCTGAAGAGAAAATGAATCAAATATTGAAAATGAAGAATTGAATATAATTTCTAAACTAGAGGAGACGACATGATGGTGATGGCTGTTATGTTGATTTGATATTTTGTTGTGAAATCATCTATTTCCTTATTAGAATTTGACCTTGCATCTGACATAATTTGAGACTAACATTTTTTAAGTAATGACAAACTGAAGAAAATAGAAAACAATAATTAAAAATTGTTGCTGAAAAAGAAAAAATAACTTCTGCAACAAGAGTATAGCATAGTATATTATCCTGATCTTTTTGGCAAAGATTGAAGCATAGTATCTGTTCTGATATTGCACTTCATTTGTTCAGGCCTCAGTCAGTGAAAAAGGAATTCTCGTAAACTGAGGTAATATTTTGTTCCAATCTAGAGTACCTCATTTTGGGGGAGCTGAATTTTCCTCACATTAAAAAATGGACATAGTATCTCATTCATGTGGAACTAAGTAAATAAGAACTAAAAAGCACATATATACCCAAATGACAAGCCTTAATGACACAGAGTGAGCCACAAGTTTACTATGATTATTTCTGTCTAATAGAATTCCAGATTTTTACAAAATGAAAATGTATTCTGCAAACAGAAATGAGGATTTATGGAAATCAATCTGAAATTCTTTGGTGAGAACAATGAAAAAATAACATCAATTTATTTCTGATTTGTGTTTTTTACTTGAATTCCTGTTTATATGTCATAAGTTTTTACACATTTGTTTTACAGTCTTAATGAATTAATGAACGTATGTTTAATTCTATGAATCATTGAATAATAATAAAAAACGTTTAATGGTTTATTCAACATTGAGTTTTATTAAACAATTTGCATAGCTGACCTCATTAGTTACAATTTTTGGTTTTAGCATGCAATTGCTGTTCATGTGTTTCTTTTTTTTTTTTGCAGTGAATTTAAATCGGCCGAAAGGATGTTCATTTTCTTTTTTATTATATTCATAATTATTAAAGCTTTCTTCTCAAAGTAGTCATAGATATTTATGTTGTGTTAATATTGTCAATTAAAAACAACAAATTGACTATATTAACAAAATATACTTGCTAATGCATAGCAGTACTAGGAAAACTTTGAAATCATTCCAAAAAATCTTTTTTCATCACGTGTTGAAGTAGTTCTATTGATCTTGCATCAAGACTAGAATTTAAGACAACACTAATAGAATCAACTATTTTTCTCTCTGAGAATGATTAAGTTGTATTGATTTTAAACATTGATTGGTTTCTCATGGGAAGTGAATTGATCTTTCACTAAAATTTGGGCCTTTATCTCAAATTTCTATCATTGTTTTCAGAAATTTTGATTTTTCTTACATTTGGTTAGAGTTGATGGTAACATTTTATTTTCTTGTTGAAAAATGAAACACTTTTCTGATTTGAAAATTACATTTGCACATGGGTTCTCGTCAAACGATTGAAGTTAAGCAATGTTAAGCCTTGTCAGTATCAGATAGGTGGCTATTTAAAATACCAGTTATTGTATATGGGAGGAAGGCAACACTTCACGGCCAAAAATTAACATTAAAATTATCTCGTCTGAGCAAGATATACATATGACTGGGGGATCACTTGTGAATTTGATGTTTCATACTTTGGAGCAAGTTGATTGAACGCATCCAAGGTGTTATTCACATCAGGACATGAAGATATTCCTTACAATTGATATTTTAACATTTGATAACCCAGGAAGAATCGATCTGCCATAAAACAAATTTGTATAGATAAATGATTAACATCTCTTTTTTTATATTGAATAAAAAAAATGTTTGTTAAAATTATTCTCCACTTTTTGAAGAAATATGTTATAAAAAAACTTTTATTGACAAACTGAATGACGGAAAATAATTTATCCTGACTTGATTTAAACAGAATTAACTTTTTAAATTCTCAATTTTATTTAAATATGTCATTTAAAAGTATAAATTGTATTAGTATATTTTGCACTCAAATACATTCAGATTTGATAGACTAGATATTGTGCATTGAATAGATTTCCTAATGCACTGAAATAGCTTGGATCTAGCACTCGCCATTAAATTGGTCAAGGCTGTATGACATTACGAGCGGCGTGCAATAAGTAATGCCCCTGACCTACTTCCAGTTGTTTGATCTAGCTGAAATTTTGCATGTGCAATGATTTATATCTCTACGGATTATGTGGCAAATTACAGCTTTGAACTAACTGTGGTTTCTGTTTTACAGGTGTTTGAACTGAGTCAGGTGTGAAATGGAGCCTGTTGAATGTCGAGCAGTGATCCGGTTTTTGTATTTGAAATGATACACACCGCAGGAGACTTTTGATGAAATGAAAGAAACTTAGGGTGATAATGTCCCATCATATGACCTTGTAAAACGATGGTATTGTGAATTCAAACATGACCGGAAGTCTGTGGAAACAGCTCCCAGACCTGCCCCCCCCCCTTCCCCTCTGCCATTGATGAGTCATCTGTCCGTCAAGTTGAGGATGCCATTTTGGAAGAACGACGCATTACTATTCGCCAAATAGCACAAGATGTCAAGATTAGTAAAGGGTCTGTGGAAACTATCATTCATGACCATTTGCATATGCATAAGGTGTCTGCCAGATGGATTCCCAGGTTGCTCACACCATTCCAGAAGCGAGAACGCGTCTAGTGCTCGAGGATGAATTTGGAGATATGCCAAGAAGATGAGTCAAAGTTTTTCAAGATACTGATTACACAGGATGAAACCTGGATCCATCACTATGATCCAGAGACCAAAGCCCGGTCAATGCAGTGGAAGCACTTGGACTCACCACCTCCATAGTAGGCAAGGGTGCAGCCCTCCGCTGGCAAGGTCATGCTCACAGTCTTCTGAGACCAGGACGGAGTAGTGATGACAGATTTCCTGGCAAAGGGTACCACAATTACAGGAGCCTATTATGCTTCACTTTTGAAAAAATTAAGGGAAGCTATCAAAATCAAGCGGTGGGGCAAAATCAGCAAAGGTACCCTCCTCCTGCAGGACACTCCGGTCCACAACTCGCATGTTGGCAGATCAGAAACACGGGCGTGTGGTTATGAAATCCTCCCCCATCCTCCCTACTCTCCTGACCTTGCACCCTCTGACTTTCACCTCTTCCCAGCCATGAAGTTATTTTTGAAAGGAAAGCGTTTCCCAGATGATGCAGCCTTGATTTCTGAAGTCACGTTGTGGTTGGAGGACCAACCTGAGGTGTTCTACAAAAATGGTCTCCAGAGCTGCATTAAACGATGAGAGAAATGCATAACTCTGGGTGGTTCCTATGTAGAGAAAGACTAATAACTGTGCCAAGTTTCGTTGCTCTACTGCTATGGGAAGTGTGTCAGGGGCATTACTTATTGCACGCCCCTCGTAATATTTGATTCATTTAACTTTGTAAGTGTATGTCGACAGATGTAAATGGTTTCAGAGGTCACAAGGCAGAAATTCAAAATCGCATTGCATCATATTAAAAAAGGATTTCTGTCTTGCATATTAGAGTTGAATCATTATTTTTTTTAGTGCTGCAAACTTACAGAATTCTAATGATATTCTTTATTGCAGAACTATAGTAAATTTCTGCTCTTTTCATTTTAAGCTTTCATCGTAAGATATTAAATATGATAGAAGGATGACTGTCCATCACAAAAGTTATAATCGAGATATTTAGAAAATCAGTAAACTTGATACTAGTTAGTGTTATGATTTGAAAAATAATTTGCAGTTTTATCTTTGAAACTGTTTATTCTAATCAAAGAATATATATATTTTTAAAATAGCTGACAAGGATTCTGCCACAATATCTTTTCTTTCTATTTCAGACAAAAACTTCAAGCTATATTTCTAACTATTTTTCATATAGATTTAAAAACAATAATTAATGTAGAATATTTCCTCTTATTTTGTTAATCAAAATCTGTGATGCATAAACTTTCCATTTTGTATAAAAACAAAGAACAACAATATGTAATTTTTGTAATCCATAAACTGATGCCACATAGCATATATTTCCATTTTTTAATTTAAAAAAATTAATCTTTATACTAATGTTACCATTTACAGATGTCAAAAAACACTTGGAAATAATGAATGAGATTGGTAATTGGATGATGAACAATATTATGGGAAACGATATGTGGAAAGGGTTGAATTCTATTAAGAGGCCACCTTAAGTATTTATTGATATCAGACTTGATGATGGCCATTTTGTAGTTAGCAGAGAAGCAGCACTGTGGTATTGTTTTCCACTGATTAAAAGAGGAAAAAAATCCAGAATACTTGCAAAATATGCATCTGCATAAGGTATGACAGTGTATTTATCATCGATATGTGCTGGTTCATAGGCAAGGGAAAAATCATAACTGAATTTCCCTTCATCAATCTTTTCTGAGTGGACCAGCAATATTAAACTCACTACAATGATGAATGTTTGTAGGATCTTATTGTTTTTCACAGATTCCCTCATTCCGAGGGTGGTAGAGGCAAAAAAAAAAAAAAGAAAAAAAAAAGGCATATGAGCACACGCAACGCAAACATATACAGGCAACTGAGACACTTCGTTGGAAATGAATTCCATATTCATGGCAATCTTGAAGGTTGGGTTTTATTAGAATAATCTGTAATCTTGTTCAAATCTTCCATGTTTTTGTTATTTTCATGGGGAATACAGTCAGGAGAAGGAAGGCAATGAGTTTTTACACTGTGTCAATCTTAAAAAGTGTTATTTAAGAAAATCTTTAAAGCAATCGACATTGAAAGTGTCATAAACTGATTTAAATTGTCATATTCAAAATAAAATAAAAATATTTATGTATTTTAGTTTTTATATAATTGTGCATATATTCAGCACTATTGCATTTGTGCAATAGTTTCTGTGTAACTATATACTAGCATACACATATCAAACATTGAACAAGAATGAATGACAACCACTGGATATTCCTTCTACCCCTGAATGCCTGTTAGCAATTTTTAGTGTTTTAAATTTCAAGTTTCAAAGTGAAGTAGGAGGTTGTTTTTGATGTTTGTAGTTGTTCGTTGGGAATGCAGACCCCATGATATAACTAATGCAAAATTAATACCACCAACTTATTCAGTGAGATAGTGTTATATATATATATATATATATATATATATATATATATTCTCACAGCATGTTCTTGATTAATGACAAGTTCGATTTGTTGTAATTAAAAAATGAGACTAAAGAGATATGATTGTTTAAAGTTGAGCAAAATACTAAACCAATAACTGTCAACAATTTGTAGTTGTGCTGCATTTAGAAACTTTGAAAGTAATAGATACATGTTTTGTTGTAATATCATTATGGTACATGACAACCGTTTGCTTATAAAGTATGTTCCGAACATTAATAAGAGTCATTTCAAACAGGGATAACAGCACATAGTTCTATTACATATCAATACTCATAACATCTCACTCTTGGCACTTACTCTTTTCTGTATGAGAGCCAAATACATCTTAAGATGGAGTACTGCTATGTTTTGGGAGGTACTGTCCAAAGAAGCCTTCCCTGCCTTGACACAGTACAAAATCGACTTCAAAATCCAGTGAGTGAAGCCCTTCTGTCCTCCCTCTTTTTCACAGAAGTGATGTTGATACCCTTTCTCTACTCTATCATTATTTTCATGGCACGTTTTTGATTGAATTTCAATCTATGCCCTCCACTCACTGTAAAACAAAATATTTGCAACAAACACTCCTCCGGCTACAACTACTGTTAATAATTTCTTTCTCTACCTAAACTAAGCAAAACTTCCATTAGCAAAATTTACTTGCTAGAGCTGCCTATTTGTGGAACAGAACACGTTTTCCAGTTGAAGACAGTACGGTCGTTTATAAGTCCAATGTAAACAAATTTTTGTTGAAATGTTCTCTTAAATCAAATTCTGCCCATAATAAAAAAGGATGATGTCAATACTCAAACAAGAGTTGCAACCATCATATTATCCATATTTGTTGGTGAACATAAGCATATTTATGGATATTAAATATATATCAAATTGTATACAATATGAAACGTGTGTGTGTATATATATATATAAAATTCACCTTGCTTTAACATTTCATATATAAAGATTATCTTCCTATTGCTGTCTACAAGTACTTTTAATGTTTTGGAATTATTGCTTAATCAGATCATCTTCACAGTGAGTATATGTGTGACTATTTTTTTTACTGATATGCTTACTTATACAAGAGTATACATAGACATAATTTCTAAATATAAGCCCATATCTTTAAATTATTCACCTAATGTATACAATATAGAGTGCAAGAAGCTGAATAAGGCAAGTTTTGATTTAATCAATCTTGAAATGTTTGATAGTTTTGCTCTTTCAACCCTGAAATCACTTTATGAAATAAGTTGTGTTGAAGCCATGGCTATCACTCTGGCTTCTTTGTCCCTATAGAGTGTGACCTCTTTTCAAGAAGCTTAAGATGTTAAGTACAAAGTACTTAAATCTGCCATAAAACTGGTGTCTACTAGATGAGAACTAAAGGAATTTAAAGTTATTATATTATAGCTTCTGCTTCAGTTTGTTTTAAGAGTTTGCAACTTTTGAGTAAAGTGTGCTTTTGCGGCTTGAACAAGCCATCTACATTGAACTGTGATGTGTATAGTTTTAACATTGCCTTTCATCTTCTTGTAGGACATTAGATCTGAAGTCATAAGAGATTTACATTTCTCTTTAGGCTGGCTTGCTACAGTTACGTTGATTACTTCATGAAGTTATTGTCTCCTCTCTCATGAAAAACAAAAGGAGATTTGATACCTGAAAATCTCTTTTGTAATAATAAAACTAATCCATTTTTCAAGTCTTAGTTTTTGTTCAATAATAATTAATAAAAAATACTAATCTTTGCAAAAATGAAATATCTAAAACAAGTTATAAGTATAAATGGGCAATTAGTCAGCATTTAATTCTTGCAGAAGTTTTTAAGGTTTATAGTGAACTAGCATGGGTGTCTGGCGTTGTCCAGGTTTTTGGAGGTGTGTGTTGAGCAAAAAAAAAAAAAAGAAAAAAAAGAAAGTGGTAGTAGGAAGGCAGGCTCGAACCCGTACCGCGAAGGAGGCAAAGAATGGGGGGGGGGGCGTCTTTGCTGTTACGACCACCGCCAAACCGGAAATGATGTAGGTTTCAATTAAAGCTAGACAATCGAAAAAAAGGGAAAACTGTCGAAAATATCAGTAAAAAAAAAGTGACACCTCCCTGTAGAAAAGTGCCCAGTTGAGGGTGAAGAAATTCATGTTTTTAGCCAATTTTTCGGTATTTGTCATCTGAAGGGTCAAGCTTCAAAATAATACTGATCTTGTGAAAATCCAACGCCTCTGTTGAAAATTTTAGGCAGACATGCAAACATACATACATTTATATATTGATAGCTCAAATTTTTAACCCAAACTGATTAAAAAACTTGCCCTATCTCTGAATACCCTTTATATAAAATTTCAAATGTTTAGACCAGAAATTGTCTGAGTAATTTGGTAGAGACTGCATAGGTCAAATATCTTTTAGCTTTGACCCCTATTATGACCCCTTAACATTTATTGTTTTGGGCTCAAATCAAGTTAAGTTAGATCCATGTCCAAGGAACCTATATCTAAAATTTCAATTGTTTATACCCAAAATTGTCGGAGTTTGATAGTTCTCAAAGGTCAAATCATTAAACTTTGACCCCTTACCAGACAAATTTCTGGTTGAAAACGGATTACAAAGATTTTCCCAAATCTCGATACCCTGTATATCAAATTTCGAGTCTGTAGACTGAAAATTGGCAGGGTTATTGTGTAGACAGACAGACATACTTTCACTTTTATAGATATGTAGATTATTTAAAAACTAACTGTAGTTAATAAAAAAAAAATAGTAGACACTCCTCCCCTCTGCAAAGTTTGAATTACTAGTTAGCTATTGTTGTTGGAGTTAAATACTTTGTTTCAATCAACTTGCCATCTTATACTTCACAAGACGAAAAGGATTTGAATTTTTTTTTTCATTGTAAAATTGAGAGCTGTTCAAACAGTGTGTCTATTATATAAAGGACAGTTTTGTGTACGTTCACCCAACAGTAATAAACTACATGAAACACATCCACAAAGCTGATATATGTATTTTATAATATTGCCTTGAAGAAAATATGGACACTGTTTTGTAATATTCATTCTCTTAAGAGTCACCAGGAACAAAATTAGTAAGGAAAAGGGTTTTCTTTTTCTTTGACCTTTGGTATGAAACTCAAACTAAAATACCTATTATTAGACCTCAGATTAGGATCAGAGTGTAGTATCTGTTTTATCTTCACTTGGAGGAGGGGAAATCTTTCTTGATTGTAGGAGAAGATAGACAAGTTTTAAAAGAAAGATGTTTTTGATGTTTATGCACCCGGATAATCATGCTAGTGAAACATATGTACAGTATTTGAAAAGACTGTTTTATTTAGGACTAGTCTGGGTGCCCGGCATTGCCCGAGTGTTTGGAGGTGTTAGGGTTGAGCAAAAAAAAAAATAAAGTAGTAGTAGGCAATCAGGCTCAAACTCGTATCGCGAAGGAGGAAAAAAATATTAAAAGAACAAAAAAAAAAAAAACGTGATGTCATTGCCATTGTGTCCATCGCCAAACCGGAAGTAACGAAGGTTTAAATTAAGGCTGGTCAATCGAAAAGAGGGAATGATTTTCGGCAAAAAAAGCTACCCCCTCCTTATAGAAAAGTGCTCAGGTGAGGGTGAAGGAATTAATGTTTTGAGCCAATTTTTTGATATTTGTCATCCAAAGTATTGAGCTCGTGAAAATCTGTTGCCTCTGTCAAAAGTTTTAGGCAGACATACAAACATACATACATACATTTAAATAGACAAGTGAGATTTATATTATAGATTTAAATAAAAATGAACAGTTATGATGATAATATAGAGATGATAAATAAATTTAAAAAAATCTTCTGCATTTATTCATTTTAATATGAACAAAGAAACAAAAAAATGGTTTATGAATTTGTCAACCAAAATTTGTTGACCATTAATATTAATATTCATCCTTTCAAATCTAAATTATTTTTTATCGCATCACTTTTTTCATATAACGGTATTTTCTGTCGACTTGATCAACATTTAACTCCAAACAGTGCAAATTCACCAGATTTTATGAGCATTTGAGCATTCTTTGAACATTTACAAACATTAGAAGAGCTTTCTAAAGATCTACCAGTTGATCATATTGTGAGATATTAACATATGGTGGCAGATGGTCTAATCTGCCATTTTGAATTTTGCGAAGTTCAGTAAATCCCTTGTTTCCATGATATATGCCCACTTCTTGACCATCATTTTAAGTTGCTTTCTTCAAACTTGTTGGAAATATCATTTAATCAATTATACATTTTGAAAAGCTTTTCTTTTATATTGGAAAGAAAATCTGTAACATAAATTTTTTTTTTCAGTTGAATAAGTATTTTATAAAAAGTGGAGAGGTAGTGCTTTTGTTTATCCAGAAAAATCTATAGCATAAATCCGGTAATAATGGCGAACATATATTGAAGATTTGAATGTTTTCTGTTAATTCATACAAATAAGCAACTATATAAAAGAACTACATTTGATGCAAAAAAGTTAATGTATCTTGGGATTGAACCCTAACCCTAACCTTCGCTCTCCACCCATTTGCCATGAAAGACATGTGTTGTTGGGCAGTGATTTCAAAGTAATGTCTGTTGCATTTACTTAAACACTTAGTTCAAATGCTTCAAGGAAAACTGATGGAAAAAGAAATGTCACAGTTCTTTTCTATATCTCTTCTGCTTTTATTGATTGTTTTTCTATTGCCAATAATAAACTTGGGAATTTTTAATGTAAATTTCATTAATGTTAATGCATTTTTAATTCACTCTCACATTTAAACTTTTTCATTTCTCCATTTTTAAATGTTATGCATTTAAATTTCATATAAGACCCCCCCCCTCCCAACCCAAAATTCTGGTACATATTCACTTTCAATTTCCTATCATTATCTGCATCATCTCCTCTAATCAATAGCAACTGTTTTGTTTATTATCAGATTTTACTCTTTTCATCTATTCTTTCTGTATTTCTATTCATTTCTGCATTGAGTTTGCTACCATTTAATTCATGCTCAGTCAGTTCGTTTGACACAAGATCAGTTTAATGTAGCATACCGTCTGTTGTAACATTTTTAAATATTCCAAAATATAATTATAAATCCATAAAGAATCCGTCCCTTAAACTGATTCACGTAACAACAATTACTGGCCCTTTAATAGTAAATCTTGCTTATTCACCATGATTTATAAACTCACCTTAATCGGGTTGACATGCCATAAAACTAATCCACTTCCAAGGTGAACTTCTCATATGTTTGCTCTCCTTTTGATGCAATTAATGCAGACGCAATACGCGTTTTATTTCACTGAATCCCTTTCCATAAATTGCAACAGTCTTGTTTTTCTATTTTCTATCTGCAGCATTTTCTTTTTGGTGTCTAAAAAAAAAAACAAAAAAAAACCTTAGACTGTTGTCTGAAATGATTTAAAGTTTTTTTTATTTTTTTAAATGGATGTGTACCAGAAATGAAGCCATTTTTTTTTTTTTTTTTTTTCAGAATTGTTTTAAAAATAACTTTTTAGGGCTGATATTTTTTTCATACATCCTATCTTATTTATTGAATATTATTTATGTTGTATTTGAAAACTGACAGTAACTGATTTGTATTAAAAACCTTTTGTTTCTCTTTTGTTTAATTGTAGTTCTTCATATATGGAATCTGAGTAAGTGACTGTCTCTTTCTCTTAATATTGTATATTTTTTTTAATATATTTACCTTGCTCGTTTCAATTTACTAATTGGATGGTTGGCATTCAAAAATAATGCAGGTGTCTTCTCATTGGATTAGCTGCTTTGCTTGCTCTCTCAACTTTGCTCTCCTATCCTATTTCTGTCTTTTGTTTCAGTAGCATGTGCCGAAGTAGGACAGCACTCTTTCCTCCTGTCTGACCTCATAAACAACTGAGAGGCATTTCTACTTGCGCCAAAACTATTGCATGATTGCTATATATGTTGATTCGTGTCAAGCTGTATTCATATTGTCTTTTAGATTGATATGCACCCAATTCCCCCCCCCCTCTTGCTATAGATCTGTGAAAGTATGAAACATTGTTTTTAATCACAGTTCTTGTTGATGTCAAACAGAATAAGACCTCTTATAAAACAGATTAGAATATAAGCGATTCCTTACAAGGATACATTCCTACCCATGCTGCTTTTTTTGCTTTTGCTTTTTCTGTCTTATTTGTTAAAGAATAAATTCATAGTCTTTTGTTTTTGAATTGCTTCTACTATCAAAATTGTCATGGTTGAAACAAGTGTTTTGTGCTGTGATATGCAATGTTCATGTCAGAAAGAAATTGCTATTATTTAACAAGGCTTCCCTCGTGTTTTAAAGGTAAATCAGTATTTTTCCTTGGAGTTTGGCTTGGTTTATTCACTATTCCAACAAGTTATATGAAACCTGTATAGTCTAGTAACCAAACATTGCTAGACTTTTGTTATGAAGATTGTATGAAGCCTAAAATAGATCCTTATTTCACAGAAACGTTTTTAAACTTATGATTTAAGTAATGGTAACATTCACTTCTCAATAACACAATCCATATTTTTTTCATTGCTTTCAAAGTATATTGTTCCAACTACTTTGCACATATTAAATTATATAACCTGCCCTCACATAGACATTTCAGCTGCTTTTTATTCTATTATGGACAACTTATTTTTTTAGTGACACATTTTATATAAAAAACAAATTTTTTTTAAGCTGATGGTTTACATTTTTTTTCTGTAAAATTCAAGTGAAAAGATTTTCTTGTTTTCATGTGCGATTTGAATCGACAAGTTTATTTGCTGGTTTTATCATGCAGGGATCCTATTTAGTTGATGGCTACTATCATGTCAGTATCACATTTTATAGTTGAGATTAAATGTCTAGCATCACATTGGTTTTACTCTATTTCGGATTTATTCATTTATTTTAAAACTTAAAAATATCAATAAATTTCTTCTGCTATTAAGTTGGCTGATAATGTGATATCTTTTCGTTATGCAAGCCGACTGCGTCATTCTGAAATAGAAAAGCTGCCTTGAGTATTGTATTTGCTGTTATAGTAAAAGATGATAGGGCTTTATTCTTTTGTTGATTTCAACTTAAAGCTTGCCCTTTGGTTTGACAAAAAAGTTGATTCAAAATTTAACACTGTATTAAGTCATGTGGAGAGAGGGAATTTGGGACAATTACAAAAATATTCTGATGGTTCCATCACTATTCTTGCAATGGAGAATGCCTCAAATCTCAAATGACAAACCCCAAAAAAAACATGGCTCACTTTTTTTTTTTTTTTAACTTGCAAGGATGATCTACTGGTGCTGTAGAGGTAAAATTGTGACAGTAGTTGCAGTTTCAGCCTGTCGATTTTAAATGATAATTTTTAAAGGAATGTTTCTTTAATTTTAAAAAAAAATTGTCTTGCGGAATTTTATAAATCAGTGGATTTGAATGGAATATTCATTTTGAAAATGAAAGAAAGGGAAATAATCTTTCTGCCTCTCAAATAGGCCAAGTGTCTTTTTAAAAAAATAAAAAAACAAAACCTATTGACCTCTACTCCTGCTACCTAATAATTCTAATTATGGTGCAGAATTGGAATCCATAGTAGTGCCCCAGCACAACTACCACCCAAACTCACCAATTTTCCTTGTCACCTGATTCATGCTGCAACACATTTTTTTCCCTGTCTTTTATGGATTTCTTTGAAATGTTCCTATTGCCCCTCCCAATCACCAATGTGAAAAAAAAAATCCATCTACTGTTTCAATTTTTTCTTAATTTTTTTTCTTTTTATCATTTTTTTTTTTTTTTTTTAAATCTCTCTTCAGTTCTTTCTTTTTCTTTTCATGTTAACAAATACACGGAACTGTTCCCTTATCTTGGATGATTAAAACCACTTCTATTTAGCACCAGGAACTAGACATCGGAATTGGAACATATTATAACTAGCATGCCACCTGGCATTGCCTGATAGTAAAATACACTAAAATATATTTTAATTTATGCAAATTACATATCATTGAGCCACTTCTCTATTAATTATTATATTGTACTAATATATATAGTTGTGATTTTAAAAGTTAAAAAAAATGTGATTATGATCATTAACAATCAAAACCTACAGCTCTCCAGCATTATTTGTTACTATGTGAGCAAGTCCGTGTGAATATCAAAACATTATAAATAACATTAAGCATATGAATGCATATAAATGTATATTTGTGCATACACAGAGCTTGCACTTTGTATCTCACTACATCTGCCAAGTTCCATTTTGTTGCAGTTTTTTTAACTAAAAATCAAATTTTGTTTCACAGGTGTGAATATCTCACATATTAAGTTTATGTAAATCAAAATTTGGCAAAGTAGTTTGGTAGACTTTCTGAGACAGAGATTGACTCCAAATGGAGCTCAAATGTTATGTACTTATGCACAATGTAGAAAATATGCACAAATACAACTGTGCATAATAGTGAAATTAAACTAATCATTAAATAAGAAAAAAAAAGAAAAAAGAAAACGAACAGTGAATTGATAAAAGTTCTTTTTAAAAGGAATATTAGAATTAGTACAAACATATATGTATGTAAAGCCCCCCCCCCCCCCCCCCCCCGCTTCAAGAAGAGAAATCCCTTGTTTGGTGAGTAGTAAAAAATAACTCGTTTTTGGGATACTATCTGCTCTACCCAGGATATTAAGCACTTTGGATTATGACTCTACCTAGAATACTATATTTTTGCTTTCATTATTAAAATGAATGTTTCTCAAATGAAGTGTTTTTTTGTTATAGGTTTATCATTTAATTTGAGATATATAACACTTTTTAAAAATTTATTTTAAACTCTTTTTCACCCCAAACAAGGCACATTGCAAATTGGAGTATTTATTTGGGATCTTGTCTAACTGGAGACTGTGTGGAGTTGAGCAGCAAGATATTTGTTTTACATTTAAACTTCAGCAGGTTAGTACAGTCAGGGAAGCAAGAAACAGGGATGGAATTCCAAAGTTTATGAGTTCAAGGGAAGAAACAAATTAGAGTATAGAACATTTTTAGAATGTAGGGACCTCAACAGTGAAGGAATAAGACGTTGTCACTTGTTGGGTGATTTGGAAGCATTACACTGAGGCTGCACAAGTGCCATGAGTTCATCAGAGCACATTTCATTAAAGTACTTTAAAGATATTTTAATCATATGGAATTTTTATTTTCACTGCAAATGTTGATTTTTGAATAAATATTGCTGGATACAGCATTAAAAGAATTTAAAATTTTTCCTATTTTTAATAATGGTAGAATCCAAATAAGATGTAACACAACAATTATATATTATTCTAAAGTTTTCTTTTCTTCTTTTTTTTTAATGTTCATAAAAAGATTTAGAATCAACTGAAATCTTCCATTTTAGTATGGTCTTTTTCTTGATTAGGGGCTTGACGTTTTCGAGCAACTTGCAATCCTAGTTACTGAGCTTCCATTTACTAAGATTCTGGTTTATGCTTTGTATCCAAGTTTTTT
Source organism: Euprymna scolopes (assembly GCF_053919585.1). Taxonomy (NCBI): domain Eukaryota; kingdom Metazoa; phylum Mollusca; class Cephalopoda; order Sepiida; family Sepiolidae; genus Euprymna; species Euprymna scolopes. The sequence goes on from NC_136491.1 coordinate 144,937,996, forward strand.
TTCATTTTTGTCCAGCCTTACATTCAAGGTCTCTGCAACATGGCCGAACCAATGCAGTCGTCTGATTATCAGCTTTGGTATACTCAGCCACACAAATGATATAATACAACCGATATTTGATTGAACAGCATTTGATCAGCATCCGATTATTACTCTGCCATTATTCTGAAAATTGAACATTGAATACAGCATCACGCTTCTAATACAGCTGCTATTGTAGTGAGACGGATAGTTTGTAATGTCAAGATTGGCAACAGTTTGTGGAACTTCAAGCTGATTTTACCCCAATGGTAGAGCTAGACTTGCAACAATCTTCAGCACTCAACCTAGTCTCAATATAATAGAAAGAGTCCACCACTTTGAGAAGGTCTTTGTCCAACTTCACATCCGTCCAAGGCCAACAGTCAAGTTACATGCTTGCTTAAGTCACCTTCTACTCTGGGAGTCTGATGCCCACTTTCTGGACAAACTGCGATATGTTTTGTTGACCCATAATGCACATAGATTCCATCGTATACTGTTAGACTCCACTTTTTTCCTGCACATAGCACATGAATATTGACCAGAATCTTTCAGTTGTTTAAGTTCTAGACCATTAATCACTTTTGTCTGACAGATTCACCTTTTAATCTTTTGCTTTCTATGCTACTTTTCCACATGTTCAATTTCTCAACTAATTAGTTCATTGTATCTGCCATAATTACGAGGCTGTCCATGTACAATAACCGCCATGAGCATCATGTAAAGAACTCTCTGGAAAAGGGCTTTAAGAATAATTGTAAATAGGAGGAGGCTGAGGCTTTATGAATGCCAACTTTTCTGCTGAAATCATCTGTCCTTTACTTGTACATTGTTGCTAGCATTAGTGCCACGTGCATTGTAGCAGCTGGATGTGCCATTCAGTACCCCTAAGTTTCTGCATGCCCACCAGAGTACATCACTGGGGACTCTGTTGAAGGCTTTCTCCAAATCAACAAATGCCATAAAACGTCTTTTGTCCGCACCAATATATTTCTCCTGTATATGACACAAGATTAATATAGCCTCAGCCATCCCCTTCTAGGCATAAAGCCAAATTATATTCCATTGATGCAAACTTGTTCTCTAGTTCTGCTGCATGGCACTTTTTCGATAAGTAAATGTAAACAGCTTATAAGACTTAATAATACCATTTATCTCATTAAATTTTGTCTGTTACAAACAATTAAAGCATAAGTGAATCATGAAAGTATTTATTTTACATTTTGAGCCACTGTTTCTCGAACATGACTTGATTTACTTGCATTCTTGCATCAGTTGAAAACATGTTAAAATTGGGTTACCTAAAAAAAAATATGAAGGACGTTCCAAAAGTAGTGTCTTCTATTTATTTATCTTGCCCGAATGGATCAGATGGGTTGCAAATTGCATTGTTATTATAGCATTCATGATCTGAAAGTTTCATCTCTCTGTTGCAGATATTGACAATGTGAGAATCTTAAGAAATTAATCCTTGTCAGTGATGTGCATCAGAAGCAAAGATCTGTTATTGAATTCCTCCATGCAGAAAAATTGAACCGATGAACATATACCAGCGCCTGTGTAATGTTTACTAGCCAATGCAGTTTATATTAATATAATTAGGACTTGGGTTCACCGATTTCAGAGTAGTAACAGATGTGATAAAGCACTCTCTGAAATTTTATAACAGAGGCATCATTCATCAATGGCAAAACTGTATTGAGTAACGGGTAGTGACTATGTAGAAAAATAAATTATGGAACTCCAAAAGTTGCTTGTTTTGATGGTATCACTTCTGTCTTCATAGCTCTTCAACAGTTAAGATTTTGAGTTAACAAACAGGAGGCCGTATTTTTTGAATGACCCTTGTATAAGTTTTATATGTTGATTTGTTTTGCATTTATCTTTTTAATCCATTTTTTTATGTACTAATTACTCACTACTTATGAAGGCCGATAGGTTACTCAAGGATAAAGGTTACTGAGTTTGTCAGGAAAGACGTGAATAAAAAATGTGAGGATTGCAAACAGTTGAAGCTGTCAGAAATGGGACTATTTTAGAGAACAGCTTAAGAAGAATTTAACATTGGGAAGCCGCCGTGTGGTATTGTACTCCACAAATAGCTAGTTCTTGGAAAGAAATTTTACTCATGAAAGTTTGGTTTAGTTTTAGGTACATTGAAGAAGTAAATGTTTTATGAGGAAGTGGGGAGAAAACCATAGATTTGAGCTCAGTCAAGCACCTATCATTAAAATAATGACAAATTAGCAATCTTTTTTCTGTGAGAAAGAATCTGTAGTGCTGGTAAGAAGGCATCCTTCACTAGATTTCAAAGTCTGTTTTATATTCTGTCAAAGTAGGAAAGGATGCCGAGTGGCAACAATATTTCATCGAATGGATTTTATTCTTATACAGGTAGAAGATTGTGTTAGGAACAAGATACTTCCTGAAGCGGTAGAATGATGCAATCATCTTTCCAATGACTTTAATCAAATGTAAGTCTTCTATTTGAGGTCTGAAGTAAAGCTCAGTGCTAGAAGTTTATCAAAGCAGGGAACTTCTTCAAAGAGAGCAATTCATTCCAATTTGTTAAAAGCGAGGATCAGAGTACCGATGGTGAAAGAAGAAAAGCTTGGTCTTAGGTGTATTGAAAATAATCAGATATTTCTTTCCGCATTGCACTATATGCTTCATGTCAAAATGAGTGAGAAATAGATCTTTATCATTAATGCTCTTTGAAGTGTTGCCAAAGATAGTTGTGTCATCTGCATAAATGTCAACAAATTTAGAATGTGATTTGGAAGATCATACATAAAAATTAGAAAGAGGTTTTCACCCAAAATAGATCCCTTAGGCATGCTGGCATTCATACTATGAGCTTCAGACTTTTGCTGGTCAAGAACTATTTTTAACCTACTAGCACACTGCACAGCATTGAATATGATACTTTTATCTATGCAAATTTCGTATTTCTTAACTAATTCTTTATTGATTATTATATTATACCAAATATGTAGTAGTGGCTGTCAGTCATGGTCTGGTCATAAAATATGCTTAAATATGATGTTTTAATTTATACAGATTTCATATTTGTTATTATAGAGCACATACTCTATTGATTATTACATTGTACCGTATAGGAGTGATTTCAAAAATTAGAAAAAAAAATTGACTTATGTGCCATCAACTAATATTGAAACCAAAAACATCTAGTACTCCAGCATTATTCGTTACCATCTGAACCACCAACAGAAGAACATCAAAATTCTAAAAATTTAGACATTAACATATAAATGTATATTTGTGCATTCATAGAGAAGCGCTTGAAATTGATTTATGCCTGCCAGTTTCCAATATCAGTTTTGACTCCTTAACAGCTATTTTTACTGGCTAAAACTAAATTGATACAAACTCCCTATATATCAGGTTTCAAGACCAAAAATTGACTAAGTAGTTTGGTAGAGATTGTTCCTCACACACATCCAGACAAGGTTACACACACACACACATATATATATATATATATATATATATATATATATATCAGAGAGAAAGGATTTGATGCATTAAAAAATATTTCTGGATATTCCATAGCAAACTAGTTCGTGAAGCAAACCTTTGTGTCAAATCTCATAAAAGACATTTGATATGTCAAGAGCTATTGCTCTACAGACGAAACCTCTGTCAATAGATTCACTTATCCATCCTGTGGAATATTACAGTCAGCACATCAGTTGAGCAAAACAAAATTCATATTGCTTGTCATGGAATAGATCGTTTTTACTGAGGTTGTCAACAACGTCTTGATTCATCACAGATTTTAACTCTTGACGCACATGAGGCTGATTAGTCTGTAGCCAGATACAGAAGAGTAATCTCTAGCAAATTAGAGAGACTGACAAAGTTTTCTAAGTTATTAGGAAACAGTTCTTTAGGCAATGATTGAATAGTTTTGTAAGAATGGGATTTCTGGTTGCAGCTTTTTATGCACGATGATTCTAATGTTGGTAGCGCCAGTTGCCTTGCTGGTATTTAGGTTCTTGATAAGTTTAGCAATATCTTGAACAGATAAATGTCACTCAGAGTGTTTACTATTTTAGAAGGAAATTCAGGTGGTAGGCGCCCCTGAATGTAAAGGGTGGGATTTGATAGAATTTTTTTTACAACAAGTTTAGCTTTATCAGATGCTGACAAAATCACCCTTGATCTATTTAATGATGGTAAGAATAGAGAACGTTTATTCTTGGGAAGCCTCTGCTCAGCCACTCTAGATTTAATACATTGGACATAATTTTTTATCCTTTTGCAATCAATTTTAAAAGTAACTTTGGTTTCTGAGCATCTATTTCTTTGAATAATGTCACATTCATGAGTGTCCTAATTTATTTTTTTTTACATATTAAATCAATGATTAAAAAAAAAAATTATCAGAAATTTTACATGTTCTAAATTAATTTTTTTTTTTCATATAATTACAAGTAAAAAGCACATTTTTAATAGATTTTGTTTTATAACTTTGAAAAAGGCTATAAATCTTATCAAGGACAAACTTTAAGATTTATCTTAGTAGAATTAACAATACTATAAAAAAAAAGCCAGAAAAAACAAAGCCATTAATAAGAAACCAGCTAATACGAATTTCTAAAATAGAGCTGGAAAAGGAAGGATATGTAATCAAGTGTTGTGGTTAGGACAAGATTATTCCTTGTGGCTGTGGGTGCCAGTTTGAGCAAAATTGGAATCAAAGGGTGCCAGGTGCAAATTAAGAACTGGCATTGACAGTCTTTTAATAATGTTGATGCAGTTTCTTATTGGATCAGGAAAGTAAAGCAATATTGAGCCTAGTCAGTGCCGGATGGGTGACAATTTGGGAAGATCAGGTGCTGTAAGGAGGAGGACATAGTCATCTCCCCTGACCGAGATATACATGCGACTGGGGATTGCTTGGGAATTTAATATTCCTGTGACACTTCCTCCTTTGGAGGAAGCTGTTTCAACCAATCTATGGTGAATACTGCTGACATATATATGACAGTCTTTTAACAAAAATTAATTTGTCTTTTATTACTGGACAATCAGATCCTGCTTAGCTAAAAGAAAGAGCCAGGTCATTTGCGATGGCCAAACAATCACGTAGATGTATCTTGGAGGTCAATACTTGGACGGTTATTATTCCTTATGTTCATAAATTATCTTCCCGATGCAATTGTATCTGAAATGGGTATATTTGCTTAGGACACAACATGCAATATTCTTGACCTGCAAAAAAATTGAACATGCACACGCATATTCAAGACGATTTTCTGAATTCTTAGCAAATGACCTCAAGTCTGTTGTGTAATGTTCAGTGTTACTAAGACAAAAGCTGCTTTTCTTTAACAATTAAAGACACCTTTCCAACCATGATTACAATGTTTGATAGCACCCTTCTTTTGAGTGTTTAAACTCCTTGGCCTAATATTCACAGGCAACATGAATTGAAGTATGCTTTGAACAAGGCAGGCTCCTTCTACTAGGCTGGAAAACTTCTCACACCTACCAGCATCCTATATCTCTGTAAAGCTATCATTCACCAATGCATAGAATATTGTTGACACATCTGGACCTGTGCACCAACCACTAATCATTATTTTGTGCCTCAAAATTAAAGTACATTAAAGCATCTCCCATCTATTGATTCCAAACGTTTTTGACTAAGATATCTTAAATTGACGTTTCTGAATTTTTGAGATGAGGATTGGTTATTCGTATTATTTGGATTCATTGGACTACTGTTCTCATCTCGAGTGTAATTTTCACAACGTTTCGGTTGATGTAACCTCTGACCTTCTTCAGGTGTATCTTGTCGGACTTGGGAATGTTTCTGTCGAATTCAGGAATTTGAACGGAATTTCGAACAGAATGCTTTATTTACTTTATGTAGCATGCTCTTGTTCTGTCAGCCATGACTGGACAAAGGTCCTAAGTAATTCGCAATTGTATTTTTCAGTCGCCCACACTGACAAGATACACTTGAAGAAGGTCGGAGGTTACATCAATCGAAACTTTAAAAATCACACTCAAGATGAGAACAGTAGTCCGATGAATCCAAATAATATGTATCTTACATTATGTTTCTCAAAATTAATCACTTAATTACTTACTTACTCGGCATTTACTCTAGGCCAGTTGAACTGGCTTCCTCCAAAGGACGAAGTGTCAAGGTAATATTAACGATCCACGGTTGCATGAATGAACATTTGAAAAAGTATACATTCAGAAATAACTATCATAATATTTACCAAGAAATGAACTAAGATGAAAATAAAATGAATAATTTTGTTTTTGTGTAGGGTTTCCTAAGATGTGCAATTTACTTTTACACAAGAGTCAAAAGGTTAAGAAACACTGACCTAGAAGAACTCACTGTATGACTATTCAAAAGACTGCAAGTAAACTCACAAAGAACTATTATTCCTTGGCAGTAAAAATATATCAGAACCAATTAGTTCTCATCATGAAAGAAGCCAAAGCTACACTGGATAACCATGATAAACCTATCATTCTTTCCTGTTTCTGACTTGTGTTGGTTGCTTTACTATATTCGTGAAAATAATTTCCCATAAAAAGTTCAGATTGTCCAAAAAAAATTGCATTTTTTTCTCGTTTTGTTGTTGCCATTATTGTTCTTGCCACATTAAACTATTCAAATAATTGCATTTTTTTTTGTCTTTGTTTTTTCTTTTAATTTTGTTTTTATAACTCTTGCAAGAATCAACAATTGAAATGTCTCTGACCATGAAGAGATTAATGGTTTTCCTTATGGAAATTGTTTCAGGTGGACAGCTACTTGAAAATAAAATTAGTGGCATTCTTTCAAGTACCATTTCTGACCAGAGATTTCTTATTTGCTGAAATGATCTCCGTTACCACCCACCGGCCTAACATACAATCTATTCATATGAACTTGTGTAATGAGATTTGAATTTTAAAAGAAGAAATTTCTTCTTTGCTGCATTCAACTTGTTTAACCAGAATTCAATAAGATGTCTAAGTTATGAAATTAACAAGATTTATTAAATTATTCTCGTTTTGATTCTTTGATCTTCCTTAAATTACACTAAGTTGATATTTTATTTACACTTAATTCAAGGATGTTACTTGAATGTTAGAAATTAATAAATCAGATTTTGTCTTAATCAAATTCTATCCAGAAATTAGAAATAATTTCTTTTAAATATTGCTTGACATTTTCACCCAACCTTTTATTTTTCGGAATGTTAAAATTCCACCATATTTTTTTTTCTTGCCTCTTATCTGAAAATGTATATAAATATCGCATCTTCTAGCAAGAATATTCAACAAAACAAACCTATCATCCTGTGTATATACTATCGAAGCATTTGATGCAGTTTCAGCAAGAAATCTTCCTAGGCATTACTTCTTCCTTTCAGAATGAGGTTTATGGCTTTATCATTTGTCTAATCCTGCTCATTCTTGTGTGCGTAGAATTATGCGGATTATTTTGTGTACGGCGCTCATAGTGCTGCTTTATGGGGAGCTAAATAATAGATGTATTATAGTTCATTGTTTTCTCCTAAATCAAAACCTGAATTTTTTAAATTGATGTTCTACCAAAGAACTAACATTATTTATTTATTTTTTCAAAACTATGAAGTACTCTTGAGAACACTACTTATTCCATTATAACAGAAAATGGTTTGTAGGTATATATTATGCAAGCGAGATTGAATTATATACTTGCAGGCTATTGTTTTAGTATAAGAAAAACTAGATTTTTTAGTCCATTAAAAATGAGCAAAACGTGGAACCGACAGACTGCCAGATATAATATAGTTTAGACTTTTTTGTCTGTTAAAAATGAGCAAAATTTATCGCCCGTTGACTTAGAACAAGCACTTTATGCCAATTTGATATTTGAATATGATTAAATATGTGATCAATTTTGCATTAAATCCCTAATTGTGCATCAAACAGATACCGTAATACTTGGTTTGCTGCACTTCATTAGAACAACGATCCATACAAAATTTAAACCAGATCGTTCCAGTACTTTCCAAGAAAAAGTGGAATAAATTCCTCAGTTGAAATTATTAGATCCACATTCAAAGTTATTTAGGAATAACCTATGATTTTTATTTTTGAACAATTATACTGCCTGACAAACATTGGTAAATATCAACACTCCGATTCTGTTGGGCGATATAAAAATGATAAAATAAACGGTGCTCTTATCGTAAATGGTTTTCTCTCCTCCAAACTACAAAATAATGTACTTGTATGCATGAGCATATGTGCATCCGGTTTCACTGATGAACATTGGAAGTTTCATGCGAGAAATCTTGCTGTAAATCAATAATATAATTATTGCAATTCATTCTATCCGTACTGTTACTGCTGCTATGTACCATTTTTGAAACAATAGATTTTAGCAAAAGAAAGGAAAAGACTCTGTTTGATGTTTGCCTCGGATGTAACAATGAATATAAAAACTATGAATTGTTCGCTCATTATGAATAATAGTCGGCCTAATAGAGAGAGAAAAAACATTCTAATAATAATAATAAAGCAAGTTTCATTGATGTTTGCTTGTAGTAATAATATCATGAAACGATTGTATTTAAAGAATTTAAAATTAACACTATTCTTTTCTGTTGCATATTGGTTTGCAACGAAGGGAAAATTTTCGTTTTTCATTCTATGGCATTTGTTTGTATGGAATCGGCTCTTCTCCATACATGTGTGCACACTTTCCTCCGAGCTTGGAAAAACCCAAACGACATTCCTTTGAGCAGGTATTTGGTATACTGAAGACGTTTTCGAGAATTGCCACATAGTCTCCTAATGCTGTTAATAATAACCACAGCATCGATGAAAACAGATGAAATGGTAAGAAAAATCCTAAAGTGGAGAAACCAACTCGCGTAGGGGACACTGACCAACAATGAGTTAGTTAAAATACAATAACACTAGGAAAACTCAAATCAAAATATAAATAGAACATACTAAGATGGATCTGAGGGAATTGAGATTATATATCTAGCACACGGAAATGTTTATATAGAAGTGACCTTGTTGATGTGTGTGCAAAAATCTCTACCAAACTTCTCTTTGAATATTTGGTCTACAAAGTTGAAATTTGATATATAGTGTATTTGGACCTGTAGTATGGTTTCGATTTGGTTCCTAGCCAGTTAAATAGCTGCTAAGAGATCAAAATTGCAAAAAACAAACATTGACCATGACCTGATGTAAGTCGAATATATCTGTGCATGTGCTAATTAAAAGTTATAGATTAAACATTATTTTTTGCATTCATATGGGTTTAGGTCATAAGGTTGGGTAGCTATATGTTTTGGTTTCAATTCTAGTTGATGGCACATAAGTTATTTTTTTTTTTTTTACTTTTAAAATTCCTATTATATATTAGGTACAATATAATAATCAATAAAATTGGCTTTATAATAATAACTATGAAACCTGCATGAATTAAAATATAATAAAGCATACTTTACAACCAGGCCACGCCGGGCGACCTGCTAGTAAATATATATATATATATATATAAAAGAAAATTTCAATAATCAATTACTCTCTCCCTCACCTGCACTCCGAAACGTGCTTACTCAAAATTCACGTAATGCCAACGGTTATTATCAGCAAGAATCCAGTATTAAACAGTTGTGAGAAAGCAAAATCATTTGCAATGGTGATCAAAAGAAGTTGAGAGTAATGGACATTTGGGACTCTTGTCAATCCAATTTTAAGGAGCACTGCCTAGTCAGCAATCACTGTTAATGACTTCTGAGTAAATATTTTATATATTAATAAATAATAAAATCTTCTCTCTTTGTATGTTTGTTTGGATAAATTTTGCAAACTGGAATATTTCGAGACCCCCCCCCCAAAAGAAAAGAAGAAAAAGGGAGACGATTATCACAGTAAATTTCATTTGAAAACCTCAAAAGTGAAAATATTTAAAAACTAAAAATGTATATAACAATTCTTGTTACTACAGAGATAAAATAACATTTCAAAAGATCAAAAAGAAAATGTTTTTGATGTCTTAGTCCGAGATGTGTATACTGCTTATGCTATTTTTAATATCTTTGAAATATATTTAAATATTTGATAAAGAAATTTAATTGCAAAAGGAAATATCCTCAATTAAATTATTGGAGTGAATGAAATTGTTTTCACTGTTTTTGTAAAAAAAAAAATAAATAAATAAAAATAAAAATTTTATATCTAAGATAAAGTAATATTTTCTCTTTTTTGAATAAACGGTATAGCTTTTCATCCCAAAACTGCATAGGCAAATCAGCTCTGGGTCGATTTAGTCTAATTATTGATGTGTGTTTTCAAAAACTATGCCGTTTTCCCACCTCTTTTCTGTTTTTTTTTAATTGTTTACATTTTGTCTTAAAATGCGTACAGGAAAATGGAATTTTCACTCCTTGATACCCAGATTTACAACTACTACCATCGATGTTCACTGGGAGAAATATTGGTACTCATACAGAGAGTGATCCGTGCTGAAATAATAACGTTGTTTAAAAAGCCATTCTTAACATGGGGAGGGGAGGGTGTTTTGTACCTATCCTGGACTTTAACCTTACAATTGAATAAAAAAACACATAAAACTTTAATTAAACGTGGAAATATGATTTTAAAAATAGCGCGGATCACTCTCTGCATTAGCACCGAAATATTTATAGGACAAATTCATTATTATTTCGGTTTTGCTATTCTGTTAAGTACTCTACATTTTCAACTTGAACAAGAAATGCTTTCTCTACCAATATTTCTTTTTCTCAGAAGCATTTTGATTGGTTACTCCCAATATTTTTTTATATCATTGAAATAACAGATTAGCAGAATTATATCAAAGACGAAGTGGCCTTATGAGTCGATATGAAAATTATTCTTGAACTTACATTATTCACACTATAAACATTCATTTTTTAAAATCTTTTATACTTTTAATATATTTTATAACTTTTGAAACTTAATTTCTGTAAAATTAAAAGAACGTGATTGATTCCTCTGCAATGCTGCTTACAATAAGCTACATATGTAGCTTTTCTTCTATCGATTTCAAAGGGTAAAAACTATTGAGATAAAATGTACTTTCATTCATTACAAACGTTTACCTTTTACATTTTCAACATTCCGGAATATAAGATTACTAGATTTAGATTTATCAAACACATTCTACATTTTGGTCGTTCTAATCCAATTAAGTCTTTCCAAAATGTGTACAGTAGACATAATTGCTTTCTAAATACTTTTTTACTTGTGTAATGCATTTTAGTTGGCATCATTTTATCATCCTTTAAAACACATTAAATGTCCCATGATTCCTTAACATATTTCTAGTTGATGTTACCTTATTACATTCTTCCACAAACGATTGCTTTTATAAAAAGCAAACACTCCATATACTTTGTTTTAAAGCATGTAGCAAATTAGTAAGAATAGTCATTCCATGATCTAGGTGCATACTTATTTATACCCCTAAGCCTCTATACAATAAGAAGAATTTTAAAAGGTGGGGCAGGTGAAGAGCACTTTAACCTTGATAAGCAATCATTTAGATATGGTGTCTCAATAAACGCACTGGTCCGTGTCACTCCGTTGGGTAGACACCAGGAAAGGTATCTTGCATAAAGATCTTGCCTCGAATAAGGTAACGATTTCTAAAGAAAATCAATTATATTTCAGGTTGTTTAGTTTACATGTGAAAAATATGGATAAATCAAGACCTGGCCAGAGATAGTTTACTTTGGATGTCAATTTCTTAAAGTTATTGAACACGTGTAAAACGGACATTAAACTGAATATGATGATCATTCTATAGAATGTATTTCTGTTTCTTAAAAAAGAAGACAACCATTTTAAATAAAAATTGTATTTAGATTAAATTTCTTTACCAAATTTTTATTTTCTTAATTTATATCCACTAGAATGCATTTTGGTTTTATAGAAATAAGTCAGCTTTTTTTTTTTTTTTTTAATTTTTTTGTGAAATTCTATTTGTTTAATTTTTTATTCATCTAATATCTTAACATTAAGTTAAGTTCAGTGTTACACTAGGTAGAACAGCAAGTTGGTAATAATATTTTTTTATATAAACTCTGCGGGTTTATTTTGCTATACACATAGATTCGAAAAAGTTAAAAAATAAATATTTAACAAGTAAATGTTATCAAAGGCAAGATAAGTTAGTTTTTTTTTTACCTAACTGGATAAGTTTTTAGTGTTTTTATTTAATGTAAAATGTTTATTCGAGAAATAAAACAAAATGGTGGTAAGAAACCCACCCGATAACATTTATTGGGTAGGTTTCTACCTTCATTTTGCTTTAGTTCTTATTTTGAAGAGATTATCGAGTCTTCAAAGACATCAGTCTTCTTTTCTTGTTCTTCAGCAGCTTTCAACATTATTCCGTTTTTAAGCCAAATAAACATTGCACATTTAATAAAAACACTAAAAACTTATTCAGTTAGGTAGAAAAGTAACTTGTCTTGCCTTTGATAACATTTATTTGTTAAATATTTGTTTTTTTGACAACTTTTTCGAATCTGTGTATAGTAAAACACACCCAACTCTGCTAAGGTAATTATGTTAGCAATAATACTCCAAATAATAAGTTACTAACTTATGAAACGCGAAAGACATTCCTTTAAACGAGGCCCTGTCGGTGGGGCATTAGAATATGCCGACTGCCCCCCTGCAGAGGGTAAAAGTCCCTCAATGGGGGTCCTGGATATGACCTTAAACTATATCCAGTGGTGAGGCCCCAGCTTGTGGGCTTTGGGGAGTGTGGAGCCACCCTTTAATTACCATTGCTCCCAGGTCCACTCTGACCTATTAAAAAATTTTTCTTCAAAATCTTTGGATTCGGCATTAAATAACCTGAAAAGGGTTGATATGCCGTAAAACAAAAACAACCAACCAACCAACCTTTAAACGAGTATTTCTTATACTGGAGACGTTTTTACAATTCTTACCTGTTCTTGTAATGTTTATAAAACAAGAATTACAAAGCAATTGCATAGAGTATAAAATAATTTTTCGAACTGAAGTGAATTGGTTTTACTCCTTAGTCTGTTCAGTCGAATCTGAACAGATATAAAATACCATTAGGTCTAATAAGCTAAGGATTATCTCGTATTTCATAGACTAAATCAAGGAACAAGTTTGAATTTTCAATTGATTAGTGCACATGGTAGACCTTTGAAAATGGCGTAGCAGTGATAACTGAAATCGTCTAATGATAAATAAGGTATATTAAATAGTAAATTTCAACAGAGCTAGTCGATAATTTATCTCCACTTTCACTGACTAGAAAGATTTATTTTGATTTGAATAAGGCATATTCAAGTTTGTACTTGTTTGTTAGTGACAACAGGTGCATTTCACTTGTCGGCCATGCAATGGCTGCTTTCTTTTTCACTTCATGGCTTAAATGTTTCCTTCTAGGTTTCCATTTGTTTGTTTTCACTTATTCAAACGGTTTTCTATTCAACAACCTCTTTTATTCCCCACCTCTTATTAGTTCATTTTGTTTTTTTCATATGTTCTTCAGTTTCCTACATCCCCCCCCCCCATTCTATTTTATTTTTTGATTTCATGGAGATTTTTATGAAAGAAAATATTTTGACTTATCGATTTTATTTCTAAACGAATTCGGTGTTTAATCTCTAATTCTTTCCTTTGATTTCATGTATATAAACAGTCTATCTGTCGGATATTATTGTACGTGTTTGTTGCTTAAATGTTTGAAGTATTCAAAGGAGGGGTGGGACGACGGCAGCTGGTGGTGGTTTCTCTTAGAAACTTGGATTGTTTGCGATTTAAGCGCAAGACAAACACTGAAAAATATTTACCTTTTGTTGAAGTTATCATTTCAAAATGTTGATTGCTGTCATTCGATTTTTATTCATGCTCCACCCGTTACCTCCTCTTTATTCTATAAAAGATGCGGCCTTACATTGCTGCGATAAGTTTTTTTTTTTCGTCAGTTTCATTTAGCCTTCTCATATCGGTTTTTAAATGCGTCCATACGTATCTATAAGGAGCTCTGTCCGTACGTTACTCTTGGGTCAGAAATGATACTTTCATTGCTAAACATGCAGATTAAATGGACGCATCTTTGTTAATATCCATTCATGTTCGAAATGTGTGAACCCACAATTAATGTAGAAAATTTTGCACAAACATTAGTCATGGTGAAAGTAAATCTTTGAACGGATTTTTCATGATAACTCTGGTTCCCCACCTAGTTATAGGGGTAAAGTTGCCTCATCCATTCATTTGTTTTGCACTTTGCTCAATAACCACACCTTGGATTTTTTTTTTGATTTTGCGCAAATATTAGTCATGATGAAAGTAAATTTTTCATTCGTGGAGAGGGACACCACCTTTTTTTTTTTTTTTTTTTTTTTTTTTTTTTTTAATTATTCAAAATCAATTTTTACATTTTACTTATTCAAATACTAAGTTTTTGAATAAAAACGAACGCACGCACACTTACAAACACACAAACTTTCTAGTTGTAATTTCATGAAGCTTGTAAAATTTTAAACATAATTTTCTTTATAAAAATGAAATATTTTCAAAATCGAAAGAATTGTCCATCAAAATTCGATATTTGCTGGCATGGTATGAATATCGTATTTCACTTTCGTATTCAGGTAAAAATCAACTAAAAATGGTTAACCATTTGCTTAATTATATTCTAAACGATCCAGTTTCTCTTGCAACTATTCATGTTTGTCTTTAGAATACACTCGGTTCTTATTTGAAATATATGAAGACTGCAAAATATATGAATACTCGGTTAATTTAGACAAGACTTGACACGCACAAGCTATTTTCTAAAGCATTTCCTCCAATTCCATCGTTTCCAATTGACAATTATCATATCGTATGTGGTGAGGTTAGTATTTCCTGTGAATTCACGTTTATTGCTAATTTCAGATGACAGCCAGACTCGAAGGAAACAGTTTTGCCTAACGTCACTACCAATCAAACGCTTCTCTGTTGTAAGCAGTGTTTTTCAGTTAAACAAATTATGAGATAATTTAAATCTTTCTTAGTCTTCTCTTTTTTATCTCTCTATCTTTCGAACACGTTTATTAACACTTAAGCTTTATTCAATTGTCTTACAGGCGACTGAGAACCGCTTGTGAATTTATTATCCCCTTGACACTTCCTCCTTTGGAGGAAGCCAGTTCAATCCGCCTTAAATGCCGTATAACAATTGTTGTTGGCAGTTTATTTATTTTATAGGCAAATTGATGACTGAATTATGTCTGTTTATTTGCAACTTGATTTTTACTTTCAATCGCGATAAAGTTGTAGTTCATGTCTGTTTATTGACAAATTCATCCAACAATTTTATAGATAGACCCCCCCCCCCTGTATTCTGAAAAAATAAAAAAAAACAAAAACATATCTCTAAGATATTGGGATAAGTATAAGTCGTACAACAATAGCGTGGAGTCTGGCTTTTATAAAAGGAAATACGGCGTTTTGCTTTATTTGATTTTTAATTGTAGAATTATGAAAATGAAAATAATAATAAAAAAGTAATGTTGATTATAGGTTCCAAGACTGACTGCTGGAGTGTCCAATGATTTTTAGGAACCTTTGTGTTTACCTTATAAATTTACCCAAAATATATTTCAATTAATGTCGCGTTACTTAAGCTCCCTTGCACTGAATTCACCTTTGACCCCTACCCCCAAATGAATTTAGAAAATAAGAACAATTATAATATGTGGCAAGGACAGGAGAATGCTAACAAAGTTCAATCCTTATCAGTGCTAGTTAAAAATCTAAAACCAAAATTCTTTAGCTGAAGAAAATCGATTTTCAAAATTAAAATACTTTTACTAACATTTTCGTTGCGTTTGAACAAAACTATCTTCATCAATTTGTGTGTGTACAAAACTTATTTGAGACCAGAATATTAGCAGATTTTTAGCACTTGTTTAAAATGGGTAATTATTGTTTGTGCTCTTTTGCTTAATACGATGACTACGCGACGACTTTGAAGGCGCTTTTTAACCATATTCCTTCGAATTTGATGACAAATTTTTGAACTCTTGTTGATAAAAGCATTGAATTGTCTTAATATCTCCATTCAATAGAAACCTTATTTCTGTTCTCGTTTGATTTTATTCCCTCCGTTTATTTCCAAGGTAATTTTGTTCTATAATAGAAAACTTTTTAATTGTACTAGCGTTATTTTTTGTTTCGTTTTAACGTTTTGACCTTTTATGAAACCTTAAAATAATTTCCTTGAGTAACCCAACACAAACAAAAATGATATTTTATCTTTTATAGACGTGTATAAGCAAAATCTACGTTTTGAAATAAAAATAAAAACAGACGTTACCTGGTATATGAGTAGAATAGCAACTTATGTTCAATGAATCTTATACAATTGATCCTAGTTCGAGTTTCACATTCGATACTACGGCGGCAGATAAAAATTAAAAAAAAAAAATGATTGGATTGCATCTTCTAAAAATGGAGTGTGATACAATGCAATGTAATGTAGGAACATAAAATTGTCTTAGCGTATTATTAGAATGCAGATAAGCTAAAAACTACCCCCCCAAAAAACCCCCAGAAAAACGAGCATAAACTAAACAAGATTAATAAGTATCCATAATAGTGCACGTACTTGGAGTTGCATGAGAGATTTATTGTAACTTTCAGTTTTGTTTCGTTTTTTTTTATAGGATTTTCAAAGTCAAATGAAGTGTTACCGGCGTTTGATCGTTACATTATTTTTTGAAAAGAATTCTTCTAAAACTATAACCATTCAAAAAATGTTTTAATCTGAGATTATTGTATATAAAATGTTTTCAAATACAATAAAAATACACCGAATACAATCAATACATATAAAAAATTAAGAATTTTTAATCTAGTCTGATTTTTCATTCGAAAATTTCAATGTTTTGTCATGAATTTTTAAAGAGTCGAAATTTATTCTTTTAGTTCAACTGTTAACAAGATTAAAACGATTGACTGTTCACGAAGCAACCTAAAAGCATCGTGGTGGATTTAATATCGCAATTTTTTTTATAGGACTTTTAGAAAGTTATTTTTTTAAATTATTTTACGCCATTGCATTTTTAATTTTATCAAAAATCACTCAATAGAGAATGAAATAAATAAAGTAGAAGCGAGAGATATACACAAGACTTGGTTACACAATTTTATTAGTTTATAAATTGTTCACTAAACACTTGTCTCCCATGAAATCCCGATTGAGAAATGCGGTATCATTGTGAAGCCACGTAGCACGAAGTTTTGACATTTATTTTTATGATCACAATGGCAACGAGTAAGAAATAGGTTGTCAGTATTGTAAAACAAAGAGTCAAAATTATATTCTATTCACTCGTTAACTACTGGATCGGGAAATGCAGTTACAACACAAGCTGTCCTCGTCCCCGTCGTCATTGTCGTAACAATAAATTTTCAAAATCTTTCAGGTATAGTTTTTCGGGCTAACCTTATTTTTTTCCCAACATCAGATTATTAAAGACAATTTAATGACAGACCAACAGTTCTAAACTAATTTCAATTTGCGATCAAATAAATTAAACAAAAAGCAAACATTTTTCTTGATAACTGACTTCTGTTGCAGTTACATAGATAGGTTGAGGAGCGTGATTGATTTTCTCTCTAAGCATTCCTCCTTTAACAAAAATAGGGCATCGAGCCTTTCTGGATGAGCCTGCTTCTAAACTCTAGGCCTATCAAACGGCAGCAGCGCGCGTGCATGCACGCATGCTCGAGAAAGGGAGACAGAGGGATGTATTTTCCATAAATTCCTATGGTTATCGGCTTTTTTGTTGTGCATCCCTCGCCATTATTAGCAGTCTATTATTAATGAAAGCGAATTCACCCCCCCCCTTCACGAGTTGGGTTCGATTTCTAATCGTGTTGATAGAAATGTTACCTTGCTGTAAAATATTAATGAGGTGCATCCATCCATCTTTATTCGGAAATGAATAATTTTAATTACTTGCTGTTAGTTTTTTTTCTTTGCCATAAGTATATTTAATACGACTACATAGCTCTACTCTTGTATAGAGAGAGCACTGAAGTAAACAGGGAGTCATCATACATATGATTTCATGTAATAGATGCTTATTTTTTTTCCGTGAAGAAATCAAAGTAGTAAGGTATGAAAATATATTATAGTAATTTAGCTACAGTGCGTTTGCATTTTATCCAGGTAGGGGAATCCCTACGTGGATGTCTCTATGTAACTTAATTGCCAAAAATATTTTTTATACCTTATATATATATATGCGCACTTGCACAGTGTAAATAACATCCATATTAAATAGATAGCTCTACTTGTTATTGAGCACTTTTACATAAATACAGCAAGGATTAAGAAGATTAATTAACCAACCCCTTGAATAAAACCTCACCAGAATTATAGGAACGTATGTGTGTAGTACTATTGAAATACTGCAGCTAAGCACTGTTGAAGTAGTAAATTATAAATGTGTGTGCATAATCCTCTTTTGTCCGGCGAAGGTATCTCTCGGTTTTTGGCTTGTTCCACACTCGACCACATGTCGCACTTTCTACAAATTATTGATTAATCATTGGCCACTGCTAATCACTTTGCCGCGTTCGGGTGAGGCGAGCATAAAAGCTCTAACAGCAAAGCACACGATGGAAATGGCTGCTACAGCAGCAGCAGCAGCAGCAGCAGTGATCTGCTTGTTGCAGGAGAAGCACACAAGGGAATCCGGTGCGGTGGGGTTAGTGTCGAGACTCACACGCACAGGCAACATGTGCGGTCGCGCACACACGGGCACATGCCCCCTTCTCGCATGTGTTGCTTTACTCGTGTTGAAATAGTTTCGAACTGATAAATACGATTTTAGAGTAATAATATTTGAAATAGACATTAGAGTACAGTTCAGTTGGCAGCGGCGGCGGCAGCATAGGAATGGGTAACGATAAACCAAAAACCACGGTCATGTTATCATTGAAAGTACATGCTACTGTGCTCATAGTCCGGTTAATTAAAACTATAGTAATTTAAAATAAATAAATTACACATGTAAAAGTCTAATTAAATGCGTTTCCCCCCCCCCGAAAATAAGACGTAAAAAATACAACCCTTACCCGTTCACTTTTCAACCAATACCACCTTCCTCTTTAAAAAAGATACCATCCTTCGCATTTCAGTTTTATCTGTCCTATATTTCTCACTGCTTTAAGGTTTCTGATGAAATAACCTTATATTTTGAGAGAACAAAGTTTTTTTTTTTTTTTTTTTTTCAAGGTAGCAGGTAGCACTTCATCGTCCATCTCAAGAGATGAGTGCGGACCTTAGCCGACCGAATATGTACAAGAAACGATCACAAATAACGCAAATAATGTTTTGAAATGCTACAGCAAGACGACGTCGAAGTGTGTGTTTGTCTGTCATTTGAGTATGCAAACATGATTTTCAAGAATATAATAAGTCCATTTCTGTTTCGAGTGTAAATTCTTTCCAAAGTGTTAATCGACTTCCTAAGTTTACGGGTGTGTGTGTACAATCATTTAACTACATATGTGCATACACGTTTCAGCAGCACTTCTTTTCAGGAATCCCACATCATCAGGTCAAAGAAAAAAAAAATCATTTTCTAAATTCAGCTCAAGAACATTCTTATAAATGATATAAAAAGAATGTTTTGGGGTTAAGTATGGAAAATGATTTTTTTCTTTAGCTTGATGATGTGCGATCTTTGTAGCTAAAAATGTTCACATAAATAAACATGTTATAAACACGCTCACCAAGAACTCTTTGCTAAACATGAGTTTCTAGGAAACTAAAACTATACAACCATCACACGCACGCGCAAATAGTTTTTTTTTTCTGCTCACAAAAGTAATATTTTATGATCCAGTGACCTATGGTATTTTCTAGTTTTTATACTGGCACGTCAATAACATTTTTATTTTGAGACCTTTTTAGCCTTTGGTTTGTCGGTACGTGTGATAGAAGTTTTTTACTTTGTCTTCCTGGTGTAATATCAACGCAGCGAGATCTTGCCCAACTGAAAAAACGCACTATCCGGACTGCCGCTTCTCCCCTCTGCACTGTCGTCAGCTCTGTAAGAACAGACTCGATCTTCACTAAAGACAAAATATAGTTTTATGTAAATGGTTAACTTTCACACATTTTGGGGTAGCTGGATTCAATCCACGTTTTAAAAAAACTGATCTAACTTTGCCCTCTTGGGAATGTAATATAATAGAGGTATTTGATAAAGTTTATTTTTCAGCGGACATTTCAATAACGGTCGATTAAAATCTTGTCAAATCTTTTTTTTTTTCTTTGCTAAATATTCAAACTAAAAGAGTCCGAGTAAAACTCTAGCTTTATATTCCTCTCGCTTTCCGCAATACAAAATGCGTTGAAAACACCAAAAAACAAAACAAAACTAGCTAACCAGTTTCAACACTTATCCCGATCAACCCCCATCCGAATCTATATTTGAAAAATGTTTCATTAAACTCACTCAAAATAATCGATCAACTTTCTAAATTGAAATAGATTACATTTATTCTGAAATCTTTATAATTTCGAGAAAAATCATCTTATTCAAAAATATATTTTAACTCCTTTTTAAATTTGTTTTAGCATGCGTGAAAACAATGTTTATTAGTTTTTCTACGAGGGGAAAAACATCCATAATTTGTTGTAATTTCGATGCTTTGCAATTCATTTTATCCGAACAAGTTTGGTTCTTGTGAAAAAAAAGTGTGTGTGACGATTGGGGAGTGTGTAATTTTTTTAAAATGTTTTATAGCATAACGAATTATTTATTTTTTATTTCAAAAGTAATTGTTTTGTGTAAAGCTGGGAAGAAATCGCCCCGCTCCCAATTAGTGAATGTCTGGCCTAATTGGATTTGAACTCGTGTGTCCAGTATTTGATCACCTAAAAACTCTTCTGTTTCGAAAATAAATTAATATTTAAAAATTTCTTTTGTTATATCAGAGAAAACAACGTTTGAATTTAAAAAAAAAAAAAAAATAAAATAAATAAATAAAATCCTGCCTTTAAAAAAAAAAATCATTTCTTGATGCGTTGGCCTCACTTGTAGCAATTGTCCATATTATTTATGGTGTTCATCTTGCATTTATGATGAAATTCTTTTCGTTTCTAATTCCACCCTTTATTCTTAGTGATAAAATGAACTGTGCGTTTGGGTTTTTACTTCATGTTTGTCACTTTCTTCAATGTGAATTCCATTAGAATAATGCAAGAAGACTACATTCCTTTACCAGGCATGAGTTAATCGTTTCTTTTTATTTAAATTTTTTATTTAAATTTTTAATAGTGATTCATTTGTTCATGTAAATCTCCGGTTGCTGCTGATGTGTGTGTTTTAACTTCCTAATTATTGATCATATTCTTCATCTTGTACTCAACCTTTTTTCCTTAGTACTCGTGTCAGCCTGTAAATTCAAAGAGTAGCAGATTTGTATTTCCTTTATATTTCTTACACACCGACCCCTTTTATGTACACATACCCCCCCCCCACGTCTTCTTCATCGAACCACCCTCATTCTTTTTTTTGGGCTTTGGGTCTTCTGCAAAACACCTATAAAACATGTGCGCGTCGAGCTGATGTTACGTTTCTTCAGGTTTTCTCGGCTTTTTTATAAGCGCACACACGCGAGGTGCACGGTGGAGTGAAAAAAAAAACGAAGAAAAAGCTGTTTTCATTTGAATTATATATATATATATATATATATATATATATATATATATATATATATTCCTTTTTTCCTCTCCCCTCCTCCTCTCTCTCTCTCTCTGTGTCTCCCGTGTGCGCACCAGTCTAAAAACTCTTCTCAAAACGGTAGTAGTAATAATAGTGATCTCTTCCTTGTAATAATAAGAATCGAGAAGTGTAATACGAGTATCACTACCACCACCACCACCACTACTACTACTACTACAAGCTACGTTCCTCGTTGCTGCTGCTGCTTCGTTTTTTCTCTCTCGCTATCACCTTCCTTCACCCTCTTTCTCCTCTCGCTTCTCATAACTGTATGACTCCGCCACAGAAAGGGGCGCTCGTCTCTCTCCACAGATGGCCAAGTTACTGGTCTGTTGTCAATATGTGTTAGGCGTCTTAATGGAGGATGCGGAGTACCCTACGATGACTAGGATGGATTCTATGCTCGCAGGTCCGGCCAGCCCACCTGAGAAGAAGTTAAAACTACAGATGGACAATGACGATCTCATCATCACAGCATCAAGGTTTGAGAAATTGCCTCCTATAAAAAAAAAGTTCAAATAGATTATTATTCCGTTCAATTTAAAGACAACAACATTCGCAGATTTATTCCAGTTTTCCGATCCCACCCTCCACTCGTTTTTATTTGCTAGGTTGTTGCTTCTTGCTAGATTTACTCTCAACTCCAATTGGACGAACGCACACCCGTTTAATACTAAATGCTCTCGTCTCGATTAATTTATCGTGTGTGTGTAAAAAAACAACAAACAAACAAAAAAAAAACAACTATTTTTAGAGTGAAATTTCATGCGCTTTAAAATGTGTTTAAAAATCCTAACTACAGATAAGCATTTTTAAATTTAATATAAAGAAAATGAAATAAAAAAGACAACTGCGTCTCTTGTATTTTTAATTTACAAAATAAATTTTGAGAAATCAAAAATAAAATGCGGTAAAAGTTGGGGTTGTGTTAGGTTTGCAGGAGTTCGAGTAGTGTTTAAATAATTAGAACAGTAACAGTAGTGTTTCTACTATTGGCAAAAGTAAGTTACTACTTTATAATATTCAAACCGTAGTAGAACAAGGAAAAGAGAATCGCTATTTTGATAATAAAAAAAAATGTCTATTCCGGTAATTTGGTATTCCTAAATGAACTGAGGAGGCATTTTTTCTTTTAGCTGGGTGCTATTTTTGCTGGCTTCTTTATATCTTTCGATCAACCACCTTTTGGTTTCCCCCCTTAAAAAAAAAAAGGAGAAAAAAAAAAGTAAACCTCCCAACTGGACCTACCTGTGAAATTATCCCTTCTGCTTTATAAAATCAGACCTTTATGTATGCGCGCACTTGTTGCCAAAGAAAATGATAAACTCTAGTTTTTTAACAGATTTACTTCATCTTCTTGCCCTTTGTGTATTTTGAATTCTTTTATTCACCTTTTATTTCAATTATCTTTCGTCACAGGTACGTATTTCTCTTTAGTTCGGTTTTTGTCCTGTCTATCGTCTTCTGTACTTATCTGTAATGTATTCTTGGTTTTAGTCGAATCACAATTGCGTCTAATATTCGCAAACACCAAAAGAAGGAAGGATATTTTACACGACCAAATACACCATAACACGCGCACTTGTGTTTTCTTCGTTTACTAGAAAAAGGCAAAAAAAAAATGTCCTTTTAAAAAGATATTATGCCCTCCCTTTTTCTAAAATAAAAATGTTGACACTTTGAAATATTACACCAAAGTTTGTAATTATAGTTTCGTGTTTTTTTTTTTTTTTTTTTTTTTTTTGACCATCATTAAAAACACACACGCAATTTTTTTTTTTTTTCAAATTTGGGATTATAAAAAAAAAAAACTCAGAAAAAAAAAGAATTTAAAATGGATTTTACATGCTAAAAGCTTGTTACCAATTTGGATTAAAAACAAATAAAAAGAATCAATTCTTATTGCTCACCTCCGACTGGAAGAAACCTGGAATTACTACCCTGACTACTGTATGCTTGCCTATACAGACAATCGATCTCTTGTGGGGAGGGCAAGTGCGCGCGCGTGTGGAGAGAGGAACTCTGCAAAATGGAAACTCTGATTTGAATTAATTTTATCGGACCCCGGAAAGAGAAAAGGAAAAAGAAATCCGCTTTTGTGTACATGATTTTTATCATTGCCAAGTGCTATTATTTTGTTCGTGTACGGATCGCCCCCCCACCCCCGGCTGCTAATATTTGCTCGACAAAATCCGGTAACGATCTATAAACGAAAGGCGATCGCACCGAAACGGGCGGTTGGGGGGGGGGGAGGGGGAAAGAAAAAAGTATTTTACATTGTTGCATTTTATTTGGTAAATTATTGCAAAAGACAAAAATAAAAAAAAGTCCAGTTTAGAAAGATTTCTCCTAAGATAGAAAAGATGAATCCGACCCGATTCTACAATTTGCTTTCTGTAAAAAGGTCATGTCCGCATGAAATGCAATTTACAAAAACAAATAAGTCAACTTGAATAAAACAAAAAATACAATTTTCAAAACGAACGGAAAACAAAACGAATTCCAATATGTAAATATATCAGTAAAAAAAAACTTTATTTTTAATTTCTCGTTTTCTTTTGTCGGGTCCATTATTATGATTCAATGGATTTTACCGAGCCAATGTTGGCAAACATGGGCTAGTCTAAGTACCTACCGTTTCTCTTGCAAGTATAATCAATTGTCAAAATAAATGTCTATAAAATTATCAGACAATATTTCGTGTCTGTTTCTCGCCTATGCATAACTTTGAACACATATCGAATAACCATTATCGAATAGTGAAAAAAAAAAAGAGAAAAAAGAGCTCCAACGAATTTTAAACTATCCTATTTTTTTTTTTTTAAATGTAAGCATGGATATATTTCAAAGTATATTTTTCTGGATACAATTATCGACTATGTCCTTAGTTTCATTAAAAAAAAAATTAAATATTTTCGAGCGGGGATTACTTTACAATATAAATTTAGCATAAAATAATCATTTCCTGATATATATTTTTTTAGGTGAGGTGTGTGTGGGGGGGGGCGTAGACATATTAACGTAGGCGGGGGGGGGCGTAACTAATCAAGGCCAAATTTTTTAATATTTTGTTCTTCAGACTTGCGCGGAATACTGCAAATAATATTTTCGTTTTTTTTTTTTATGTAGTTAAAATTCTTTTGTATTCGCTATAAGTATTCAGTATAAGTTTTGGCATTTTGGTTTGTAAAAATACAGCATTGTACGTCCAAGTTATTGTCAGTTGAAGGTGCGAGGTGAGGTGCGGTGCGCTCATTGGCAGTTTCTATTACATAGGTAAAGGATACATTTGGGTATCGTTTTTGGCGGTGCTGAAAAGTGGACCGAGGCATGACCAAAGCACATACGTTCAAAAAACGAGTGTTGCCAAATCCTAAAAAGAGATAGTGAAAAAATTTAAATATAATGTGAACAAACATCTCGCTGCTCCTCTCCCCCATTTGGTTAGAGTGAATATAAATTTATTTAAAAAAATATGTTGTGAATTCACTAGGGAAATTGTTGCGATGAAAACAAACTACTTATATGATTTGTACACTCTCCTAGGCAGGTAGTTTGGAATTGTAGAGATGAAAAACAATAGAATAAATTAATCGGTAAAAACACTACCCCCCCCTAAAAAAATGGATTGTTGCCGTTGTGACACAAGACAAAATAGTTACACTGTATTTCTTTCTCTAATAAGTTTTCAGAAATTAATATAGGAAAGATCTTCCACACTTAATATATTGGGTAATAAAACCTCAAAGGGAGTTCCTTAGTAATATGATAGTTAAGCCGACTTTTTTTCTGTTTCTTTGATTGATTAAGGAAAAGTGTTGGCGCTAATGCACTTACTGATCCGCGCTATTTTTTAAATCGCATTTTCAAGTTTAATTAGAGTTTTTTTTATTTATTCAATTGTAAGGTTAAAGTACAGAATAGGTACAAAACACCCTCCCCCTGTCAAGAATGGCTTTTTAAATAATAACGTTATTATTTCAGCACGGATCAATAAGTGCATGAGTACCAAAGTGTTAACAAGCGAAATAAAAACTGTCAGGGTTCAAACAAGAATTTCTAACCTATCCCGCAGTCCCGCACTGGCTGCCAAGCTTCCGCCTATGTACCTATTTACTATGCCTCTCCACGGGACAGAGTTAGACACCAGGGTCGTTTTTTAACGTGGAGAAAAGGTACAAAAATAAAAATTGTCTCAGTTGTGAAGGATTTCTCCTCCACTGAAAGAGAACAAGAAATAGAAGTGCAGCATCTGAAGAACAGATACTACACTTTGATCTTGACCAAAAGGACGCCTATGTAGCAATCGCCACAAAACCACACCTCTTCTCCTTAGAAGTCTTTAGATATCTGAAGATTTTCTGTTTTTTTGATCGTTTACCATTGGAATTTGCTCCCGGCTCCCTGTTTCTCCAACCACACCAACATGCAACAATTTGAATGTTATGTAAACATTTTGCTTCCCAACTTTCTACCGAGTTTGTCCTATATATTTGCGATTCTTATCTCAATAGTTCAGTATACTTCAGTGGTAATAGCCTTGTTTGAGGTAAGCACACACACACACACACACACGATTGTGAAACAAAGACAACTATCAGGATTCATTTTAATATGAGTAACCACGTGGAAACCTTTGTTCTCATTTTTTAATTTTCCTGTTTAAAATGACGTTTAAAAATTCCTTAACAAAAAACAAAAAAAAATGACGCTCTAAGATATTGTTGACTGATCAAATCCTTGTCGTTTTTATATACACTTCCCTGTTGTTGGGTTGTCCACTTCATGTGGGTGTGCCTACTGCCTAAGTCATACAAAAAAAAAGCATTTGATTTTTTTTTTAAATATTAGGCTGAAAAAAAAAAAAAAAAAAAAAAAAGCAAAAAAATTCGTCTGACCTGAATGAGAACCACACCTTCTATATATTAGTGTCCAATAAATAATAATCAACTGAAAAAATTGCAAAAGAAAACAAAAAAAAACGAAAGACGTTCTTAAGATGAGGAGGTTGGTGTTTATTCCGAAAACCGTTTTGCGGTGGTGGTGATTCTTGTTCAGGTCTGCCAAAAATTTTAATAGACATTCTGAAATAGAATTTTACTTTTATTCAAATCATTCTTAGTATTACTGATGAAATGGTATTTGAGGAAAAGAAAAAAAAATCACCAAAACATGTTCTTTTGAAAAATCCCAAACTAATTTGTCCGCTTATTAAAGTGTCTTCAGTCGTTTCTATCTGCCTTGTTCGCCTCGAATGACAATTTAACTTTGCACTAATAATTCGTCAATATGCTTGCATGTGTTCATATATTTCACTTATTAAATGGAGAGCTTTTTATTTAAAAATAAAATAACATGGTTTCAGCGAATTTAAAGAATCTATATTTTAAAATTGTTACTTCTCGAAATTTACATGTAATAATTTTAATCAAATTATAGTTTAATAATTATAGTTTGCTTCAATTAATAATTTAATGGCAAAGAACGTCATTGTAAGATTGAAATTTAACTTTTAAAATCCTATGAAACCAAATTCAGTAAAAAAAAACAAAAAACTCCCGGGTAACACCAATTATGTATCGCCAGTTTTAATGAACGATCATCAAAAGATACTGATACTTCCAGTGAGAAATGTTCCACAAAGGTTGGAAAAGAGAATCAATCAGCGCTCTCCAGAGGAGCAGCACAGCACAGCACTCAGCAGCACTCTGACCCACAGAAAGCGCCGTTGGTATTCCCCAGTAGTTGCGTCTCAAGTGATTAGCAATAAACTAACCTCTCCTATGAGACAGAAAACAGTCCGTGATGGCGGATCTCTCAGAACTGCACAGGATGTGCAACATGCCAAAATCAAGAGGAAATGGCATTGCAGAAATGGAATTTTTCTGTTTATTTTGGTACTGAGGGAAAAACTGATAATCGTTGTATATATGCTGTCTTTTTTTCTTTCGATCCTAGGGTAAGTAAACTCGCTATAACAATCGGCCCCTTTAATGGGTATAAAACTGCATTGTTTATTTTGCTGTTCACCTCGTATTGCTAGTGTGATTTCATTTGGCATTTTTTTGGAGACAATATGACCCCTCGTCTAAAAACATTTTATTTGCTAGCTTTGAACATTTTGTATTTATTAATTTATTTTAGTTGTTCACATAGTTAAAAAAAAAACAAAAAAACAAATAAAAGCAAAAAACAAATTGACATAAAAAATAGCTATTCAATCCTCAAACGGTTTCTCCATTTTTACTATAGGATACATTTATGTCTATATTGTTTTCCAGACCAGTCTTTTGCACCCTTCCACCATTCCTTCTAGATATTCTACATCAACAACCGGTTGGTTTCTGCTATTGCATATGTCTTCCACTTAAACGACTGTAAACTGAAAGCACAAAATTCTGTTCAGTATTTTTACATTGCTATAGGTTTCGTCTCTAGTGCATGCATTAAATACGCCTTATTTAAAAACAAGATAATATTTAAGTTTTTCCTGTCTTTTATTTTCAAGTCATATTTGGAGTTAATGTAAATGATCTCGCTGAAATAATATTCTTACTTTTGTGGTCTTCATGATGACATAACCTGTGTTGAAGTAATATATACTAGCAGGGAGGCTTCACTTTGCTCGGGATTGAATGTTCCACACTCCTAATACTTTTATTGTCATCGAAATTGGCGAAATTGCTCATTTTCAATCAAATCAATTGATTGCCTGCTCTAGTTGGAGACCCACCACGGTGATTTAGTCCACAATACATTATAGTCTACATTGCACTGTAGAGAACCTGCTATTGATTTTTTATAAAATTATTTTTATATAATAACTTGAATTAAAGTTTAAAATGCAAAAGTCAGGTATCATGGTTCACTTGTGCTCTATACAGAAACATTCACTTTGAATGCACCCCTGTCTTATCAAAGAACTTAATTTTGTTAATTTTATATTTTCCTGCTTGTGCAGTGATAAAACTTCTCAAATGCACTTGCGAGTGATAAACATTGAATGGTTTCTTTAATCGGATCTTTTCTGTTAATTTTTTTTTAATAACTATTAGAGGCATTCAAATACAAAACCTTTTCTTATGTTGTTCTCGAACCCTCAGATTTCACTTTAAGAAGATTCCAAGCATCTGGCATCCCCTTTCTCTAATTTTTACTTGTAAAAACTTTTCTTTTTGTTATCAACAATAAAACTCAAATTTTAATATTTGCAGACTCTTCTTTTTTAAAAATAAGTTTTTGAAAATTAAATTTAATACGGTATCGTTTGATGATTGAAGCAAATTTTTTTTAATTTTTTTTTTATAAAACTACTTTTGTTATGTAATCTTAAGTTTCCAAAACTTTCAATCTTTTCGTATTTGTGGATTTCATAAGTAATCGATTAATTATGTGTAAGTCACATAGAGGTGAGAAATAGACACATGAAAGATGGTTACGCAATTCCATTTATACAGATTATGTAAAATATTTTATAGTTATCGTCATAAAAATAAGATGTATATCGACGCGTACATAAATTTTGTGCTCCAATACAAAATTTGCAAAGAACTAAATTGAGAAATTGACATTTTTTTTTTTATTTCGTGTTTTTTTTTATTTCGTGTTTTTTTTTATTTCGTGTTTTTTTTTATTTCGTGTTTTTTTTTATTTCGTGTTTTTTTTTTATTTCGTGTTTTTTTTTTTTTTGTATCCCCACCCCTATCCCGACACATTCTCATACATGTATGAGTCATGATACTTAAGGAATAATTTCATTAGGTGCTATACTTTGAAATAATAAAATACCTCAATTTAATATCCTCTTCCTTTCCATAATTGTTCAGTTCATGCCTTCTTGGAGGAACAAATTAAAATTTCGTTTTTTTTTTTTTTTTTTTTTTTTTTTTTTTTTAAATTATGCGCATTAAGGTTTTCCTCATTCAGTGATGTACACAATGAGCATAAATGAATTTAATAGCAAATACTATCAGAACCTGTGGAAATTCCACAGGGGACTCATTCATATGTAATATATTGATGTTGGTATTCTGTAGATGTTCAGTGTAAATGGAGACGCTCTGATTATTGTAGCTCTTTTGTTAAAACTGCAAAAGTATTTATCTAAGCTAACACGAACGCTCGGCAAAGGCCGGTCATAAATTACTCTTATATATGATATTTTAATTCTTGCAGATTTCGTATATATTATTATAGAATTAATGTTCTATTGATTTTTACATATTATAAAGTTGCGATTCCAAAAATAAAAATATATTTCCATATGATTTGGGTGTATTAGCTTGAATTGAAGCCGAAATAAAGACATAAGTTCCTTCAGTCATAACCGAAACCAAAACTTATGAAAAATTTTTGATAAAATTATTTATAAAAAAATAGATTAATGGAGTGCCGTCAGTTATAATCGAAACTGAAACCAAAACTTATGAAGAATTCTTGGTAAAATTATTTATGGCAAGAAATGGAAGTGCATAACAATTAATCTACCCGGATGTAAGCGTGACACAGAAAATAACACACGCTATCGTATTAATATATAGATAATGTCACCAATTTCGAGAAGATACACTTGAACACGGCATTTATACAGCGGCCAAAACGTTAGGAATGTAACAACCAAGATGAGAATGTTAGTCTGAACAACAGAAAAAGTACAAAATACAGGCATATTATTCTTCTAAAATTACATTTGATTTTTTCTTACAAAAAGTGGGGAAATAATTTCTAATAGCAATAAAATTTTCTTTGCAAGTATGTTTGACTTTATTCAAATCTAAACCAAACAAAATCCGGCATAAAAAGATAATGAATTGATTTATGCAAGATAAATTTATACCATCGAAATATTAAGCTTAAAGTTTTGAGAGTAAAGTTAGACACAATGTCAGTTTTTATTTGAGAGATATCCAACACCCCTAAAAAAATTGCCTAGGTCGAGAAATACCTCACCCTCATGAGACAAAACAAATAATACGCATATTTACAAATGAAATTAATTTCAAAATTAGGCACAAGGCCATCAATAATGTGTGTGTGTTTGGGGGGGTAGTGGTCATTGTCTTATTCTTAACTGACCCATTCATACAGGCACTATTCCTATCACTCTTTCGCCATTTACCTAACATTTTCACTTCGACAGTCACCATAATGGATTGGAATAAAAATTTCCTTGGTCTAGAAGGATTTATTCCCTGACCGAAGATAGAACAAATACTCCACTTTAATCTATAATTATAGACTTCATGGGAAATTGATTTTGTTGTCTGTCAGATGATACTGTGAAACTATTAAAATGTTAAAGCGGAGTACATTTTATAAGCATTTATTGCTGATGTAAATGTAAATTACTCAACGTTTGTTTGTCTAAAGCTTATATAACAAAGTACACAAGAAAAATATTCTTTACTTCTGGGATTGAGTTATGTTTCAGAAAACCAAAACGTTGTTCTAATAAGCCATACTATATAATAAACTGAGCAAGTCATACACACCTCCCTCTTATCTATTTCTCTAGCTCCTTTTTGTTGATTCAACTATTCTAATATTTCGAAATATCTCTTCGAACATTTAGGGAAAGTGATCCCTTCTCTTCTCAGCCCACATTACAAACACCTAGATGGCAAAGTCTTTTTATTCCTATATAAGAATAATAAAAAAAATAATTGTACTTCCATCCAACGATAATATTAATAAAGATGGAAATGAAATGACTTGTTTTTTTAGTTATGCAAGAGAAATGCCTTAACAGATATTTTACAATGTGTAAATTTTCAAATGAAAAAAACCCTAAAAAATGTGGTAGTGGTTGTGACCCAACAGTCATCAAGTGTAACATATTATGACAGAACTACTTCCTTGTAGACTACAATATGGTCATCTTCAAATCCAATGTCAACAAGTACCTGCTATAAACAATCCTCATGCATAATCACCCCCGCCCATGCAACTACTATCCATCCATCTTGTTAACTTTTATCCTTGAGTGGATTTTGTCCTTCATAAATAGTGATTTGTTATCAGTTTTTACTTGTTTATCTGGTAGTTAATAATGAAACACATTGGACATTATGACCCACCTCCTTTTCTTTTTTCAGTTCTGTAGTACATGAAACTTGCGCACAGGGTAGGGGTTAAATATTAATTGATCATTTCTGTTAAAGATGTTATATTTTCAGACTTATTATTTGTAATTAGGAAGCTGAAAAAAAGTATAATAGAAATTTGTATTGAAACAAAAATAACTGATCTTGATACTTTTTACTTCAGTTTTAATTAACGATGAATCATTAAAGACGGTGTGTGTATGTGTGCGTGTATATATATATATATATATATATATATATATATATATATATGATAAATTGTATATTGTGTAATATTTCTTTATTCCCTTACACTTATGCGTATGCGACTTTATGAACAACTAGATGGAATACGATGATTGTTTGTGAAAATCATCCTATTCTCGCCATAGAATTTACAAAAATCTAATTTGATGCCACTTTATTTTATCAGTGCTTGTTTGTTGACCTTTAACCTCTCACTTTTAAGGGGTGTTAAAGTGTCTCCTTTCATGATTTTCACTAACAACTTTTTACATCCAACATGGATGTTATGTAATTTTGCTATTATCATGTTAGTTTTTATATATTCAAAATGTTTATTCGGCGATGTAATCTCTAGCTTTCTCCAGGTACATCCTTTTTGAAATTTGTAACCTTTCCATCAAACTTTGGGATTTTTATACTGAGCTCTCTGATCATTACAGTTTTGTACTGAACTGTTTGCTTTATTTGCCGAGGTAGATTGTTCTTATTCCATCGGCCCATAATACAAAATATTAACAACTTTGTGGTTTTTATATTTTCACCTTTAAACAATATCAATGTTTTCATCCGAGAGGAGTAGGGGACATTCTAATGGAAAGAAAAGGAGAGAAAAATAATTCTGCAGAATCACTGACTTTTAAAGTGTATTTTTCTACAAGAATGTTTTATATAAACTTTTTTTTTTGTTTTTGATAAAATAATAAAACTTCAGATGTAACTTTGATAATAGCATATTTTTCTTTTTGGGCATTAACCAAAATTTGTTGAAATTAAAAAAAAAAATACAATAGCATAAAAATGAATTTAAAACATCTAATTCAAAAGAGTAGTTAAATTAAAATACAAAATCTACCACGATGCATTTCGGTTTCTTAAACAAGTGAAACATTTTAATCCTTCATTAATAGTTGAAAAAGAAAATAACTAAAAGGCATGAATGATTTAGATTCTTGGAAATTTCAAATCATTTAAAGTGTCGAATATAAATTTATTCATTTATTTCTTTAAAAAAAAAAGTAAAGATCCTCCCGAGCAACGCCAGGTAGCTACAACTAGTTGATATAAAAAAAAATGGCTTAAATAACTTTATTCATTGTTGATTCTTTTAAGCCGTAATACTAAATGTTTGGCTGCAAAATGGTCAGAAAATGGCTTACATATAAATCGTCTTAGCCAGCCTTATATGAATGAAAATAATTCCTGCTACTTGAAAAGCATTGTTATAAACTGTCCTCCTGATTTGCGATCAATTGCACAATGTTGTTGGATAGAATGAGCAACAAATTGTTGAAAAGGAAATCACATTTCATTAGCAACATAGTAGACGAGAATGCAAGACGTTTTTTCTTAACAATTATTCCTACTTTGAAATTGAAAACTAATTTAAATCTAAAATTTTGTTCGTTTGTTCTTCACGAGATTTTCAATTTATGTCTGTTGGGAAAAATATTTTAAGAATGTGATACATCATTTTATTTTTTTGAATCGTTGGGAAAAAATAGTAAGTTTGAAATTTAAGACTAATTCCATAAGAGAGACTAATATTAAAAAATAACATTTTAAATTTAAACAAATATTCCACTGATTAAACAATAAAACCATATCTAACACAAAATAAGAATTAAAAATTGTATTATGTACCAATAACAAAAAATATATACAATACAACAAAAAAAAAATCAGTTTAGTTTTTTTCCCCATTCATATCTAAAATAAGTTGCAAATTTATTTCAAATATAAT
This sequence comes from Euprymna scolopes, assembly GCF_053919585.1. NCBI lineage: Eukaryota > Metazoa > Mollusca > Cephalopoda > Sepiida > Sepiolidae > Euprymna > Euprymna scolopes. The sequence goes on from NC_136491.1 coordinate 144,971,904, forward strand.
TTTGCTAACCTTTTTATCAAATAAAAATGCAGTGAGCATTAAAGTTTCATGTGATAATGTTGAAAAAGAAAAAAAAAAAAGAGGTAATATAAAAGATGAATACATTTTCTATTCTGCCATTCCATTTTGGTGTCTTTTTTTAAACTGCTTTAATACTTTTTCTATTACTGCCATGGGATTGAGTTTCAATATTTCTTTCTTTTTGGTTTTGGAAAATCAGAAAATCACTGATTCTAGTTGAGAATTTCTCACCTGTATTTTTATTCTAGTTTCTCTCCTATTTGTGGAGTTGCGTGTGCAGAGTTCAAATCCTATCTGCAATCATGTATCATGCATTAATATTTGAACAAGCACTATCCTTCACTCAGTCATTGGTAAAATAGCAACCTGTGTTCAATTAATCGTATCTGATGGACCCATTACAATATAATTTACAAAGTGTTAATTTACCTTCACATTGTAAGAAAAAAATGTCCACCTACAGTTTAATTTTAAATCTGGAGAAAAATGAGTTTCACTTGAAGAGGCTTAGAAATTTGTGTGGTGAGTGAAACTAATTTGACTGTTCTGTGTTCATTTGTATAATTAACCATATTCCTCTCTTTCACTCTTGTCTCAGTATACTATTCATCCAAGTTTTCTTAGTTTTTCTTTTAAAATAAGGATAAAAAATATATACAAAATCTGTGTGCATCTTCACTTTCTCCGAAGTGTTCTCGACTGTCGATTTACCATTTTATTAGCAGTTTTCACCATGGAACCTTTAATAGAAGTAGCGAAGAAGCTATCGTTCAGTAGCATGTGGCTGTTGGTGTGACGGTTGATGGTGATAAAGGGGTGGGGGTGGGGAAGAGTATTTTAGACTTTTAATTCTTTTAAAAAACGAGTTGCAAATAGAATTTCTTTCAAAAGTTACAGAACTAAAATCATCTTTTGATAAATTCCGCGATTTCATCTTATGCCGTTTTAGACATTTGTAGATTTTATTCTTGTTTCTCTTTTTTTCTTAGAACTATTTCGTGCACTTTATTCAGTTTTATGATACTTATTATGGAAATCATACACATTGTATATCATTTTTATATGGATCATATTTCGAAACTTCTGTTTTGTATTATAAGATTAAATTAAAATATTCAAGAATTCTCCATGGATCTTGTAAAATAAAAGTATGTTTCAGAACTATCTATATAAATAAAATAGTATGTGTATGTCTGTATGTAAATATTGAACCGATAAACTCTTAAACTACTTGTCACATAACCCTGAAATTAACAGGAAATAGTAATCATACATCAAGGATAGTTTCTAACGAGTAAAATCTTTGTTTGGATGTATAACATGTAGAGAAATATATCGGCGAGTTGAAATGCAAACTGCTCATTGCTACTTGCTGACATATTTTTATTTCTTTCTGCGCATGCCCAAATTCAATTCATTTCTTCAGGTCGTTTAATATTAAATCGTCCTTACATATCTCTTATATATAATATATCAGTAGGAGACGTAGCTGGAGTGCCAAATATTTTTTATTTCAATTCTAGCCATTTGTTTTTTTTTTTTTTAAACTTTAGAAATCACTACTATATATTACAATATAATATTCAATAGAGAATTTGCTCTCTAATACTAATTACTAAATCTACATGAATTAAAAAATATATTTATTCATATTTTACGAACTGACCCCCCCCCTCGTTTTTACAATAAAGAGTTACGTGTTTTAAATGAAAAAAATGTTCTTTTAAATAGCACCTAATAGTAATAACCCTGGAATTTCAATAACAATCAGATGTGACATCTGCTTGGCTTTTTGGCTAGAAACAAAGTGTGTAGTATCTGCTGTGATGCTACACTTCACCTCTTCTATGTTCGGTCAGTGGAGAAGAAATCCTTCATGAGCGCGACAATTTTAATTTTTGTTCCTATCCAAAGTGCCCCTTTTTGAGAAGCTGAATTTTTCCTCACATTAAAAACCGACCATGTGTCTAACTCTGCTCTCATGGGGAAGGAAGTAAATCGGAACAATCGAATATGGCATCTAGAATCATTCCAGTACTAGTAGACGCACTTTGTCTGATCTAGTATACTTTGTATAGTAGAAATCCAAAAAAATGTTTATTCCCAGCACTTGACAAATTCTTAATACAATTTGTCATAAACAACCGTAAGGAAAAGACTGATTTGAAGACAGTGTCTTTCATTATATATTCATGTTGCCTTTCAAAAGAAATGTCCTTTCTTTTTAGCATTTTTATTGTTGCATTTAACTTCAAAATGTTGACATGCAGGAAGATTTAGCTTCTTAGCAATCACTTTCTTTTGGGGTTACAAATATTGTTTGGGTCAGATCATTTTGACAGATTCTAATTTGTGACCTTCTTTTTCATTTGATAAAAGTTTTATTGGTGGAAGTACAAGTTGTAACGTGAATGTATTTTGTTCATTCTTTCAAAATGAAATTTTTTTTTTTTTTTTTTTTTTTGTGTGTGTGTGATATGTCTCAACTAGAATCCGATAATCTCTACCTACAATGATTTAGGTCATCTGTCAATGTCATGGATACACATATAATCTCGGTGTATAAACCCAGATTAATTTTATTGCTATTAATCTCCTTTAAAATTAACTGAGCTATTAGCTTATTTGCAAAGCACACACCAAACAAAGGCTTTATTTATGGCAACTATTTTTTTTTCTTCTAAACACATTTTGTTTTTCTTTTCATATTCATTAATATATTTTTGTTGTCAAATATTTGGGGTGGAAGGAAAATTCGATTTTTTTTTAATTGTAAAAGTTATGCTTGTTAAGCTCATTAAAAAGTTTGATTTTTTTTTATTTTTATTTTTTTTTTTTGTTTCACCTTCTACATTTCTTTAGAGGGATTTAAAGAATTTCTTTGATAGAATTTTTTGTATTAAAATATCGATAGAAGAATATTATGGAAATAAAATTATATTGTCTCTGTGTGTAATATATATATATATATATATATATATATATATATTCAATGTACAGGATTCACAACCAGGCTCATGAAATCTTAAACACAACTTAGAGGCATAAGGGATTCAAATGTGAGCTACATTTAGTTTTTTTTTTTTTTTGCAAAGAGGGTGCAATCTCTGATTTTTTATGAAATTTTAACATGTTTTAAAATTGACTTGTCTTGGGACAGGTATTCTGCTGTGTATGTATATACATATATTCGTATATTTAGGTAACAAATCATTTTCAAAACATGGTTGGTTGAATATGATCGAGTTCTTTCTTTTTCTGCTCTTTCTGCTAATTCTCTCAATTTGTTGAGCATTTCTCTAGGTGTCTAGTAGTAAATTGTGTAGTATGTAGCTAAGTGATTCTGTGTTGGTCATTTTTTTTCTCTAGCACTTTATTTTTGTCTGCCAGAAAGACGGAGAGAGAGGGGATAAAGAAGGGGTGTGGAAGGGCCATTAAAAAAAAAAATTTGCTATAATTATATACTTATATTAATTGTTAAATATTTTAGTACTTGTATTAAATTCTTTTTTGTTAATGTTAGACTGTATTTTATATTTAAATATATACAATTCGGTTTTTAAACTAATCATTATGGAATATAGTTGGTAGCACTGAGTGTATTATTATTATTATTATTATTATTATTATTATTATTATTATTATGTGTAAACTTTACCATTTAGGGTGTGTGTCCTCCCCGGAAAACACTTTAACCCTATCCCGTTGCAATGGAATTTCGATAAATTTTATCATTTTTAATTTCATGAAGACATTTCCTTAACATTTCTTGAATCCATGAGAATCCATGTGCTTTCCTTCTCCAAGTTATTTTAAAATTTCTATAATTTGTAAATTAAAAATAAAGTGAATGCTTTCATTGATATTAAGTGCGAATAGACACAGCCTGATAAATGGTATTCTTCATTTGATCAAAATGGAATATATTTATCAATGTATTCCATAAATTGTACTTTCAGAATATAAGATTATAAAGGTCTATTTCTAAAACCTTAGGAGTATTTTGTGGAGACATAGACAGAAACTACAGCTTTTTTTAAAAATATACTGGGGGCCACTCCTTTAATTCCTCAAGGTAGAGAAATTTTTACTTTTTTTTATTTTCCCCAAACATGTTTAATATTTTTGTAATATGGAAGATATTATATGAAAGAAAAAAAAGGTATTTAAATAAAGGTATTTAAAAAAAAAAAAGAAGGTATTTAAAAAAAGGCATTATAACAGTATTTTCAACTTATTCAATTCTTGATGTAACCATATTGTTATCTTGGTGAAAACTAAATTTTTGTGATTTAATGTAATATCATTTTTTTTATATTATGGTTAATATATTTGACTAAATAACATTGTTCTATTTATAAGAAGAAAAGAAAACAGTTTATTCATAAAAAGAAGGAAAACCTTGTCACTGTAAGTTGATAAAATGTGAATATTCGTTTTCTGGCCTAAACTGTAATGTAATATCAGTTTTTGTTAGTTTTATTATGAATAATTATTACCTATTTTGTTTTTGAGAAAGATCGTAAAAGTTGACTGACTGTAAAGTATCTACTAATTAGTCTTGAAAAATCTCAAGAATGTCAAAGGTCACTTGTAGATTTTCATAAAGACATCATAGTAGATAGTTATTCAGAAACAAGTTATTGTATCCCCTATTGTGATATGCAAGTAATTTCTTCCAAGTCTTTAACTTAACAAGTAGATTTTCATTGTTTCACATGCATGGATTAAATTAAATGCATATAGCATCTCTGGACAACTCATACAAAATTTCTTTAGACAAATGAAAAACAACAAATTCTGTACAGAACCCTGATACATTTAAACTTTAACATTAAAGCTGTCATTAAATGTGCTGTTATTTTGACACAACTTTGAACGTTTTTGTGCATTGCTTGAATCACCTTCAGCAACCACTTTACTGCTAGCTTATGCAAAGTTCGCTAGACATATTTTCACACTCTGTCAAAAATTTTGCGTCCACAAAAGCAAAATATCTGTTCTTATTAAGGTGCCTTTCTTGCATTTATCTCAAGATAAATATTGCACCCTTAGTAGTTTGTTCACATAAAAAAACAAACTTTATTTCATCTATACTTATCTTAATAGAAAAAGTACCTCTCGGGTTAGGGTTAAGATCACAGTGTAGTATTTATTTTGATGCTATACGTAAGTTAATTTCTCTTTTGTAGAGGAAAACCTATATTAAGGCAATTTTTTTTCCTACTTCCAGAGTGCCCCTTTATGAGGAGCTAGTTTTCTCCTACATTAAAAACGACCTTTTGTCACATTTTGCTTTTATGGAGAAGCAAATAAATCTGTCTATACTTATCTAATTTTATTCTCTAAATCAATTACCATTCTTGATTTTACAACTCCCCATACTATTTCTTTCTCAATTCATATAGCTGTATCATATACTTTTTATTTCTCATTATTCAAGAATTCCTTATCGTAGAATTTCCAAGCATTCTTATTGTTCTGTTCAATTGTTGCTAACATTTCATTGTCATCGGAAATCTACTTCTCTCCGACAACATCTACATTTGCCTTTGCCATCCGATCGACATTTAATATTCCTCTTCATGACATTTTATTTTTATTATTAAGACCGAACAGTTCAAATAACTGATTTATTTAGTGAAAATTTACATTTCTGAAAAATGGTTTCATATTAAAAAGAAATTCTTCCAACTTGGTTTCGTTGCTATTTTATTAACAAATTTAATGTTATGTGAATCTATCCACAAGGTTTTTTCTTTCTTTTATTCCCACATATCTGCACTTATTTCATTTTTATTTCAGCAGTTTTTTCCTTTTTAAGTTTTGGAATTAAATTTCTAAATAAAATTGTCAATTTCTTGTCTATTTCTATATTGAAACTCTATCGAACTCTGATCAACACAATGTCTTATCTGCCATGAAACAATTTTGGAATCAGCAAATTAATTCATCCTCCTGTAATTGGTTGTTGACTCATGATACAATAGTTAGCTTTTTTACCAACATGAGTGCTTATCCAGAATCGCTTCCTCTTCCATAAAGAAACATCTAGCTGGCTGAAATAAAATTACCGCGCACCAAAACTCATGTAAATTTATCAAATAGTTTTATTTTTATCAAGAAAACATTTTTAAGTGAATTTGAGTTTTTTCATGGCTTCCTTCCTCATGTTAATGGCTTTCTAAAATTTCAATTTGGAGTTATCTCCCTTGTTCAGATTTTTTTTCAAACTGGTGTTGAGATCATCTCTCACAGTTTAGCCATAAAATTTGATTTCCTCATTTACAAATAAAACTACTTGATCAGTTTACATACTCTTTGTTGTACGATATTCTCTTTCGGTCATACGTATGTACATCATTTATATTTTTGCATTGGAGGAATTCTTGATAAGCACTCCAACATGTTTTAATTTATGTTGATTGATGCGTGATATCTTAAGATTTCAATTTTTCCATCTCTTAATTGACTTCAACATCCTGGTTTATTTTATTTAAAAGAACATTTTTATTGATTTGTTTAATCTAACCAGAATGACCATTCAATATAAGATTTTAACAATGAAAAAGATTTAAAACTTCTATCTGAAACACATCTTAAGGCATGTCAAAATATTTTCATGTAATAAATCTTTTCTCATTTTTTTCTTTGCTGTTATTTTATTGAAACAAACTCATTCTGTGCCAACCGTTTGATTGCCTTTTCTATTGCTGCTATTAAGCAATTGATTATGGGAGCAATTAGTCTGCTTACAATTGCATCTGCAAAAATGTCTTTTTACACTAAGCAGCAATTTTCTGTTTGGCAAGTGTTAAGGAATTCTAAGAGGGTTCCTCTTTGACTAGTCAGCAATGCAAAAGTGGAACCAGCTTTCTTTGAGTGGATTTTTTATTAACATCTGCTTCTAAAAGAAACTACTCGAAATTATTGGCATAAATTGCTTGTAATTCTTTGAAATATATTATACTTATCTATTTCAATTGAAGTCCATGTTCTCTCAGAATCATCTAATTTTGTGCTGTGTCTGACAATTGTAACAACTGTATCAGCGTTTGGTGCAATTGAAAGAATGGATTTAATATTGTTGTTGATATCCCTACTTTGGTTTGGTATGTACAATTATAGAATAACAATTATCACCTTATTTGAGATTGAATACACAATGTACAATAAATTTCTCTTCACCTCCAAAAGTTTTTTTTATTTTTTAGGTTATCTTCAGTTCGAATTTATGAAAAGAAAAATATTTAAATTTATCAACAATAAGTAAGCGAGATGATGACTTTGTATTTTAAATGTAAGGAAATTTATTTCTGGTGATAATCCAGTAGAATTTGTTAGTTTTATAAGAATTGAGAAAATCGTGTACTTTCTTGATTGAAAAGATTGCTAGTTAGTCCGAGACATTTCTCTTTGTAAAATAATTTTGTTTAAAACTATTCAAATTGGTCAACTTGAAAACATACTTTGTAAGAAACGTTTTTCATTTTTATTATGAGTATAGGATAGCTATAAAATGTCTTTGAAAACATTTGAGTGATGTCAAAACCAGTTCCTTGTAGCTGTTTGACTTATTAGAGTGCTTAAATTATATTTGATTCAAATGTTTTTATAAGAACCAATCGTCAATAAAATATAGTTATTTTTATAAAATCTCATCTGTTGATAAAAGCATTAAATTTATCTGATGTAAAGATACCGTTTTATTGTTAATCCATATAAATTCAGATTTTGTCTCATTTTCTAGCAATGGACATTATGATACTCCAGTTATCTGTGAATAATGCTCATAGGAAATTAAGCATTATTATTTTAAGTGTGGTTTTGTTATTATATTATCATAACTAATCAAGAGATAATTTATAACAATCACATGTTTATTCAAAATAAAGTGTACACTTATTTTATTCAAAAATTGTTGCAAACTGTTCACTTGTTCTTTCAATTCCATTGTGTCAATCAATTGAGGGTATCTATACATTCGTCACATTGATAGTCTCGGATGTTAGTGACTTCTGTAGAATGTTTCATGCTTTCTTAATCCTAAATTATAAGTGCATCGATTTTCACTACAAATGAATAAATCACTTCATTGGTCGAAAGTGTTTAATTTTGTTGGTATATGTTGCTTCATATCAATCACCCACTTTCAGAAATATTTCCTACATCAGATAATCTTGAAAGATTTGTCTTCTACCAAATCACAAGTATTCGGTTTATATCCCGGATAATTATTTTAATGCTTTTTATTCAATTTTCTACTTTTTGTTTTAATAAGCCTTTTGTCCACCTTTATAGCTATTGTGAATTAATTGCATGTATACTATGCAACGTTTTTGTTAAATTCCAACACTGTATAAATTTAAATAGGTATACTATTAGTTGTATCTTATGGGCTTTCATAAACCTTTGAAGAATAATTACAATTCATTCTAATATGTAAATGATTTACACTTTTGAGAATTTTTCATTAAAACATGTTATCACTTTTTGTTTCTCTTAATTATAATCTGTATTTATATCTCTGGAAAGGAATCGTGATACTATGCTAGCATTCAATCTCACTTTTCTCACAGTGGAAGAAAAATAGATATAAATTATAAAGCATTTGAAGTTTTCCAGCATCATACACCTTCGACTAGATTGCACAACTAAAGCTTTCTTACATTTTTTGTGTTATGATTGCTTCAAATAAATTTAAGTTTGTGCATACACTAATATTTATTGGCCATTATGATTGTATTGTATGAAGTTTACTTTATTATTGAATGTGCTCTTGATTAGCCATTAGTGATTTGATTAAGTGAGCAATAAAAATAATCTGTCATCACAAAATTGCTCTATTGTTTCTGAACTCTAATTTGCAGTTGACATTTCTTATTTTAAGATTGCTTTGTCATAAGTCATTTTCTTTTCATAACATGGCTATTCAAGTAGGATATTTTTTGTCCAGACTACTATTGGTTTTGTTTTACCTTTTATTTTGAGAAATTTGGATCTTATGCATCCTTCAAAATGTAAATATAGTGGAGTTTACTCAAGTATTCGGCAGGTATAAACAGAAAAAAAAATATGGTGACAATTGGGAATTCTCTCGTGGTGCGTAATTTAAAATGCCACATTTAAAATGATGAAATAGTTCTGTGTTGAATCATTGTCAGAGGAAATCGCCTTTCAAAACACAAATTAAAAAAACATGATGCTGATACTATAAATAATATCCTTTACAATATTGGAAATATTCATTTTTCTTTTTAATTTTATGTTTCCACATGATAGACAAAATATATGCTGCTTTTAATAATATATACTGGTTTTGACCATAAATTGTTTTTGAAAATAGAGCTAGCAATGTTTAATTACAAGAAAATGGATTGCTTTCTATGATGAATACGAGGGCATCCATATAAAATGTTACAATGACTTTTCTTTGCAGTGAACACATAACTGGACATAACTATATTAGTTAACTCAAGTTAGTTAACTATTAAACAAATAGATAAAATAGGTGGGTCTATATGACATAATGAAAAAATGTTTAAGTAAAATCAGCTATGATTATAGCTTTTATTGCTTTTTCTTTGAAATATATTTAAAAACAGAACGATCTGTGGTGCTGTAAAATAAGTACTTAAATAATTTGTGCAGAATTTTAAGTGGTATAACCTTTCTTCCAGCGTGTGGCAACGGGTTTTTATGTCATCACAACCCTATGAAGCTATTATATAACTCCTCTAGGTCCATAGGAAAATCTGTTGTCTATTATGCGTTGATAATCAAGCACAGCTGGTGTGGAAAAAATTTCATAGATGATATTCTTTTGCTTGAAAATATGACGGAAATGAGGAAGTCAAAAATGATAATAAATATGATACTAATAAAACATTGTGGATGTTTTTTTTTATTAAAAAAAAAAGTCACTATCTTTAATACAGATTAGTTTTAGTTTAATTTCTATATTAAAAAAATTGTGAGCATTTCTCATGTGTATGTGTTTATTGCCTCTGTGACGTGCACATTAGTTTATTTTATGTAATTACAAAATTTCTAAACAAGCGATCCATTTTAATTATTTCTTAATTTGATGGCAAAAGAAAGGAATAAAAAAAAAAGGAATGAACTAGTTTGAGGAGGCATGAGAATTTAAGAATTTTAATTCTTGGCAAGTCCTCATGTACTTTTAGAAACTACATAGATCAAACAATATAAATAGGTTAAAATATTACTGTAAAACAATTCAGTTATAATCTTATGGCAGTCTGGTTTAATGACCAAACAATACCATAATAATTAAATTTAACTTTAAAAATCTAGTTTCTGAAGCTACCCCCACTCCCTCTCATCTGCTGCCTTTCAACCAAACCAGCCATACTATTATTTGTAATTATTAATGTGATTTCCACGGAAATAAGATTCTACAGTTCAATGTGGAATTTAATCCAGCTTCTCCGAGGAGACAGTCTGGAATGTCACAAAAATAGCTTGGATTAACATTTCATAGTAAGGCGCTTCGGACGATTTGCAATAATATCTGTGCTCTCAAAGCAGATGAGGTAATGCTTGGGAAAATAACATTTTGTGCAGAATCATTACTGTTTTTAGCCCAAGTTGTATTAGCTCCATCATCTTCAATCTGTTATCAAGACCTATACATGATTTTTAATGCTATTTCTCATTTTTACATTTTTTCTTTTTAGTTTTGTTTATATACACTTGTTTCTTAAAACTGACACATTCCATGTTGTATTCATGCTTTTCCTAATCTAATTGTATTATCTTTTAAAAATATTTTACACTCTATTTTAGAAATTCAATTTGCTATTTTTCACGCACATGTGCATTATATCTTTTGCAGAAAAGATAGTGAATAATATGTATAACTTTAAAGTTCACCTGATAGTGAGGACCCCATTTGGGAGCTTGCGAATACCATTACCCCCAGATCTACTCTAAAGGGTGGTAGTGCCTGTCAGGTTCCCTCATCTATTGTTTACAAACTACTCTGACTTGAAAACCGTTTGCACATACAACTTTTGCTGTTGATTAGATTATGGTTATAGGGAGGGGGAAAATAAAAATTCAACATGAACATACTTTTCATGTTAGGAATGCATTATATTGCATGATGTGCATTGGCACAGATATATTGGATAAACTTTCTTTTGGGCCTTTATTAAATTCTGCATCTTCCAATACCGAATGCCATTGCAACATGTTTGCAAGACAGCTGTTCATTCTGCATATGTTAATCTGGAATTTTACGATTTTTTTCATCATTCATATTATTTTCAAATTCAATTTCTATATTTATTTTGTTCCTCCGGATAGTTTGAAAAAAAAAAAAATCTTTAAATATTTTCTTAGTATAAAGTATTTTTTTTATTAATGGATTTTGACCAAAAAAAATGTTTTAGTTTTAACATAAGATAAATTTTTATCACATCCAAATGAGTTGTCATAAAGACAGTTTTATGAATCAGCAACAACTGTTTTGAATCAAAGGAATTATTTGTTTGCAATATATGCAACTCCAAAATAAATTAATTTACAAATCTGTCAGATACAAAAAATGTATAGTTTTGACATAAAATAAATTAACAATGGTCAACATGCTGAAAAATGTGTCTTGTTTTTTACATTAAATAACTCCAAAAGAGTTGATCGGCATGAAACGAATTGCATCTATTTATCTATTCAAGATGTTTTATTCTAACCCAGAATTCTGACCATCTCATTTAAAGTTTGGTTGTATCTCTTGGTAGCATCTTGGATCAAGTTCCTCTTGCAGACAACAATTTCCTCATAAAAAGAAAAAAACCAAACAAAAACACTTCTTGTGCTTTAAGAAGAGATAAACCTATGTTCATATCACCCTCCCCTCTCTTTAGATCTTTTCTATTGATTTTTTTTTCTGCTGTGGAATAGTAATATTTCTATTGAGCTCTATGTAAAAGTCAGATTCTTATTCTATTCTTGTCATTCCCCATCTTTCATTGTAAGCATCTCTATTCTAAACACTACAAAAGACAACCACTTATGTTAAGTGCTTTCACAGAATAATCAGATTTATATTGCATGTTGCCCCCCCCCATCTATTGTACATAAAGCATTTATCTTCCAGATTTCCTTTCAGAAAGACAAAAACATTGTTTTAATTTTTCTTTTTAGTAAATAATAAAAATAGTAAAAAGGTTTAAAGTTAAAACCATTTAAATTATTTTGTTGATTATGTGAAGCTCTGAGCATTTGACAGTTTTTCAACAAAAGAAGGGAACAACAAAATGGTGTTGCTTACTTTTTACAAAAAGAAAAACATCTATAACCCCCCTCCCCAACTTTTTTTTTTTTTTGGTGTGTGCAACATCCATGATCTTGTGTTGAAATCAAAATTTTTCTGATTCATGGAAACATGAAAATTGAGTTGTTTTAAATTAGGTTAAGCTCTTCATTTATGTGAATAGATACCTGAGCTTTCAGTAACTTGGATTCCTCAACATGAGTATCTCCAACTGACCTAAAATAAATCCGACTCCTTCACTCCCCAAATGCCAGAAGGCTTTAATAGCTTTCTTCAGACTGCTAGTTTTTGGAATTTCGTTCCTACACCACCATACAGAAATTTAAATGTAATATGAACAAATATCCCCTCCCAATACGCTGTATGTATAGCCCCTTATTCACAGTAGCTCATTTCATCTCGATAATGTGCTTAGTTTGGTGTGTGTGTGTGTGTGTGTGTTTAACCGTATTTTACTATTTCCATTCAATGCTGATCAACATGAATAGCTACTTGTTAACCAATTGTATCTGATGATTACTAACTCATCTGCTTTGATGTTGCATTCCAAACGTTGCCTCACAAAATCCAGGAAAGAACAAGTTATCCTATCCTGGCTATGCATAGGACGCACAAAACTCACACACTCTTTTTTTATTCTGATCAAACAATTACAACCAAAATGTAGCACATGCCAGACACACCCTTATAGAATGTGAAATACTAAAAAAAACTTAAAGTTTTTTTTTCAAAATTATGAACATCTATTTGAATATACTAATGTAGATCTTCAAATTCCTAAAAGAGCTGAAAATATACAAGATCTCAATCAAGAAAAATAAAGAATCCCAACAAAAAACATAACTTGCCTTAAATAAATCGTAGAGGTTGATGGGTAAAAAAAAAAAAATAAATAAAAATAAAAATTGCATTTTTATTAAAAAGACAAAAACTAATTCTATTCCAATTCCAAACTTCTGTAAATGACTGCTGGTTCATATAATGCAGTTATTAAAGAACATACATATTTAAAATTCACTTGTGGAAGCTGTGGAAATTCCACAGTGGACTCTTTCATGCATAATATATTGATGTTGGCATTCTGTGAATGTTCAGCATAAATGGAAACACTCTGATATTATTGTAGCTCTTTTGTTAAGACTGGAAAAGTATTTATCTAAGCTAGCAGGGACGCCCGGCATAGCCCGGTTGTAAAATACACTTAAATATATTTTAATGTATGCAGATTTTATACATATTATTATAGTCAATTTTCTATCGATTCTTATAAAGTTGTGATTTCAAAAATAAAATAAAATATATCCATATGACTTGGGTGCATCAGCTTGAATCGAGACCAAAACTTATGAAGAAAAGAAATATATGCATATATAACTTGACTTCCTTCAGGTATAATTGAAACCAAAACTTATGAAGAATTCTTGGTAAAATTATTCATTACAAGAAATAGGTCATAACGATTAAACGGCAGTCACTCGGAAGAAAAAAAAAAGATGTAAGCTTGACACACAAGATAACACACGCTATCGTAGATAAGTCTATAACCATTCCATTGTTCTGTCAGGACAACGGAATGGACACCTTGTGAGGCTCAAGGGAATACCAAGAACGACGAGATGGGGGGACGACTTGTCACAACACAGGAGTTTCACATGGCACCGGATAGCTCGGACAGAGATAGATGGCTAAAGTCCAGGGAGGGGTTCCTCATTGAGTGATAAAATCCTTATTGATTGAAGTCTATATCTATCTAGATACTACAACGCTGTAGGGATGACTTGTTTTTGTGTACACTGGATAACATCATCCACTTAAACAGAATTGGAAGACACCAGGCAAATCACCAAGAGAAGACGCCATCAACTAAAATAGGTGATTAGTGAACGCAGAATATTTGGAGATATTTAGTTCGTTTTTTTTGTTCAAAAAAGTATTCATAGTCACCTCCGAATCTGTAACGGATACCTCCATACAAAGAAAATATCACGTTTTATTTTAATGTGAAAATTACAAAAACATTAAAAGAAAATTATAGTTTCAGGGTTTGGAACAAAAGGGCGTTGGAAGCCCCCCCCCCCCCCAAACGCCAGGTGTGCCCCGAGGGAGTTAAAAATTGTATATTTTTCGAATATTATAAATGTCGGTTTATCAATTCAGTGCTGAAATCGGATTTCGACTCCAAACTAAAACATAAAATGGTTCTTTTCCGGTTAATAGTCGTCACGTAATATCTTCCCCATGTTCGTTCATTCCTATAACTATCAATCAAGTCAGTGTCTTATTTTATTTTGAGGGGAAGGGGGTAGTATACTTTAGTTCGTCATGATAGCATCCTCGCAAGCGCGAGAAGTCTAGTATCTTTTCTACTGTCAGTAAAATATCCCGCAGGCATTACCTCCTCCTTTGGACGGGATAGAGTAGGAACAGTACAGTAATAAAATTTAGTGGCAGACACGAAACGGAAGAAGACGATTGTAAAAAAAAAAAAAAAGGTAAATATGAGGTTTCAGGCGGAAGGCAATATCGTTTCTGCTTCAATCTCGGGTCAATCCAAAGGATAAAAAAAAAAAAAATGGAGCAATAAGATGTATCCAAGTGTATTATGAATCAGAATTTTATTGCGACCCCCCGCCCTCTATCCCCCCATCGGTTTCACAAACAGTATGTACGCTCAGGTGGGCGTGTATTTGTGCTACATTGCTGGTAAATATTGTTTAAAAGACCGGATGTATGTGCTCATCTGTTGGTGTAAAGGAGGTAGAGAATAAGAAAGATAAAGACAAATGTCAATCTTTGCTTTTCATGTTTTAGTAGAGATTTTTAAAAATAAAATAATAAAATTCCACTAAGATTCAAATAAAAACAATTAGTTCATTATATTCCATGATCATTATTTGATAACTATTGAACATTTGATTAAAATTGGTAAATTTCCTGATTTTTGGTAAATTTTTAAGTAAAGGAAGGGGTCAAAATGTTTATACATTTTGACCACCGGCTCTTCATTTTCCATGTACCTAAATGTAAAGTACAAAAATCCACTATAATGTAGTTAGATTTATTTGTAAACAAATCAGATATTTTAATTTTTATTAATACTTAGGGAAACTAAATTATTTTGTGACTTTGAAATTTGGAAACAGTTAAGCTGTTGAATAGAAAGTCATTTCTGGCTTAAAATTCAATGCAAAGAGAGGTGATAGATTGAATGAAAAAAAAAATGTCCTTTTAAGCAAAAACAATATTACTTACTGAATTGTCCATGTCGAAATATATCCAAAAACGACAATTCATTGAGTACTAATGTACTATTAGTAAAAAAAAAAAAAAAAAAAAAAAAAAAAAAAAAAAAATACACAGGACACCATTAATCTAAAATCTTCTTTCTCAGTTATGTGCTCTGTTTCTGCACTCTTCACTGTCTTCTCTAAAATATTTGTGAAAAATGCAATTTTCCTCAATTTTCTGTAAAAATTATTTTTCATTATAACTAACTTTCTACTTGCTGAATTTTCATAATTTTTGGATATATTACTATTTTCTACATGGAAATTAGGTAATATTGTTTTTGCTTAAAAGAATATATTTAAAAAAAATTCATGTGTCACCTCTCTTTGAACAAGCACCAAAAATTCTTAACATATCCTCATTTGAAAGTTTTGAAAGTTATTTTTATTTTTTTATTTTTAAAAAATTTTTTTTTACCTTTCTTACAACTCAACACTCACCTTTAAAATGACGATAGTTATAGGCTTTCGGATCTGCTGAAACTGAATATCACATTTAAAACTGGGGCAGACAAATAGTTTTCCTGATATTAAGACTTTTATTAGTCAATGTAATGTTTGGTGGTCATGTTTGTTCGATCAGTTTTTGTGCGCAGACACAAAATTAATCTATCCAATAACAAAGATTAAAACATTACTTTAAGAAAATATAGTTTTTGTGCAAAATTGGTTCGATTAATAATTTAATAACCATATGATACCATGATTAAACTCATACTAAAAGTCATATTAATAAAAAAAGAAGAAAAAATAAAATAAAATGAGCAGTGCTGGTTAGGTACAACATGTATATATATTTATTTATGGCTAGTATTTCCTCTCTTGCACTAAGGTGGGGGGGGGGTTGAAAAACCTGCACTCAAGTGGACGAACACTCTTAACTACAAAAAATTCTTGAACAGCCCTGTCGGCATACCCCAGTTGGAGCGCCTCAGGTGATTAGCAATAAACTAACCCCTTCTCAAAATATAAAAAATTAATCATTGGTAGGTGAACGTCATGGAACTGCACAACTTGACAGAAACAAGGCCATCTAGCTTTTAAATGGACTCTGTCATACTGATTGTTGAAGATATGTTGTTGACTTTGTATGAACAGATGCAGCTGAATCTCTTGATCTTGTTTGCATCTTATCACTCTGCATACTCGATGACATCACAAAGAGGTGGATGAAGTCATAAAGCCACCATTCATTCTTTATGACTTCATCCATTTTCAATTAAACGAATGAAGTGCTTGATGGCCCTGTACCTAATTTTACCATGCATATAATAATTTCTATATTTCATCGATATTCAACACAGGATTGATATATAAATGAATATGTACAGAAAATTATTGTAAGTAAAAAAAATATTTGCAAATTCTAAATGTTTTTTTTCTATAAATATAGATGATATTACAAAATGGGCTTGATTTTTATTATAATCTATAACAAATATTGACTCAAACAAGTCATGGATAGTTTAGTAAGTTTAGATGTGGTTGTTTGTCATCGTGCACACTTCAGTGGAAGTTGTAAGAGAAATGGATGTTACAAATTGATATCAGAAATAGAGGAGTCAGAAGGGAGTAATAGTGGTTCTGTTTGTTTTTTTTTTTATTTGGTAATTTTTTGTCTAACCCTTCTTGGCTTATTTATCCACCAACGTTCCCATGAGAGTCGGACATGACACGAGATTGAGCCCCAATCTAGGTCAGGCCATCAGAATAATTCACTCAACACATTTATTTTCAAGTAACTACTGTCTTGTAGAAATATTATCAATGTCATATTTAATATCTATAATGAATACTGACTCAGTGGGTCACTTGTTTAATAGATGTGTGCATATGTGTGTGTTCAAGTCATATGGCGTCGTGGCAATCGGCTTGGCATCCCTTATCGAGTTCTTTCAGCTATTGCATCATTTTCACTAATATCTTTTGAGAACGGTAATAATCCATATATGTTCCTCAAGCTTAGCTTTTGCGACTGGTCTAAAAGAAAGAAAGCCTGGAACAAACACCAGTCTTTCTCTGCTCATACTAGTATTATTTCCAGGAATGCTGGTTCAGAATGTGTGCTTGAGGAATGCACAAACCTGTCTCTCAAAACTGAAAGTTGACTTAAAATACAGATGCAATACAACTTTCTGGCACCTTTGGATCTTTGTCAAATTTACTTTTTTGACAAACCATGAACACCGTCTCATCACCACAACCGTAACCTATCAATTATACATCAAACATCTCTCTAAACCAAAATACAATTGTCATTAAAAAAAAATTTTTTTTATTAGTTTAACCCTTCCTGTGATGAAAATAAACCTATTTTCCAATCCAACCATATAAATAGTTTAATTTAAGCAAATAAGATAGAATCTCAAAATAAAGATAGAATCTCAAAATAAAGGGAGACTACCAGTTACAAGTGCAGTGTAAAAAAAGCAAAATTATCTTGTATCATACACAGTTGTTGATCGCTCAATAAACTAGGATAACTACAACGGGATTATCAAGTTCAGTTCTCTTGTGATGTTTATTGTCTGGTTTAAAAAGACGTGCTGGAATATCAGTTGCTGGAAAATTGGTTCTGTATGTGTGTGTGTGCATAATCTGTTTTTGCTTTTATAAAGTTTACCATGATAATTCTTTGTTGAAAAACTATCCTTTTCAGAAAGTATATCCTGATTTTGTCTTCATGGGAAACAAATTTTTTTGTTAAAAATCCTTTTCTTTTTCTGTCAAATTTTAAATATCCAATTACTTACTATTCTCTTCAGACATATTTACAAAATGAGCGTCTCGTAAAACAAGACGGATATCTTGTCCAAGTAATTCCATGCATAACTGCACCCTACAAGCTAAAAAATAAGAATGATCTAAACTCCTTTTACTCTATTATCAAGAATATCTGAAAAAAAAAAGAAGAAAAATCTTATAAAAATTTAAGCTTTTTTTTTCCTTTTTTTTCTCCCCTAAAAACTTGAATTCTGTAAATACAGTTTTTAATGCCCCACGCCCCCACGCCCCATGAAAATGTTTGTGTTGAGCAAAAAGCCGAAATTTTACCAAAATTAAATACTTTTATATAAGTTTATTTAATAAATAAATAAATGAACTTTTGTTACAAAAGAAATCTTCCCATCTCCTCTCTCATTCCCTGATTATAAGATACCCATTAAGAGAAGTTGTATTTTTAAATTTATTCAATTTGCTTTTTGTCATTGGGTGGACACTTAAACAATTGCCGAGAATTTCAAACGTTAATGTATCCTTTTTATACACTTTTTTTTTTTTTTTTTTTTGTAATTTTATTTAAATTATGATACAATTTACTTTAAAATGAAATTAAAACCGATTAAAAATATATGGGTTATTATATTAAGGGTATGTTTTCATCAAAATTTAACTTGAATAAAAATTGACACGTCAGTATTTGTCTATTAAATTAAAGGTTTCCTTTTAGAATTGGCTACAAATGTTAGTATTTTGGCAACACTTTTGTTCTATCTGTACCATTCTTGACTAAATAATAATCTTAATTTGATGTGAAATTAATCTTTGCTTATCTATTAGGATTAGAATTAAAACAGTTCCGACTCTGATTCCGACTGTGTTGAATACTTGGAGGAAAAAAAAAAATCTGATTCCAAATCTTAGTATTCTTACAAGTCTAGTCCTGATATTTCTCAAAAGCTGTGACTCTAAAACTTTGTTATGTTATTGATATATTTAAAACATTTGAAAAAATAATTATTGGAATAATTTACTTTTATGAGTTGATTTTATAAATAAAATTATGTTATTGTGTCTTTTGGGCTTTTTTTAATGCCAATAATTTTATATCTTAACTATTTTTGTTTTAAATAAGTTAAAATTCTACATTAAATTGTTAAATGAAAATTCACATGCTGAGAATTGTTTGATATTTGTTCAATATTTCAAATGTTTAACTGGTTGGAGTATGATTGGATATGTCATCAATGAGATATTGTGCTAAATCTATCGGAATCCCTGCTTATTTCGGTATAATTTCATACAAACTATGTGATTAGATGCAGGTCACAAATAAGTATTAGCTTAAGCTAATCATCTTAAAACCTTTTCATTTAGCCCTTAAAGCAAACTACCGACTCTTGTTCATTTCAGTTTGCACACATTTACACTTTTTTTATAACAACGTCGTTTGGTTTGAAGGCATCCATTTTGTTTATTAAAATCTGTTGATATATGTACTATTCAATGAAATCAAGTGCAATATCTGTTCTGTTGGAGGAGAGGAATTTTTTATGTTGTTCCATTCAGTGTCCTGTTTTGGGTACTGGATTTCCTCCCCTTCTCTCCCTCTCTCACACTCACACACCACAAAACTAGCTTGTGTCTAATTTTGCCCTCATTGAGAAGCAAGTAAATAGGGACACATAAGAGGTGCTATTAAATAATTTCAAGCTATTGAATTCGTAGACATTTTATTTTCATCATATCTATTTTTATATTATATTTATTTTAGAATTCAATCAAGAGAACATCTCTTAAATATGTGTTACCTAAAAACTAAATATTACAGTATTTCTCTATGGATTACCATTTTTTCCCTTTAATATAAATTGGACTGCCTTTCTCTAATGAATATTCTTTAATTGCATTAGCATCATCTCGGCTTTTGAATGGTTACTAATTTCCTATTTGCTAAGCGATCTCTTGTCAGCTTGACATAAAAACTGCTGATTATTATTCAGTGACACTTGTAAGCTATTATTATTATTATAACATTGCTGTTTCATGCGTTCACTGTTCTTTTGTTTGACATTGCTATGAAACCATTATTTATATTTGACATCAGCTATAACAAAGCAATGCATTTGATTTAACTGTTTTTGTTTCTCTTTTCATGTAGGTGTTTCTTTTATAAACATCCGGACATGACAATAACCGTTTTATTTTATTTTTATAGTGTATCATACTTTGGTGTAGGTATTCGACCAGTTATAAACTCTTAGAATATCAATGAATTTTACTAACAAATAAGTATTCTTTTTGTCCCCAAATTATTTTTTTAAATTAGGATTTTGAATATGAAATTTAATTATTATAGCATTGTTTTTGTTTTAAATTATTAATGGAATGAAATTATTATAATGCTATGATTGTGTCATTAGGGTAATGCTATTCAAATTTATACTGAATATAAATAACTCCTAAAACTTTCAATCTTTTTAATGAGGATTTGTTAAGAATTTTAAAGCGACTTTAATTTGCAATCTGACAATTTGAATCAATGTTTCCAAATTCCTTTCAAATTTTGAAGGGTCAACTTTTATTTTTTTTCGTTTCTTTTAGTATTTTTACACTTATATGTTTGATACATTCTCATAATATCATTAAAATAGACATTTTATAATGTATTATGTTTATGCAATCACAGAATATTTCAATGTTTTTGATGTTTTACCACATTTTTTATGTTTTGTGCATCTAATTCTTACACACTTTTGTTATTACAAAAAAACATTTTTATATACTTTTATTAAAATAAAAGCCATTTTTTTTTTATCGAATCAGCCCCACATGTACTAACATGTGAAACAGACGTTCAACTGAACATAACGGTGATAGTGGGTACTTGCAACAAAAACTATCTTTAAAAGATTAAAAAAAAAAACATTTTTTTTTTCATGGCGGGGTAAATGTAAAGAAACCCACATTGGTCTAATGGATGTTGTTGCAGACTATGAAATCTGAAATGCCAAGTTCAAATCTTATTTAGTTTAAGTATACAGTCGTTTCATCAACAAACCGATGAAACAACTCATTTTTAGTGGGTTTTGTTTTGGCATTAAATCACCACAAAATGTTTATCTTGTGGACACTTAAATATTTATTGACTTGTTATAAATTATTCAAACATATGACATTATATAAAAAGCATAGAAATGTTTTTGAAATTTCTTGACTTTTATTTCTAATACTAATAATTGATTTGTTTCATTTACTTCTTTTCTTATGTGATTCTACATTGCAATTGTTTTTAGAGCATATAAAACATAAGTTCTGTATTCTTCCATATAATTGCAAACAATCTCTAAAACATTGCTAAAAACTTTACGGATTCATCCATTAGAAAAATAATTTATTTTTGAGGAATATCCAATATGTTTTCTTCATCCCTCCTTAACACAAGTACTGAACCAGCAATAACAATATGTCAATAATCATCTTTTAACCTTTTTCATTCATTTCTTTACATACTGCCTGAAATCATTTTCTTTGATTTGTTTTCGAATATTTCTATTTATCTCTTGCTGCCCTCTATCACAAAAAAACAAAAAACAAACTCTTTTGGCTTCAACATGAACACTTTGTTTCTTATCAATCTGCAAGAACAATTTGGATAAATCGTCTTTTTATCTAGCACTAATCATGTTTGCAAATATTGTGGAATTATGATACAGATCAGTCTGACATTTGCTTGGTTCTGTTCAGTTCTAAGGTCTCCACTCTCTCAAGCACTCCTTTCTTAAAAAGGAGGTTATTGCTAATCGCCTGAGGCATTCATATTGGGGAATGCTGACAGGTCTGCTTATACAAAATCTGTTCTCTTGATAAGCATGTTAGAGTGCTGATGATACAACATTTGCTGTTTTTTATTTGTAGAATTTATTTTGGTTAAAATGTTTGTCTTCACTGTGTTCTATATGTATATATATGTATATATATATATGTATATATGTATACACACACACACACATACATACAAGGTGGAATGATAAATTTGTCGCCCTAAAGAAAACAACACTAAAGCTTTATTTTAAAACTTTTATTGAAAAAAAAAAAATCAAATCAGGTGACTTGATTATGTAGTAGAGCTGACATCTATTCAATGTAGCCACCTTCAGCTTCAATCATCACCTCAATATGGGTCTAGAACTGGGAGCATGCCTTTTACTCAAGTGCTGGCGTGATGTCGGTGGATGCTGGCGATCTGGCTGGCTTTGGTATTGTGGGAGGTCATGTTGGTGATATTCTCAACGTATGACTAAACAAAGTAGTCCAGTGGGTTCAGGTTGAGGGAGGAAGCGGGGCAGTGAGAGAAAGGTACAGTCATAACATTCTTTCTGAGGTAAAGCCTGGGTCTCTTTGGACTTGTGGGGGTGTCGTTGAGTCTTGCTGGGTTTGCCAGCGGCTACCAGATTGCACCAGGAGATCACCACACTCCTCAGTACATCCAGGCATACTTTGGTGTCAACTTTCAAGTGGATCTCACTTGAAACCACATCAAAGACCATAACCATGCCCAAAAACTTTGTTGAGCTTTGCCTTCAAGCGTTGAACCATTCAAATTTGCATTTTGAGGGTACGGGCAATAGTCCGGTTGTCATAACTTGGATTGGCATGAGTTGTAAAGCAGTGCATTTCTGATCTCGCCCGTTGAACATTATGCCGCTTTCAGACATGACAGAAGGCTCCTATTGAGATTTGTACACAACTGCTCAACTAGTAGTCTGCTACAAAAAAAAAAGAAAACTGGTTTTCATCAAATGGGAATGGAATCATGTCGTCTTTTCTAGAGCGACAATTTTATTGTGTCCCACCCTGTATATAATTTACTTCTGGGAAACTGATTTGTGCTGATTGTTGAATTAAACTATGCTTCCGTGATGTGTGTGTGAATGAAAATGATTTTTTTTTATTTACTATTCTCGATTGAAATAAACATAGTAGGTTTAATTAAAATGCTGCGATTCGTGCTATAGATGTTAAAATTGTTTTATTTTCTATTCATTTTGTTCTGAAGCTTTGAATTTGGTTCTTTGTTGCCTTTAGATTTATTTCTTGGGGCCCTTTTTTTCATAACTGATTAATTCTTCAATCTAATTGCAACAAATGCTTTTGTTTTCCTGATTTTCGGTTCCAACGCTGATTTGTTTTCTATCATTTGTAAGGTTTCAGTTTGTATGCCACAAAAGTTTCTAAGCTGCTATTCAGTTGACTTCCTTTGTTTTATCTTCACTCTTTAACATTCTTTTTGTAGCCTTCTACTTTTATTTCTTGCAACACTGGAACTCTATTCTCTTATGAGAGAGAGAGAGAGAGAGAAAAAAGAACGAATAGGTTACTTGTTTTCCTCTTCAACTACCTTTTTGCTTTGAATCTGTATTCATGAAATAATCCTCTCAGATTAAAATTAAAAAAAAAATACACACACGCAAAAAAAACTTTACCCATTTTGTTCCATTAATCTTCTAAAAAGATTTTTTTTTCTATAAATAATAAAATTTTGCAATGTATTTTTCATTATGTAAAGTACTTAGGATTTTTTCTTTCTTAGATGTAAACATAATTTTGATGGAATCTAAAGAATTAACAAAAGTTCGTTTCATTTTTTATTACTTGATATTTTACTATTGAAATTCACATCACTTATCTACTATATAAAAGGAGGTCGTAATTTTGTGTGTGTGGACCTCTAAAAATTAGAAACTGCACAATTATAACACTTACATCTTAGGCTAAATAAAAAAGGAACTTTTCATTCTGACTGGTAACTGTTTCCAAATCAAGACGACCCGTTCAACTTTCTGATTATTTCATGTTTTATATTAAATTGAACCAGTTGTGATAAACGTAACGAGAGTTTTCAAAGAAAAATGTTAAACTTACTTTTAAAACTTTGTTTTGTTCTTCATGAGCTCATCCTCCAAATGTTCCTAAGGTGAACTTATAGAAGATTAGATTGAAAAAATATATACTTTTGCAATGCTTGGAAATGATTTTTTTTTTCACACGGTGTGACTATTGGTTCTCACCTAGCACACTGTTAAATTTGTGCTTCATTGTTGGTAAAATATATCATCCATTGATACACCAATAATTTTGGATGTGCAACAAAATGTTATTTTTTCTAAGCATTTTATTTGACATAATTAAATGTAATGAAAAATACAACAAAAATTCTTGTAATAGTTCTTGAAAGAATGCGGAAGCCATTATTACAGACATCCATATTTGTTCACATCACATGACATCGCATTAACAATGATTCATTAGGTTTAATATCTATTTCTATGAGAAGAACAATAGGCATTTTTTCTCTTTTTTTTAATTGATTTCAGGCATTAAAGTTTTCTTTCATCCCTTTGGTATTGTTCTGCCACTAAACTATTTACTCATTAACTTAATTTGTGAGAAAGTTTTAAGCAAATAACAAACCTCAGCAGTTTTCTTGTCATATGTTCTGTAATGTTTTTGGATTACGAGTTAGACATTTCTAAGGAATTTACTATGAAATTACACAATATAAAAGTTTTTTTTTATTCAATAACGTTGTGTATGTTGGCTGATATCAACAACTTGGGCATGCAGTTTGATTTTAAATAATCCTTTACACAAACTTTGTTGTGCTACATATATTTATATACTGTGTGTTGATATGTTGTCTTTTTATTTCCTTCTGTGTTTATCCTAACAAGTCGAGTTCGCAGTGGATTTGTTGGCGACAGTTCTAGTCTATTTGATAAGTCACGCCATTTGTCACCAGAGATCTGGACAGAAAAAAAAAACAATGGTTTTTTTGTTGGCTAAGGATAGACGCAGTGACAGAAATGGAAATTACTGTCCGAGCAACCTCACCCGTAACCTTTCATTATCTCTAGGCTAACAAGTGGGCCAGTAGAGGAAGATATTAATGTTTTTATTTTGATGTAGTCGTGGACACAAATATGAAAATCGCCAATAATCAAGGACAAATGTTAATAGGTTTATACTTTTGTTTGTAAAGAAAAAACTAAACAGAATCAAAATGTTTTGCTTTTAGGAAAGGCTCATTCCATTGGAGGAACATTCTATTATTTATTCAGGTTGTCATCTTGATGTGTTAAATGTTTATTTTTGTGTTTTTTTCGCACTGACAATTTATCATAGTTCCTGGCTTTCATGCAACATTTCCCCTCGTGTTGAATGGCCATTATGATAATCCAATTTTATTTTACCATGTCATTATTCCTTGGATCATTCTTACAATTATAATTCTAGTGCTTTACCACTATTAATGTGGCTTTCTAGATAGGCAGTCTTTTGTTAAGGTTAGTTTTTATAGTAGACATTGCGTTTCATGAATTCTCTGTCCTGCAAAACAATACTTATATTCTGTGTAGTGGAGCTTGAACGTCAATGAAAATTTCTTCTTTGCAGCTTATATATTATTATTGTTATCTTTATACATACTATAAAATCTCTGGAGCAGTTTTGTTCAAAATGCATGTTTTTTTAAGCTTCTCTTAGGACTAGGGAGAGTGGTGGGGGCAAGAAGCTTTAAAAAGGTGGTTTCAATATTGCTCTGGAGGCATCTTTAATTTTATTTGGATGGATTCAATACCTCTCTAAGATTACAGTATTACATTTGGTAAGTAGTATATTGTATATATTACTTGTAGTGATGGGACTATTGTTCTCATCTTGAGTGTTATTTGTACGTTTCGGTCAGATTGTCTTTTGATCATCTTCAGGTATGTTGGTTGTTGTTTGGAAAGAAAAGAGAAAAGTTACTGGCTCTGTAGATATTTTCACATTCTGTGAGTTAGTTTCTATTTTATAGTTTCGAATTTGTGAAAAAATTGACTGATAAAGGGGAGGCAATTCTAATAAAGATCAACAGGATTATCTACCTTTCGTCGCTGAAATTTTAAGAGTGTATGTTTCTATAATTAGAGGCTCTCAAATGCTTACTAAAATCTAGGCTTGGTCTACTGAGTAATTTTTTTTTTTTTTTTTAGCATATGTGTTGCCTCCTTGAGTTGCCTGATTTTCCACCTTGCATCCCTGTCAATTATTTTTTTTAGGTATATAATAATTCAAAAGTGTTGGAAATCCTTGATAGAACAGGTGTGTTTTAAACATTGTGTTGCTTGAGAGAAAAATTTCACTATATTTATGCATTGTTTGGGTGTCAGTGCTCCATGTATTAGAGAAGGTATGGGTATATGCTTTATAAAAAAGAAACTCAACACTGCGCGGGATAGATTGAAACAAATATAAGAAACTCTGTGTTACCTGGGAGCAAAAAAATGAAAGCTCAGGTTAATGACTTTAATATTTTTAAATAGATTAAAACAAGAGGGAGATGAAAGAGGGGGTGGGGGAGAAGGATGAGGAAAAAACAAGAGAAAAATGAATTGAGATTGGTAGAGAGTTGTAATATAAAGATGTCATACAGTTTTAATCTCTTCTATTTTATTTTTACACCGGATATCCCTGCATGTAGAGAGATCCAACAGTTCACCAGTGATCAATTATATTACAAAATTTCTGATAATAATTTTGCTTGGTTATTAGTGCACACTTGATGAAGTGGTGGGAGAAACGGAATTATGTAAATGAAAGGAGAAAGAGGATCTATTATGACATCATAATCTAAACCTGTGTTTCAATATGCACAAGTATTTATAAACAAAAATAAACATACAAAGTAATATTGTAAATAATTAATATAATTAATAATACTTCGTTATCCTTGTAAAATCATTTATATATATTACTATCAGGCTGCCCGGTATTGCCCGGTCATAAAATATGCATAAATATTTATATTTTAATTAATACAGAAACTGAGATGTGCATGTGAGTATTATGTTTTTCTCTAATCCGTTCATTTTTTGTAAGTAAAAAAAAAAAAAAAACTACTAGAGTTGAGATTGAAACTAAAACTTAATGACAGTGAGTCAAGTACAATAATCATTAGGCCAGTGTGACATGATCTTTAAAAGGTGTTTTTCAAACCTACTTTCTTTTAACATAATGTGAACTATTCACGTACATTCGTGAAACAGCAAACAGATAAAAATCCAATCACCCCTTCATACCAATTTTTCAAATTTGACCCCTTAACAGCCCATTTTTTTTCCTGAAAAAAAAAAAAAAAGTTTTCCACGTGTCTAAATATCCTATACACCAAATTTCAAGTTTGTACATCAAAAATTAGTTGAGTATATAAGTTGAAAAATGTTTTTACATATTCTCACTTTTATAGCTATATATATAGATTTATGAAAACCTTTAATAAATTTTGAATTTTCGTGAATATTTAATAATATAACAAATACTTTTTACTAGTGATGTAGTAACATAAAAATGCTATAACTTCTAAAATAGTTTCTTTGTGAATCATAATAGAAAAATATTTTTGATAGAATATGGAACTCCACATCTGAGCTGAACATAGTGATATTTTTTTTCTGCATTTTGAGAATTGCTTTTAATGCACCACCATTCTATCAAAAGAATAGATATTTATCTATTTTGTTATACGATGATAGACAAGTCCTTACGTTTCAATAATTAGAATCTGTTTTACAGTTGTAACTCTTTTTTTATTTCCATTCTTTGAAATCTTTACCTGAAGAAGTTCAACAAATTTGTTTTATCTTGTAAGGGATCAACACCTTCATCAATATTTAAAGGTTAAGGATGAAAAACTGGCTATTTTGTGCATTATTAATCTTGTTAGTAATTTCAAATCTAATGAGATGATTGATTAGGTTCACTTCTATTTCTTTCTGGCTCACCTCCTCAGTATTACTCATATGTCATAACTTAAGCATATGTACACACAAACTTAGTTCTATACTCGTATGATTTTTTTTTTGTATTCATATTAAAAACTCTTCTATTTATTTAAAAAGAAAATACAACTTCGTTGTATAGGAGTCGTAGGATTGCATTCATCTGCAAAAGATCTAGCTAATTTGCATTTCTTTTAAACATTCATTTTAATTAATTCCCTTTTAGTTTTTTCGGTTTTCTTATGGGATGATCATCTTTAGTTAACTATTACGTGTAATTATATTCATGCAGATATTCTACATGATGTATGATTGCGTAATATTTGCGTAAAAAGATTATAGTAAAAAAAATCTCTCTCTCTCTCTCTCTCTATATATATATATATATATATATATATATATATATATATATGCATGCATATATATATATATATTTTAAAAGAATTGCTTACCAAACTCCTTATTTTTTGGTCTACAGACATGAAACTTAATATATAGAGTATTCAAACCCATGCGAAACTTTATATCTGGGTTTTAGCCAGGGGAAATCGGTACAGAAGTGTGAAAATTTAAAAAAAAAAAAAAAAAAAAAAAAAAATGGAATTTGCCAGGTGAAAGTTGAATGACTGCATGTGTAACGTAATAGCTATTGGTTTATGTTTTAATTTTTAGCCTTGCTGCAAACATGCCTTCATATCTCAGGCATTAACGTCAAAGGAAAAAGTAAATCGTAAACTAAACATTTTGGTTTTGATTCTCTGTGGTGGCATATGAGTCATTTTCTTAAACTTTTAAAATCCTTGCTATATATTGGGTCAAATAATAAATACGAAATCTGCATTAATCAAAATATCATATTTAAGTGTATTTTATGACCGGGCAATGCCAGGTGGCCTGCTATACCTATATTGATAAAGTAAATTTTTTTTTTTACCCAACACAAATACTCGGTCATTCAGTTAGATGATATTGCAGTTTTTTGAAAATGAAGTGTTTTAATTGAATAATAATTACTATTATACAATTCTCTACACAATCGATATTATTCAAAAAGCCTCAATAATTACTATTGATTAGTGTTTGTATATATTTTTAATTTTGTGTTCTTTTTGTTTAATTGTTAAATATTATTTAATGACATATGATGTATACCATTACAAATAATCTGATTTAATTTTGTCATTCGAACGTTAAAGTATTTCTATTTTTCAATTTTTACACATTTGACAAAATGTTATGATGATTTTCTCTTACAAAAATCGACACCTCATATTTTTTTTTATTTTGTTTTTCATATCAGAAACATTTCAGCTTCCACGTTTCTGCATACTACAATCAGATTTAATTAATATCTTAAATCTGGCTCCTAAGCTTATTTTGCAGTTTCTGTTTTTTTAATTTTTAAGTACATTAGCTTTTATGGATTAACTGAAAAAGGGTCACTGGTTTACAGGTGATGTTTAGGATTTAGACCGTGTGTGTGCGCATGTCTACATATGAAATATATTTGATTTTTATCTCCAAATTTATTTAAAAAAAAAAAATCTGAATGGGCATTAGTTTACTAACATTTTTAGGTTAAAATATAAGCATATCTTCATATCATGAACTGGATTATATGGTATCATGCTAAGTTTTAACTAATGGACTTGAGAGATGGAAGTTCAATCCGCGGTCGAGTCATATGAAAAACTTTAATGCCCATTGGCTTAACACTCAGCATTATAAGGATCAAGGACAAGTGGAGTACTTTTGTGATTGGAGTGGTGTCCTTCACTATACCTTAGTGTAGCAGCTAATGAAATAGGGAGTCTTAAGATTACCTCTAACTATAATCAGCCACTTAGCTTTTTAGCATTATCTTTCCTATTCTGATCTGTGTATAATTTTGTTCTATTTACTCTAAACACTATATTTTTTTTCCGACATCATGTTTATCTTGTAGGTAACATTTTATTTTAGATTTACCAATATTATGAATTGAAAAAAGAGGACTTCTTCTTTCTTAATGACGATTGGAATAATAATCATGTTAATCTTCATGGAATTGCTCAATTACATGTTTTTACTGATTGTTAATAGTTTTAACTTGAAGAATTGGGAAATATTTTTGCTAAAGATTTTGTTACTTTATGTTCAATTTTCATTCATATTTATTTTTTCTTTTCTCTCTTTTCTAGAAATATGAATTCACAGCCACAGAAAGAACCTGATCCAGATGCAATTAAAATGTTTGTTGGACAAATACCTCGTTCAATGGATGAAAATGAACTTAGGAAAATGTTTGAGGAATTTGGTCCAGTTTTTCAACTGAATGTTTTACGAGATAAAATGACAGGACAGAGCAAAGGTGAGCAATTTTGTATTGTAACCATCACCAGGTTTTGTCTGAGTAAAAGATTGCAACAAAACCAAAGTGGGTTAGAAGATTAATTGAACAAAATAGGGGGGGGGACAAAGAAAGAACAACGCTAGACTCTCCCCTCTCCCTCATACTCTAGTGAGTTTTGTCTGAAAGCATGATGGGGATTAACGAAAAATATGAAACAAAAAAAAATCAAGTTCAAACATGTAATTAACAGTAAAATGAATATCCTAAAGTTATTTTAATTGTAATGAAAATTTCAAGTACAGTCTTAATTGAAAAGTTAAAGATGAAAGAAAATAACATTTTTCTTTTGTCTTTTTTAAAGGCAGATTTAGGATTGAAAAACTATTTTAATTATGTAAATATGATTAAAATAATTTTGATTTTCTATACACACAAGTTACAGAAGAAAGAAAGAATGTTGCAAAATGAATATTGTAAAAAAAAACAAACTACTTGTGCATCTTTGTGGTGCCCAAGTTGGAATGAAAGTTAAACTGTTAACCAGTGGATATTTCTGAAGGAAAAAAAAAATTTCCATTGAATGTTATTCAAGTTCATTTTCTCTAAGCATGACTAAAAAATCTTTTTGATTCATATATATGTTTTAACTAAATATTAAAATTGATTGAAAAATAACATTTTTCTTGACAGCTCATACCAATATTTGGCCTAACAAAATAGTTTTTTGTTTTGATTTATGTTTTTTCTTCAAAAGCATTAATCATACATAGTGGACGAAAATCATTTCTTTCTACTTTTGTAATTTTCACTTCTGCCTTTTAAATGTATAGACAGTGTATTTCTATGATTTTGGAAATATCATTAAAACAACTTTTTAGATCTTTATATTAAATTTAAATCAAATGTTGAATAAACTTGTTACACATGAAAATCAGTTTAAACAATGAAAACCTTTCGCTTATTCCTTAGTTATTGTTTTTAGATTTCGAACAGATCAAGGTTTTCATGTTTGATCTTGTTGAAACTTTCTAGAATCATGAACAAAAACATCTTCATGTTTTTGTTTTTCCAATTCATAATTATTGGCATAAAAACAGCCAAGTATAAAGCCATATAAAGGAAACAGGTTTTCATTCATATACAGCCTAAATGTTTGTCCAAGGCAACTTTGAAGTTGGATATGGTAAGATAGTCATGATGGGCAGAGATGAAAGCAATGATGATACATTTGCAGGTTCCCAAAGGAAACCACATCTTGGCACGGGAGGTAAAAAACTCCTTCAAAAGTTAGACTAAAATTCCTGTTGATGATGATATATACGAGAATTGTTCCGTCGTGGCTCAAGTGAGAACAGATTTAGTCTTGAAAGCCATTCTTTCTACGTTAGCAATGATAGTCCTGTTGTCATCAGAGTTGCCAACTACTGAAGACACATTTAGGTGAGAAATATTAGAAGATAAGGATTTATTGGTTGTTCAGATGAATTGCTAGAAAGATGGGCTGAAGGAAGTAATCTTGTTTAGTTAGCCGTGTCTAACTGTATCTGACTAAACATTGAATAAGAAAAAGGTTACCGTTTTTCATAAGCAACATTAACATTACCTCTACTAAATATGCATAATTTATTCAAGTGAAAACTGAAATATAATTAAAATTGTTTGGTAGACTGACTTCTGTCGATAAACAAATGGAATTTCATTCATCTGTTCAAGAAGGGCGCTTGTCGTGAAATGACAAGAGGGGAATAATGTATTAAGTGATCAACTCTGAAACTGGTTTGAATTATATTTTTGGCTCCAAGCTTCACTGGTGCGCATTGATGTTAAATCTACGTCTTTGCGTCCTAATTTCCATTCAGTTATATGTCTAGACGTGAGCAAATCCAAACCACAACTGAAGGTTTTGTGCTTACATATTCAAGAATCGTTCATGCTAGTGAATGAAAAGCATCTGCTGTAAGAATGAGAAATGGTTTTTCAAGATTAGAGAACTTGTCACCATTTTTATACAATGATGTATTAGTTTCATGAAGATGTTCAAAAACACAGAACACACTAAGGTCCTTCACATTATCTCCTATATAATAAAATGACTGCAGAAATTCCCCTCTGGACCAAAGTATCATAGGTTTGCAACAGCAGATGCCACACACAAATTCAGTATCTCTAGGCTATTAGGCACTATCTTATGTAACTTTCAAATGCTATTTTACACACTTCAAGTTGTTATAATAAAATGCTACAGTGCATCCTAGGAGCAACACCATTACAATCGCAACATCTTTAGAGGAAGAAGTCTCTATCTTTCCCTCTAAATATTTAGTCCTCCCACCACCACCACCACCAGTCAACACTGGAAGGAAATTTACACATTCCACATATTCTAGGCTTACACCGCCCTTAACCAACTCATAAAAATACATATATGGCATTAAGTTTCTTGTATTAGAATAAAAAAAATAAAGTCTCCCTCGGAAAAATCTGCTTCCTCTGATTGGTTGCCTGCTTATTCTCTTATTCCAGAATTAACTCATTATAAACGAACACTTCAAAATAATACATTTTGACGTTGATTAAATTCATAAACTTTACTAGTTTTATTTATTTCTTTTTATTGGTAACTGTTTTCTTTCTTTTTTTTTTTCAATTTTTTTTTTTGCTTTAGCGAAGTCATATTTTTTTTTTTTTTTTGTGTTTGAAAAGTTAGTTTGCTATTTTTTACGCTGTATCACGACATCATTTACCTACTAACAACAAATGCTAATCTGCTTCCTCCCTTGTTTTTTTTTGCCTATTACATTTAAACACCCTTTGAAAAAAGTATGTTTTTATGGTATAACCAAGCATAGTATAAACACGTCTGCCTCCCCATGTTAAGAATGGCTTCCGAGGTTCTGACAGTTTTTGCCCCACTGTTTGCTCGTGTCTCTTTTCTCACTGTTTGCACAAAAAATATATGCAGCAGTTTGATGAATAATGTTCACCTATTTTTATTTTATTCATATCTTCATACTTTTCCTCTTTGGACATTCATTATATTCTATTTGAACTTATGCATTTACTGAAGCGCAATGAATTAATCATGTGATTATTTAGAAATCCATTACATACCTGAGGAGGGGATATTGTTTTACAGCTATTGCATACTTTCACCTAATAAATTAATAACAGATGCTGTAAAAAAAAAAAAAAAACTTCTACAGGATGCAATAGTGCTAAACGAAAAACAAACATATTAATCGCTCAAAAACAGAAATTTAACACCTGGTAACCTTAAAATTATCCTAATGTTACATAAATACTGGCAACTTATTTTGAACGATTCAGCATGTTAACATACATGCATAAGTAAAACAAATTATACATAATGTCTTTGAAATCTTGATAACCACTCCAAATTTAAACATTAAATACTGGAACACTAACAATTTTGCTGTGGTGAGCTCTAACAAAAGATTTAGGAATTAATGGCATTTTAACACACACGGAATTAACATATTGCTCTTTCTTTGCTCGGGTGGAATGCTCTCAAAATGTAAACACAGCGTTCGTTTGAGAATGTAAATACACACAAAATACCAACACGCCACTACCCCCCCCCCAAAAAAAAAAAAAAAACTGCTATATTTTTTTTTTTCTTTTGTGGATACCAATGTTTAATTTGCGATTATCAAGACTTTACTAATGCTATATTATTATTTATTTTTTTCTGTTGACAAATTTAATTTTATGTTCTTGCCCGATTACCAGGGTTACAAAGCTGTTACTTATGTGGACACTTTCTTTTTAGAACTGATTAAACACTTGCAAATAAGTCAGAACACAAAATATTATGCAGGTGAGTGGCAACCAGTACTAGCAGGTTATCACTCCAACACTAATCGCCAGTAACCAACACTACTGACAATCACAAACATTGGCTTCCACTAGCTGCCACTGGGAAAAAATGCTGAACAGTAGAAGCCAGATTATTGCATTTGGACCACAGTTGCTAGTGTCCGCTAATTTCCAGGTATGGCAGTGGTCACCTACAACAACCATAGTTTAATTTGTTTTCGATGAGGGGTCTTTCAATGATTCTGTTCTGGATCTGTCATGCTTCCACTGGGCAATGCCAATTAATGGGTCCTGCTAGTTATTGAGTGGTTGAGGTGGAAAACGAATGGTCAGGCATATGGGCAATAATTGAAGAATTAATGTGAAGAGCTTTTCTTGAAAGGATATCAGTAAATTATGATTTCATCATTCTTGCATCTGGTTACAATAATTAAATGATGATACTCTCTCTACTACACACATTTTTCCTCATTGTTTAATGCCTTGGTTGATATAGTTTTATGAGAACTTCATTTTGTTTGTTTATTTATTCACTAGCAGAGCTACCCAGTATTGCCTAGGGGCATGGATTAAAATAAAAAATGAAAAGAAAGTATTACATCTTTCTTTTAATTTTTCTTCTCTTTACCTATCCCTCAGAATACTTCCGTCATTTCTTAACCGCTCTCACCATTTTATTAGCATCCCACACACATCCCCTCGTATGGTTTTTGATGTTCCCTAAGATTATATATATATATAACAATATTGTTAACCATAACCTAGTTAAAGTCACATTAAATCTGATGTAAAGTTTATAAGTGTATCTTGTACAGTTTCTGACTTTTAGCTGCACACACACACACACACACACACACACACACACACACACACACAGTTATGACTTCACATGACAAATAAAGTTTTATATTTCTTATGAGAAGTCATTATTTTTTTCTGTAATCTATTGCCGAGTTTTTCAATGAGTTTCTGGCATTTAGTTTATATGAAGATCTTTATTTCTTTTACTTATACTGATAAAATATGCTTAATCACTGTCATTTATCTCTTGACAGCCAGTTTTCTTAGGAGAATTAGTCGGTTTTCTCATTTCTCTTGAAAACTTGATATGAGCTTAGAAATATAAACTTGACACCAATTGCTTACAGAATGTCCCAGTTGGTCTACAATATGTCATGTTGTGGGACAACTCTTGACTGTATTTATCAAGAGTAAAGTCAATCATTTGTAATTGTTTGCCGCCAAAGATGAAATTCAAGCAAGCATACTGCAAGGCGCAATGGATAACAAATGATTTAATAATCATTTATATGAAATCACTTGAAACTTTAAAATATTCATGTAAGAAAATGGAAACATTTCTTTTTTTGGAATTGGTTAAAATTTTATAAAATAAGCAAAAATCTCAGTTTGTATGCCAAGGCTTCTCTTTTGGATTATTATCTGATAAGCATTAAAAAATATTTAAGATATGCGATACTCAAAAGAAGATTCTAATGTAGAGCACAATGATATTGCTTTACCAACAAATTCAATCATAGTTATAAAAATAAGCAAAACTATTGTAATAGTATGAAAATCTCTACAATTATATCACGAGTTGGAAGTCTTGGCATTTAACTTCATAATATCACCGTTATAGAGCGTGAGGTTAACTTCAAATCTTGCTGGCGATTTTGTATTATTTGGATTACTATTCTCATCGGGCTTATTATATTCAGAACGTTTTAGTGGAACTTAGTGACCTGTACAGAATTTTGAATTCAATCCTATATTTAATCCATGCTAGACCATTCTCATTCTATCGGTAGAATTGTTAGTTACTCGAGGCTTCTTCTCTCTTTTGTTTTTTTATTTATTTTTTTAATTACATTTTCACCCTTAACAAGACACAGTGTCACTTTGATGTAGGGGGCTACTATAGGGACACATGCTACAGGGGTACTAGGTGGGGAGTTGGGCAGCAAGATGTTGAGTCACGTTACACTTGAACTTCTGCATGTCAGTACAGTTGGGGAAGCAGGAACCTGGCAGGGAGTTCCAAAGTCTAGCGGTTCTGAGGGGGAACTACTGGGGTAGAAGGCTCTCTTACATTTAGGAATCTCAACTGTGAAGGGGTGGGATTTTACTGCTTGTCGGGTTTGTCGGGGGGTATTTACGTAGAGGGGGTACAAGTGCTTGCAGCTCGTCAGAACATTCACTGTTAAAGTACTTGTAGAACAGGCAGAGGGATGCTACATTGCGTCGATGGGGCAGAGGCTGGAGCTTGGATGATAGTTCAGAACCTATTAGGTTGGCGACTCTCTTTTGAACCTTGTCTAGGAGTGAGAGACTAGTAGCAGATGCACCGGCCCAAATATGACAACAATACTCCATACATGGGCGAATGGTGGCCTTATAGAAGAACAGGATACTTTCAGGCGTCAGTAGCTTTCTAGCATGGTAGAGAGAACCTATCTTTTTCGCAGCGGTCCTGGTAATGCTCTCAATGTAATTGTTCCAACTCATGTTTCCTGTGAACGTTAGGCTGAGGAGTTTATGTATAACATTAGATATGTGTTTAAAATTTACTCTTGCATAATTTGACCCGAATTCTTGTGAATTCCTGTCAAGCATGGATTGGGCGAGATCGGCAATCATCGGTGTCAGCTGAGCGTTGTTCAAATGTTGAAACGCTAACTCGACTTTTTATTTTATTTTTTTCTGTTATGTTTTTAGTAATTTTTATGGTGATATTAAGGAGGCATAGGTAACTTTTTATTTTCTGATTATTTATTTAATTTTTAATTGAATTTTTGGGAGTTTGATTAGTCAATGAAAAAGTGCTATCTAAATGGAAGCAGATGACATTCGAATCGGAAGAAAGCGACTAAACCAATAATAAAAAAAAGCTGACAAATATATTTTCAAACTCGCCAAACAGAAAAATGACAGGCAAGAAAATAAATCTATACATGTTAGAAAAAGAAATGAAAACATTGTCAGAAGACATTGCTGTCTCCCAAAAATGAGGTGCAACAATTGTAAACACAAATGTTTACTTAAAAGATCGTGTGTAAAGGATGGTTTCTCCTGGAGATGTTCAAATGGGCAGTGCCACCAAAAGAACTTTACTGAATAACAAGTCTTGAAAAAAAAGAAATAGAAAAAAAAATATGGTTACAAAAAAGAAAAGAAAAAAAACCCCAAAAAACTTGTACTTTCACCTAATAATTGTACGGTTAAAAAATCTTTTCTTGGAAAGAAAAAAGAAAAAAAAAACTTTCTGTTGATAAATATTTTGCAAAAAATTAAATACTAAAATGAAATAAACATATTTTCATTTTTCAAAGTAATTTTTTTTGTTATTTTTGATAATTTGCATTTGTATTTTTTCCGTTTTTTTTTTTTTTCATTAGTCTACGTCCATTACGACGTTCGGCTGACACCGATAATTGCTGATCTCACCCAATCCATACTTGACGGGAGTTTGGGTCAAATTATGCAAGAGTACCAACATTTCCAGTCTATTACTTATAAACCGAATTTCTTTATACTATAGTAAAAATCTGTAGAATCCATTGTTTTTTTTGTTTTTTTTTAATTTTTGTTTTGAAAACATAACTAAACAATGAAATGGTAATTGTTAATGCATGATCTATTATGATAAATTTCTTCGACAAACAAGAAAGCTTATAGAAATTGTTTATATGTTAACTAAATGGATATGTATCACTAGTTTCAATATTTGCATTACTGTATAATTTATGAATCTAGCTAGTATGAGCAGTCTAACATATGTATAACATTTCATAATGGGTACTTGGATTTTATGAACAGTGATTATAACTAGTCTGCTAAGCTAGAACACCAGAGAGAACCCATGATGAAGGAAAGAAAAGCGCAGAAAACTAGTGTTTTCTTTCTAAAATGAAAGTAAAAATTAAAAAAAACTCTGGTCGGTACAAACACAATTCTTGTACAAGTTGGTTGATGATGAGGTCTTCTAACTGATTTCTTGCGATATGATGAATTCCATAGAAGAGTGTGTCGCTCATAAGCTCTGGCTCTTTCAGAACTGAGCAGCAAAACAAGACTTCTCTCTTACCAAAATGGGAGGAGTGTGTCTGCCTAGGTATTTCTTTGTTAGGTGTTTCTTCGACCTGATAGCCTATGCAGCTCTTAAG
Organism: Euprymna scolopes; assembly: GCF_053919585.1. NCBI lineage: Eukaryota > Metazoa > Mollusca > Cephalopoda > Sepiida > Sepiolidae > Euprymna > Euprymna scolopes. Next base: position 145,010,390 of record NC_136491.1, read on the forward strand.
CAAATAAAAAAAAAAACAAAAAAAACTTCCAAATGATATGAAGTTGATCAAGAATACTCTAGGTTTTTTTTTTTATGGATTTCGATATCTCTTTTCACGGAGATGTTGCTGCTGAGGTTTGTACATTCCATAAGAGTTGTTGATGCACTTTTATCAGCTTAATTTCTCCTTCTTGGTTGTGGCTGAAATTTTGTTTTAATGATATTGGACTGGAATCCTCGAAAACACTTTGATTAATGGTATTGGTTGATGGTTAGTTATTGAAAGCATGTGAGTATCGCAAATCAAATTTGTTTAATGTGGAAAATAGGATAATAAAATGAAGTTCCTTTTTATATATTTAAACTTGTGTTATCCTATTTATATTTTTTGGGAGAAGGTTATCATCATATTCAATTTAACATGTGTTTTAAATGTAGAACCTATCATTTTTTATTTATCTTTTCTTTCAAGTTCAGTTTTATTACTTCCATGTTTTCCTTGACCTTCTGTCAACTGAATCTGCTGCCATAACCGTTCTACATCTACTGACTCAAGAACTCTCATCCATTTTTTTTCAATTTGATCATACTATCAAAGCCTGCTTTGCTAAACACATCTTCATATACTGTCCAGATTTAATATTCCTATGAGGCCATCAACCTTTTTATATGATTCACATACAATTCTCGTATTCTCATACTGTTTCTTTCTATTCAATGTATGTTCTCAAACCTCACTGATCAGATTTCCTTTTCATACATCATCACATTGCATAGAAATGTCTGATAGACTCTTTGTTGGTCACCAATGGCAACAGGTTGCTGATGAGTAATGATGGAAGTTTCCTGAACTTATTCTATCCATTTCGAGCACCTTCATGTGCTCAATCCTGTACTTCAGTGTACATCACCATGGTAACAAAACTTCTTGACACGTTCAATACTTAAACTAGCCAAATATATTTTCTCCTCATCTGAGTTTTCATCTTTATTATCTTTCACTTCTTGTATACAAACCGGTTATCTTCTAACCAATAATTCCACTGCACTTCTTATATATCTAATGCTCACAAGTAGCAGAAAAGATTGCACTCAACTCTCTATGAATGGAGGAGGAGCTTTTTCACATTAAAACCCGACTGATCATCACTTTGGTAACATTCACTCTTAGATCTTTGCTTTTCATATCATTCCTGTGTTTAACTTGACAAGTAGGTTTCCAATTGCAATTTATACTATAGTAAAATAGTGAATCAGGATTACAGCATTAAATATGCTGTTAATTGTAAAAGAACTTTTAGCATTTCTGTACATTACTTGAACAACCGTCACTAATAATGATCCTTTGGTGGTTAGTGATAGCAGAAGTTTCTCAAAATTACTGTTGCAATCATGTTAGCACCAGCTCAACTCTGTGCTCCAATGGTACCACTAAGATAACAAAACTTCTCAACAACCTCAATAGCTTTGCCATCTTCACATCTGATGCATTGTCTTGCATTAATTATCTTCTCTCTTTCACTTTTTAACAAACTCACCAGGGGCATGTTACTCTTCTTTGACTACAACCACTGATCATGACATTAGTCTTGGTAACATTCATTCTCAAATGTTTACTTTCCATCGCATTCCTCCAAATCTGTAACTTAACAAGATGGTCTTCCATTGTGTCACATGCAAGTATTAAATCCTCAGCATCTAACGTCTCTTCCAGACAACCTATACCAAACTCCCTGGACAATTATTCTAAGGCACAAAAAAATGCAACAAACTCTGTACAGAACCCTGATGTACTCCTACTGTCACATAAAATATGTTAATTGTAATACGACTTTCAGCATTTCTGTATATTGCTTGAATCATCTTCACCAACCATTTATTTGACTCTAGTTTACGTGAAGCCCACCAGATATCTATTTGTGCAAATCAAGGTACTTTTCTTGTTTTTGTCTAAGGATAACTAGAGCATGAGTATTACTTTGTTGAGATATAAAACATAAAATGCATTCATGTTTGTCTGACTTAGTGTTTGCTCAATTATTCTCTCAATTTCAGGACCTTAACTGTCAGCCTAATTATCTCTAATGCTTCTCCTTTAGCCTGATAACAAATGACAATCGTACTAAGTTCAAAGTTTTTTGGGATAACCTCTTTATAATAGTTTTTTTTTTTTTTCCCCTAAAAATTTGGATTTGGACAAAATGTAACTCTTTCTCTTTTGTCAATACTGTTTCACATCTCCATGGGCAATGGCCAAATTCTTAGAAAATCGCCTCCAATCTGTAGTGAAATGAAACTCGCCTCCAATCTGTAGTGAAATGAAACCAATAATGGATATTTTTAATTATGCTCTGAAGACAAAGCTGCTTTTCCTTTTGACAATTATAAGAAACCTTTCCACCCACCCGTTCGCATGATAACAGCCTTATCTGAGAGTCTTACATTCACAACTAACATTAATTGCAACAAATACATAGAAGACATTGCCAAGTCTGCTACTAAGAAAGTGGCTCTTTCAGTAGTGCTAGAAAACTTCTCTCACTTTCCAGTATCTCCTGTATCTCTACAACTTTATCATTCGCTCGTGCATGAAGTATTGTCACATCTGCTACACAAACCACTAATCTCTTCCTTTTTAGACTCCAAAAAACAATGTCAGATCTTATAGCCCCCTTACTGTTTACTAATTCCCAGTCCCTATCCTATCACCACAACGTGGCATCACTGTGCTTGTTTTACAAGTATTTCAATGGAATGTGTTCCAACAAACTTGATGCATGTATCCCCCCTCAAAGTAAATAACCCTAACAAGCCTGAAAATCAGCAAAATTCTGCACATTTACTGCAGAGGGCACCCGAGATAGGAAACCCTTATACTCTAATAGCTTCTTTCTTCTCACTGCTTGCCTTTAAAATTTCCCTCTTTGTTTCTCTCATCTGTACTTACATGCAGAAATTTGAATGTAATGTAAACCAACATCTGCACAACTCTCTACTTAGGTTATCCATATAAACCTTCTCATGTATTAGGAGCAATATGACTTGTTTGGGGTGAACATAAATCTGGTAGCTGTTGAAATGCACCTTAAATGAACAGTCAAAATTAGACATTAAGCTGGCTTGATCTAATAATTATTGATTTCATTAGGATTAATTTGCGTTACAAGATTTCGTTACAATTGCAAGGATTTTGAATTATACAAAGCCTACAATTGTAGTTATACTTTGAAAATTTACTTCTGAACCAATATCATACAAGATTTGATTAAGTAACAAAAATAAATTGCTTATGGTGGCCAATTTATTAAAAAGGTTTTATATATAAATTAAAGTTTTGAGGATAAATATAGTTAGAGAAATTCATTTGATTTAAAAAGAAACAAAAAACAATTCAAGGATTTTTGTAGCTAGATCAGATTGAAACCCTTAAAGGCATGCCAGATAATTGATGAGTGTCTGAATCATTGAATAAAGTTTTATTAACACACGCATGAAATAATTCTTTATTAACACACACACACACACTGAGCATAGATATAGTACAGACAATGAAATCAATAAGTTAAGGAGGACACCAATGCTTTATATTCACGGTTACATTCGTGAAGTGCATTATTCAACTCTTTTACAAATTCATGTTGTATGACCTTTTGCTTTTCAATAGGGACACAGCAAACGTTCACTTATTTTTAATACCATGGGGTCACTTTTTTCCCAAAGTCTGTTAATGGCTTATCAAACTGTCTAGTTGTCCTTACATAGTTGATGTGATATTGTCTCAAATACTTGTCGGTTGCCTCAAAGCTACACCCTGTAAAATTTAGCATATCACAGTTGCCATTCTCTTCAATAATTTTGGGATTGTGAATTTGTGCAATATCAGTACTTGTATTATTCTCTATAGAATTGATTTGACTAATAATCACAACAAAATTCTTTATAGTTTGCAACTTTTGCCTTACAAGAGTTGATAATTGTAAGAACGATTTCCATATTAAGAATAATGCAGTTAATTTTTTTGCTTCAAATATTGTTAGGTTCATGTGTCAACAAAGTCTTATTGCTGGTACTATCCCAGGCATTTGCAATATTGTCAGTTGCAGATGTACCCCATGATCTGATGGATACAGTTTCTCTAAAATGATCAATGTTTCTGTGTTTTGGCTCATCTCAAAACTTCAGCACTCCGGAAACCCAGTCTAATACATCTACTTTTGATTTACACCATAATCTTGCATGAGAACATATTTTGAAGATCTAATAAAAAAAAAAAAATGTCTTAATAAATTATGTAGCAGATGTAAGTTGTCAGTATTTACTCTTGTAATTGTATTCTGGATAACACGTTTACAAACATCATGATTACCAATTTTATGATTTTCTGCATAATCGATCTCTGTTTTGCAAATTGCAGGCATCCATTTCCAAGAACCATTAATTTTGAAAAGAGATGCAGTTGGCTTTGTTGCATTCTTTATGTACATAAAAAACACCCTCTTCCCTCCAAAATGAGTGACAAGACTCAACAACTTACTGACATGTTGCATTCACTTTTATGTTCATTGATTTGCTAACTGGCTGTTCTTTCTTGTTGGATGTATGTTACAATTTTACAATCTTTTCTGGATTCTTTTCTCCTTCAAAAGCATAATAGCACAGTAACATAAGGATGTGTGAAAGATTTTCCCAAATCATTTTTTTAAAGGCTTTCTACACAAAATGTTTACATTATTGGTTTTAGTAGATCCTTTTACTTGATTATTGAACTCTCTCCATTCATGATCTTATTCAGTTTTACAAGCTGGTATATCTTGCACTCCACCAATATTATCATCTAATGTTGAATAAATTTTCTTTAACTCGTGATAATTTGGAAGCTTAAAATGTTGTGAGTTTCAGACATTTCACATGTTTTAACATAATTGTGATTCCTCAAACCTCTCTACTCTTTATTTGAATTTATCTGTTTTTCATATAAAAGAAGTACATCTTCACCAACATCTTTTAGAAAATGGATATCCGTCTAGATATGCATGAGCATTGATAAAGATGCTTAAAAAAATTGTCCAAATCAACATGAAAGCATAAATGTGAAGATGATGTTGATCTCATCTTAAAACTCAGCTTGACCAATTTTTTCTTGTCAGCTACTGGTTCTAGTTGACATGCTGGAAGCTTGGTAGTTTCCTTTGCTTTGGTGTTTCTGGCCTCAACTGAGATGTCAATGTTACTGACAATCTCTTTGTTAAAAGGTTACCTTAGTCACCATGTTTGAACTGACAAAGCATCTTTTTTCTTCTTGATGCTATTTATACTTCATAAAAACAAGTTTTATATTTGTTAAGTTTATCATTGGATCATATTTGAGTAGACATTTTCTACAACTAAATTAAAATTTAGTTCTGGATTCAAATGGGTCTTCTTATCTTAATCAATATTGGTTAAACGATTTAGTTATGTAAAAACAATATTGGTTAAACGATTTAGTTATGTAAAAACAATATTGGTTAAACGATTTAGTTATGTAAAAACAATATTGGTTAAACTAGACTAAGACAAGACTAAGAATATTTTACAACTTTTATAATCTTATTACTGTCCAACACAAACATATAAAGGAATTACAATATATTTTGCCAGTTTATACTCGATCGACCCTTATACAAATTATTTTTCTGGGTTCTCTTACCTATCCAACATATCTAGAATGGACGTTAATCTGATTATGATGATATATGGTAATCCAAACAGTGAACTAGCAGTTCTAATATTGAACATTTTTCAAAAGCAAAAATCTAGCCAAAGCAACCATGAAATGGAAGTTACATGTTCAAGATTATCAGACATGAACAAAGTCTCTAAAGTGGATTCAGCATACTTAAAAGCATTTGGATAAAGGTTTTGTTCATGAAATTTGATGAAAAATTAAAACAAATTGTCCATATTTGAGACATTCCGTTCTTACCAGAAATGAGTGATAGCTTTTCATTGCCATAAAATTTAGTATCATTCTCTGAAAGACTGTATTTTTTCCAACCAGAAATTTTCAGAAATGTAGCCAACTCTTTAGTTCAAATTGAGAATTATAAAAGAAATTAATCTGTGTTTTTTTTTGTTTTTTTTTTATTGCAATCAATCCTTGGATCAAGATATGCATACCAACATTTCAGCCTAGTTTTGAGATGACAAGTATTCTTCTGGCCTAATTCTCTAATTACAAAAAATGCCCCCCCCCCCAAAAAAAAGTATCCCAATGACACCAATCCACACACCTTTTTCCAATCTTGTCCTTTTGTAGACCTGTAAATACCTTAAAATAGAAATAGATTTTTTTTGTTTTTGTTTTGCTTTTTTTAAACAAAATCACAAGTCAAAGTTCAACTCTAACAAATTTTTGCAAAGAATCAAAACAAAACCTGTTAACATCTACGATTCAGGAAAAAGGTTACTCACACCAGAGAGAATCTTTACAAAGCCACAATTTGCTCATGCATAAAGTACTGTTGACATATCTGAAGCATATGCCACTATTCTTTTACTCTTACACAAGTTTAAAAAAAAAAGTCTCAAATCTAATAAGTCCCGCACTATTGGCCAAACTCCAGCACTAGTCTCATCGCTACAATGTAACACACTTGTGTGTTTTACAAATACTTATTTGGAATGTGCTCTGATGAACTTACAGCACTTGTGCCTCCACGATATACTCCTGAAAAGCAGCAAAATCCCACCCTTATATTGTTGAAGTTCTAGATACGAAAAATTAAAAAATTTAATAGTTTCTTGCTTTGGATTGTTCGACTTTAGAATTTCCTTCTTGTTTTCTTATTCCTTAACTGTACTAACATGCAGAAGGTTAAATGTAATGTGAACAGACATCTTTCTGCTGAACTCTCTTTAATCCCCTACTAGACACAATCCCAAATAGTAGCCCTTTACATCCAAGTGACAATATGCCTTATTTGGATAAAAAAACAAAAAAGGTCATATTTTGCCTTTTGCATTATTTTTTAGATAAGTTTCACAATGACTTTTTCATAAATGTTTTGTATGTTTCTTTGATATGTTGCTAGTTATCTTCCTACTTCTCTAACTGTATTCTACTTTTGTTGGGTTCTGTTGATATTCCTTCCAACGAAGCTGTCATCTAATCGTACTTGAGTATCCTTTAAGGTTGACCAATTGTGTAGTGATGCATGTCATAGCTTTGTTTACATTCTAAAATCTAAATCCTAAAGGCATTCTCGCCTGATTTGTTAGATGGCAGCTCTTTAAAGCAGCTCTTGTTTCTTGATCCACACTTCTTCCAAAAACATCTCATTCTAAAATGTCATGCAACCGGTGATTAGTGATGATGAGGAATTTGCTGAGTATCCTGTGCAAACATTCCAAAAAATAAAATTCAGGAAGCTTTAAGATTAACATAGAAAGATATATCTTCTTCTTCAAAGGAATTTGTCAGTAAATGCTTCTCTAAAATTTGTCTCATAACAACTGTGCATTGTTGATCCAGCAGTTCAAATTCAGAGCTATTTGCTTGATATATCGAAAGTCATGAAGTTAAAAAAAAAAGAAAAAAACTGCTGCGCCTTTTCAGGCTTTTGTCCTTTAAATTTCTGTTTGAAATTTATTCTATTTTACCAGTTTCCTGATGTTGGTATAAATGTTTTACATGCTTTTTTTTTTTTTATTCTGCTTGTTCCTTCCATAATTCTTTGAAAAAAAGTCAAATACAATTTTTGAGGGCCAAACTTCAAAACAGGTCAAATTTACGAAATTTGGTTTTAAAAAGATAATCTAGCAATTCTTTTTTTGATATCGCTTCAATTTTGAATATCATAACAATAATAATATAATCATTGTGATGGTGTGAGGAAAAAAAAAAAAAAACTTTTGACATGCAATGCTTCTTCTCCAAAGAAAGAAGTCATTGAAAGAGAACATTCAAAAGAAAAAGAGGAATAAAAATAACATTGTTTGCCAAGAAGTGCTGGACTAAAGAAGTAAATTAAAGATTGTCTTTTACAATGTGATTTTATTATTTCTATTAAACTATGTAGCACAAAATTAGTTTCTGAGAAGTTATTATTACTTATCAATTTATCTTATTGAGCTTCATTTCTGCATTTGGAAACTGATTTCTGTTTGAGTTGACCTGAAATAGCATTTTTGTTTCATCTTATCACCTCATCTATAAACATTAAATCAGTCTACACTAATTTGTGTTTCTGTGACTAGCTCACATCATTAAGTGCTGATGCCATCAACAGTAACTAAATTCTTTTCTGTCAAATCAACCAACCCTGAATGATGTGCAGTTGGCTTATTTGTTTGTTGCTGGGAACTTCTTTGGATGAGGCAGCAAAGTAGCCTGTTCTAAGAGTTGATTTTCAAGTCTTGGCAGACGTTTTTCTCCTCAGAGAAAACCCACAGCATATTTGGCTCCGGTAGGTGTTTCAAATTGTTGAGCAGCTTTTTTGCTTCTCCTCATGCACTATTAGCCTAATGAGCTTGTTATCTATACCTTTCTTCCTTGCAGTGGCACACATCTACTTGTTAGCTTCATTGTTGATGCTCTCTTTATTTCAGTGACTAACTCCAGCATTCTGATTGGCTATCAGTTTGTTGATCATGTATTTTCTCTCTGATGTTGCCTCGTAATTGAATCCCAGATCTATCCATTATTTTCTGACCGTTTTTTTTTTTCTATTCTGATGGCAGGGAAGTTTGAAATCACATGTTCTTTTGACATGGATTCCAAGATATCTGTCTCTTCTACAAACATGCAAGTTCAAAATTTTCCATAAATTATTTTGCCACCCACATTCCCGGAAAATATACTCAATATTTATATAAAGATAAAACTGATAAAAATAAGTATAAACTTAACAATTGAAAATTGCGAATAAAATATCTGTGATATTATATATATATATATATATATATATATATATATATATATATATATATATATATATACTAGCAGGACCTGTTAATCGGCGTTGTCTGGTGGAAGCCTGACACCTCTCCCATAAAAAATTTAACTACGGTTGTTGTTGATGGTTACTGCTGTTCCTGGACAATTGCAGACACCAACCTCCCCATGTTAAGATCAGCTTTTGGAATAGACACCCCTCCAACCTCCCCATGTTAAGAACGGCTTTTGGAGTAGGTACCACATTTTTTAGTGTGGGGGGGGGGGGATATTCCCCCAAAATTTAACAGTGATATTTGTTGTCAGCATACCCACTCACAAATGCTATATTTAAAATAAAAAAAAAATTGAGATGGTAGTGTCAGTAGGAGATAAGTGGATTTATTTATCACATGTGCGTACAAAGTTGGTGGCCAGTGAATTACAGTGCATAATCTAGTTTTTTTTTTTTTTATCTTAAAAACTATTTGTCTCTGCAAAATATTGAGATTTTCTTAATCAGCATAGTTGGAAACCTATAAAAGATGTCATTTTAAAGAAAATTGTGGAGGTGGAGCTGATGTAAAAATATCCCCCCCCTCCTCAAATAGCATAGTCGGAAGGTGGAGCTAATGTAACCCTCCCCCCCACATGCACACAAAAAAAGCAGTTGACGTGTTTCTAGTGTTGATAATCATTCCAGACAGAAAGCAAAATTGGTAAACACAAGTATATAACAAAATGTGTTTCCGCATTTACATTAAAATTGAAGCTTAGAGATATTTTTTTTTTTTTTTTTACAAAGGCATCACCACATTATCAAGGCCCAGAGGCCACTCAAGGATAAGGGTTAAAGAGTGTACAGTAGAAATTGGTCAATATAGTAATCATTAGTAATGAAAATTTGGTAAATTTAATAACTTATATGGAACAGCTCATCAAGAACTTATTTACTTTAGACTTGAACACAACCATATTGTAGTCAGCCGGAAAGCAGGAAAACGGAAGACAATTCCACAGGCGTGCAGTTCTAAGAAAGAAGCTTTGTTCATGGAATCTACGTTTAGGTTTAGGCACAGATAAAGAGTGGGGGAAATTATTGATAGTGTTTACAGCTAGACGAGTGTTTCTTGTGAAAGTTTGGCGAGGGGGGACCATAGATTGAAGCTCAGTTGAACACTTTCCATGAAAATAACGATACATCAGAGACAAACTCGCAACATCTCTTCTGTGAGATAGAGGTTGCAAGGAGGAGAAAAGGACATCTCCTACGAGGCTACGAAGTCTATTTTGAACTCTATCAAGGCAGGACAAGTCCTTTCTAGCAGCTCCTGCCCAGATGTGGCAACAGTATTCCATCCTTGGACGTACCTGGCTCTTATATAGGTAGAGAATAGCATCAGCAGTGAGATATCTACTGGATCGATAGAAAGATCCCACCATTTTTCCAGCGGCCTTGGCAACAGATTTGATATACGTGTTCCATTTAAGATCAGGAGTAATGGTCAAGCCCAGAAGCTTGTCAAAACTTGAGGCCTCCTAAAGACGAGAGCCATTCATTTCAATTGATGACAAATGTGAATTAGAATGTTGATGATGTAAAGAGAGAAGCTTGGTTTTGGATGCATTAAAAGTAACCAGCCACTCCTTTCCCCATTGTACTACGTGCTCAAGATCAGAGGAGAGAGAATTGGAGAGAACTTGGTCGTTTACTGTCTTAGATGTGGTACCATAAATGGTAGTGTCGTCAGCATAAATGTCTACAAATGATGTAAGGATATGATTTGGAAGATCATTAATGTAGATCAGGAAAAGAGTTGGGCCAAGATGGATCCCTGAGGGACACCGGCATTAATACTGTGAGCTTCTGATTTTTGCCCCTCAACTACTACTCTTATGAACCTATCAGAAAGAAATGATTTAATAATTGAGAAGACTTTTCCAGCTATACCATAGCTAGCGATCTTATGAAGTAAACCTTTATGCCATACCCTATCAAAGGCTTTAGATATGTCAAGAGCAATTGCCCTAGAAAGATTGCCACCGTCGAGAGATTTGCTAATCCTATGCGATATAACTGTAAGGACATCTGCTGTAGATCTAGCAGAACGGAAACCATATTGAGTGTCACTAAGAAGGTTATTTTTGTTGAGATGTTTGATTACTTCTGTATTTAACACAGATTCTAGCAACTTACTCATGACGCACAGGAGACTTATTGGCCTGTACTGAGAGGGGGATGAGCGATCACCTGAATTCTTAAATACAGGGCATACTGATGAGATTTTCCAGGGAGATGGGAAACTATTCTCCTTAAGACAACGTTTAAACAGTTTTGTAAGTATGAGCGCTAATTCAGGTTGAAGTTTTTTGAGTACTATAATTGGAATACCATCAGGGCCAGTTGCTTTACTCGAATCAAGGTTTTTGATTAGCTTCGCAACATCACGTACAGATATATGTATATCACATAGCGTGTTTTCTGATACAGGAGGAAATATTGGGGGTTGGCGGTCTTGGTCGCAAAGGGTAGAATTAGCTGCAAAGTTCTTGACAAAGAGTTTGGCTTTGTCTGATGCTGACGAGATTACCTCAGGTCCATTGATAATAGTTGGGATGGAGCACACACTTCTGTTCAGGATATTGTGCATGTTTACATTCCTAAACCATTACTGTGTTTATATTTTCTGAGAGTGTTCCGGACATGTAAGCAAAGATGAAAAAAGATATATATATTTGTTTAGTTGGGTACATTTGTTCCAGTAATTAAGGTTAACAGTATTTAAGTGTCTGTATGAGTGGTTAATATGTAAGTACTTTTTTTTTTTTTTTAATTTTTTTATTTATTTTTCATTTTTTTTATAACACTAATAAAAAAAAGTTAACGTGCGTGCAGTGTTGGTAATCATTCCAAACAGAAAGCAAAAGTGGTAAAAACACAAGTATATAACAAATAATTGTTTCCGTAGGTATTTTGTGCATCGAACAATTGCTGTGTTTACATTATCTGTGATTGTTCTGGACGTGCAAGCAAAGACAAAAAAGATGTTATGTCTATAATTTTTTTTACTTGTGCACGTTTACTCCAGCAATTAAGTATGTATGTACTTGTTTTTTCTATTAGCATTATTGTCTCCTGTAGAGAGTGACACCATTTTGGAAACTTTTTGAAGTGTTTGCTTATGTAGGCAATATATTCATTTCAGAATATAAAAATGTCAGATTTCAACCAATCAGATTCGGTAGAATATGGCTAGGGAGATGTTTTTATTTATGAGTCAGAAAAGGGAAAGCTAATGGTATGTCTGTGTGTTTATGATCAAGTTACGAAGGGTTAAACCCCATATCTGTCGAAAGTGAAGAATTCCTCCTGGTGATGGCTGGGGATGGTAAGAGGACTTGATATTTAGAAGGAAAGATAGGGACTACTTCCTCTAAAGATGGTTGCGATTGTAATGGTGTTGCTCCTAGGATGAAATATCAGATTTTATTATAAAGATTAAATGTGTCTAAAATGCTGTTCTGAAGCTACATAAGATAGTGGCTAATAGTCTAGACCTAATAAATTAGTATGTGGCGTCTGTTATTGCAAACCTAGGATACTTTGGTCCAGAAGGAATTTCTGCAATCAAAATATTATATATGGAGATATAATATAAAATGTTGTATGTATATATGTCTATTCACGTGTGTACATGTATGTTTATTCCATGTATGGAGGTCATCTAAGTATAATTATATATATATATATGTGCGTGTGTACCCATGCCCAAATGAGTGATAAATATATATTGTTGTAAAAGCATGTATTAAGTGTGTATTGTATATGTGTTTTCATACCAGTATGTGATCCTCGATTTGAGTATAGATATGGACAAAAATACTCAATGGAAACAGATACTCTTAATATACTGATGCCATAAATACTAGTGAATAGTTTTTATTACTACTTGAAAGTATTAATTACTAAGGAATTCAGACTGACCAAACCTGTTGATACTCCTCCCCTTTTCTTTCCCCCCATCTTTCTCCATTAACATCAAATCCATTGTTAGTTCTTTACAGATTTAGTAAAAGTTGATAAATAATTTTTTATACATGAAAAAACGTTCTTGAATTCAGTCTATAAAATGATTTTTGGCCTGATAAGGTGATCTCTGAAAGGAGGATTGCTAAAATATATGCGCACATATAGCTAATGTTTGTATAAATAAATATACTATATAGGGTTGAACGATAAGTGCCACCCTAAATAAAACTACAGTACAGCTTTATTTCAAAACTTAAAAAAAAAATCAATTCGGGTAACTTGATTATGTAATAGAACTGACATCTATTCAATTCAGCCACTTTCAACCTCAATCACCGCCTCAATATGGGTCCAGAACTGGGAACATGCCTTTTCTACAAGCGCTGGCAGGAGCTCGGCGAATACTCAGCATTGGGCAGCAATCAAGCTGGCTTTGGTTTTTTGGGAGGTAATGTTGCTGATGTTCTTGTCATATGACCAAATTACATAGTCCAACGGTTCAGGTCAGTAGAGGAAGGGGGCCAGTGAAAGAAAAATACAAAGTGGTAGCACTTTTTTTGAAAATAAGCCTTTCTCTTTAGACCTGTGGGCCAGCGCCAAGTCCTGCTTCCACACCCAGGGTCTGCCAGCAGCTACCTGATAGGACCAGGGGATCACCACACTCTTCAACACATCCAGGTACACTTTGGTGTTGACTTTCAAGTCGACTTTGAAGATGTGAGGTGGCATTATGTGGCTGAAAACTTTAGTTTTCATCACCCTGGGCACATCCCTGTTATTCATGACAATTCAGTGATGCATTTTGAGGGTGCTAGCAATAGTCTTGTGATCATAACTTGGATTGGTAGAGAGCATGATTTGTACAGCGGCACATCTCCAATCTCGTTTGGTGAACATTGTGTCACTTTCAGACATGATAGAAGGCTCCTATTGCTCGTGGGATTTGTACACAACCGGCCAACTAGTAGTCAGTCTGCAACAAAAAAAGAAACCAGTTTTCATCAAACTGAAATGGAATCATGTTGTCTTTTCTATGGCAACAATTTTATCGTTCCATTCTGTATACATGCTCTATTCATTCATCGAGCACCTTTTTGATAAACACTGAGTTTCAATGGATTTACGTCTTAGAAACTAGGCAACCATCATATATATATAATCTTGGTTTCTCTCCTGCACTATGTAAACTTTTTACTCCTAAAATCATTGATATAATACATTATAATAACACTTGTAAATTCTCCAATTTTCAATCATCCTTGACAAACTTTGTACCAGTAATCGAGTGCATCATTTGATTCATAAATTCATTGGTGTAAATCTCATATTTTGTTTGAAATATTTCCAAACAGTTTCAAAAGTACTCTACTTTTCAATGATCCTCCTTGTTTTATTCTGAGCCGTTTCAAGTTTATTTTTTCCCCATGTTCCTATTTTATGTATTAAAAAAATACTTTATTCATTTATTATAAAGAACCACACACACACACACATTGATACAAGGATTCCAAAAGTAATGCATCCTATTTTTTAACTTCAAAAAAAAAAAAAGTTGAAGAGCTAAAAAGATAGGAGTGGTACCACTAAAACGAGCAAACTTTTAATGTTTCAGAATTTATTTTTCTACATAGTATAATTCTCAATGCACTTTTGCCAGCGATATGGTTGTGCATGGGCATCTGGATGTGCTTTGTCACTTGCATCTCTGTCACCACTCTAAAAATCAATGAACTCATCTCCTAACTGTGCTGACATCCACCACATCAGCTTTATGATTGATTGTTTCTGCACGGAGGAATTCAATGATGCGTCTCTGCTTTTGACATGCGTGCATGACGGGTTGATTTTTTAGAGTTTCACATTGTCAATATCTGCAGCAGAGATGAAAATTTCAGATCATGAATGCATAAGTTCAGTCATCATAACAATACAATTTGCAGTCCCCTGATCTATTCATCTGAAACTAGAAAACAAATAGGAACATTACTTATGGAATGACCCTTGTACAATGTATGCCAAAAAACTCCCAAGCAGTTTAAATTGCAGGGATACTAACTCAAGATAAAAGAAACAAAAATAGAAAATCTTTCTGTTAAATTATTATTATTATTATTTTTTTTTTTCTTCACGTTCACCCCTAATAATAGCAGGAAGGGAATTCCAAAGTCTAGCTGTTTGAGGGAAGAAACTATTAGGGTTTAAAGCGTTCTGGAATTTAGGAACCTTAACAGTGAAGGGGTAAGATTTTGTTGCTAAGTGGGTTTGTGGGGGGTATGTACATTGAGGAGGCACAAGTGCAACGAGTTCAGAGCACATTCCATTAAAATACTTGTAAAACATGCAATTGTCTTTTCTAATAACATAAGTCAATATGTGACAGAAATCACTAACTAAACATGTTTGCGTGTGTGTGACTTATTGAATTGATTAACACATATATTGTTTGAGATTTGTTTTTCAATTGGTTTCATGTTACATGCATTTTTAGATTTTTTTCTTTGATTCTTCAAACTGATGTTTTTTTTCTTTTTTGTTTTCAGGCTGTTGTTTTGTTACATTTTATACCAGGAAATCTGCTCTTGATGCTCAGAATGCTCTTCATAATATCAAAACATTACCACAAGTAAGTAATTATGTCATCCTTGTTCCGCATTATCAATATTATCAGTTTTGATTTGTCGACTTAAAGGCTGAATGACTTGCTAAATATGAAATGATAGCTCTGCTTTGAGATTTTATTTGTTGAAAGCTTTTTCTCTCATATTATTAAACATATTAAACTGAAATTCGGAATTGCATTACAAAGTAAACTTTTTTATATGTAGGTATTGGAATTGGAAAAAATTTAGTCTATTTTCTTGTCTCAAAGAATTTTGGAAACTTAATTTCTATTGCTTATACTAATGATAAAATGCCATATTTATTACTTTTGAATTTTTAGTTAAACTATAATCCAAAGGTCATAATAATGAATGTAGATAAAAATGTCAAATAAAAATGGCATGGGTAAAATGGCACAAGTAAAATGGCACAAGTAAAAATGGCATGGGTAAAATGGCACAAGTAAAAATGGCATGGGTAAAATGGCACAAGTAAAAATGGCATGGGTAAAATGGCACAAGTAAAAATGGCATGGGTAAAATGGCACAAGTAAAAATGGCATGGGTAAAATGGCACAAGTAAAAATGGCATGGGTAAAATGGCACAAGTAAAAATGGCATGGGTAAAATGGCACAAGTAAAAATGGCATGGGTAAAATGGCACAAGTAAAAATGGCATGGGTAAAATGGCACAAGTAAAAATGGCATGGGTAAAATGGCACAAGTGAATAAGAAAAATTAGCACTCGTGAAAAGTATAGATGAAAATTTCACAATAAGTTTATCGAATGATTTTTTATCAATTATAAGGAAACTGTTAGATTTAAAAATAGATCTATTTGTGTGATATCCCCGCCTCCTCTAAATTATCTTTACGATTGCAAAAATATATACAAACATTACACAGGTTTTTACAATAATCTGCAAATTAGAAACAACTCCATAACTAAATTTTTAGAAATTTAAAAAATATTGAAATCTACAAAATATTACAGTTGTTCCATCATTAGTAAAAAAATAGAAAATAAAAAAAAATTGGGAAGTTTTTTTTCATTTTATTTTTACAGTCAGTAATTTTATAAACTGTTAATTACATTAACAATAAATTATAAATTATGTTATCAAAATTAGTCATGGTTTTATTGCAATTTGGTTTAACTAAATTAATGCTCAAACAATAATGTAATAATTAAATGTAATTTTTATAATCTTATTTTAAAACTGCTGTGGTTTAAAAACAAAAAATAAAAGGACATATATTTAACAAAAGTGAAAGTAAAGACTCCCGGGCAACACTGGATCAATACAATTTGCTAAAATTTTGTATGTATATAATATATATATATGTATGACTTGTGCACATATAGTCACACATTTAAGTGTGAGCGAAACAATGTTATGGTAATAGTTGTTCTGACGCAATGTTTTTCAATTCTGTGTGGAATGTAAGCGACGATAACAAAGGCTGTGGAGAAAATGTTTGATATTATCTCGCTTCTCGGCTTAGATCTTTCCCTGCCAACTTACAAATGATTGACATCAACTATGATTGGAACCACCCAACTCTGCTTGGGGTTCTTTATCTCATGCCTGTCATGACTGGTATTTATCGCTTCTACTTAATGGTGTGTATCGAAAGCAACATGTGCACTCCTCACGCTCAGCAGGGGATTTCAAAAGAATACAATAGTTCTTTACATAGTTGTTATTATTTGGATTATTCGGATAGCTATTCTCATCTTGGTCGTTATTTTCGTAATGTTTTAGATGATGTAACCGCCAATTTTCTTCAGGTGCATCCTTTTCAACTTGACACAGTTTTAAACTCAATCTTTTAAGCAATGGTGTAATGGTTGAAAGTAAAAAACTTTTAAATGATTAGACTTCTGCAGCTGGGCACTTCAATCTTTACGACTAAGAATAGTATAAATTAATACTTCTAGTTAATCATGGTTGACAGAATGAGAACAATCTATTCTTGTAGATGAAATAAATAGTTCAGTTATAAATTTGTACAGGTTTCCATGTTTGAAAGGAATGCATGTGAAGAAGGTCACATCATTGGAAAACGTTATGAATATAACGATGATGTGGAGATAAACCCCTTGTGCGTGTGTGTTGAGCTCTAAAAGTCTGTGTTGCATAATTTATTCATCACACTTCAAACTGTTAGCCAATTTTATTAATTTCTTTCACAAAGTAAAAAGAAAACAATATACAGCTTGTGTTAACCATGATGTATGGTAGTGAGACTTTGTCCTTTAAGGAGGATGACATTAATATAAATTTTTGAAACAGATATGCAGATGATTAGGTGGATATATGGTGTAAGGGACAGGAAGTCATCAGAAGAATTGAGGAATCGATTACACATTTGCAACATAGGTGATGTTTTGCATCAGAATAGATGGAGGTGGTGTGAAAATGTCGAAAGGATGGATGATGTAAATCCAGTCAGCAAATGTAGGTTTATTGAGGTTAATTGATTTAGATGGAAGGGTAGACCACGTAAGACATGGAGTTAAGGATTACCTTGGGAAGTTGAGATTATAACCAAGCCTTGCACAAAACAGGAGTCTGAAGAAGAACCATTAGACAAAACCGCCGAATCCATGCTAGCATGGAAATGGACATTAAACGATAAAGAATTGTAAAATACTTTTTTCTTTTACTGAGCTAAAAATCACCAGTTTATCAGTCACAATTATGAGTTGGTCCAATAAAATATATTTAGTCAATTAATAATAATTATTGCTGATAACTTTGTGATTATTTTGAGACATTTTGATTGCTTTTTAGAATAGCAGGTTTCTTTCTGTGAAAAATAGAAGAGACCAATAAATCTTCGTTTTCTTGTAAGAATTGGCTGTTGACAGGTTTAAGGCTTGCGGTTAATATTTATTTTGTGGACAAGTTTGCATAATTAAAAATAAGTTAATATTTCACCTGTTAAAATTTAAAATAAGTAGACATTTCAAAAATGTTAACCAGGTGAAAGTTATAACACATTAACATAGAATGAGTGTTTTCTTGCAAATTGATTGTTGAATACAATTAAATTTGTGCTCATTTTTGCATTAAATAATAATTCCTACTAATCCATCAAACGGTTACCATAATACTTCACCTTATCACATCAAAATCAGTATAAAATTTAAGCCAGATCAGCACAGTAGTTTCTGAGAAAAAGTGGAACAGACAAACAAAAAGAAAAATATAGATTTACCCTTTATAAGCACATTATTTAACTTTTTATTTGGTTTGATTTACTCCAAACTAAAACTGTATTTATA
Source organism: Euprymna scolopes (assembly GCF_053919585.1). NCBI lineage: Eukaryota > Metazoa > Mollusca > Cephalopoda > Sepiida > Sepiolidae > Euprymna > Euprymna scolopes. The sequence continues at coordinate 145,029,207 of NC_136491.1, forward strand.
AATCCATGTAAATCCAATTTTTTTTTTTTATATATATTTAACTGAAATTCAGAATATAAATATTTGTAATTTTACTCAAGAATGGTAAAAGAAACATCTTTTTGATGACAATGGTTTAATTTCTTTCTATTATTTATTATAATCCACTTGATTTTTTTTTTGTTTTTATTAGATGCAAAAATACATGATCAGGTTAAATCAATTAAGACAAAACATTCTTAGACTCAATGAAATAATGGTTGCATTTTGGAATTCAGATAAGATTGAGGAATTTTGTTGAATTCTTCTCATGTGAACCCATTCCAATTATTGAATGCTTTGAGTGTCCATTTTATTTTTTGTTTTAAATTTGATTTAATTTGTCAAACATGAACTGATTATTAAGGGTCACTTAAACAATGTTAATTATAATCCAATATGTAATGATAGCTGGTAAAAAAATGGATTGGTAAGGTTTTTAATTCTGTATATTGTTTAAGATATCAAATTATAACAGAGATGGTGCGATTTACATGATCATCTAAATTAACCTGTTCGGCATATTTCAACTGATATGCTGATAAATTGCAACCAACTAATGAAGGAATTGGTTTGAAATTGTTACAGTTACAAGATGCAAAACACATGAAGGCTAAGGAATTTTACTACTTCAAAAAGACAAACAAAACAAATCGGTTTCATGTATGTACATAAAAGAAAAAGATTGTTCATAGCATATTTCATTGAAATATAGACGTATGAAGATATTTGGCCACAATAATTTTTGTAAAAAATACTCAGGACCCCCCCCCCAAAAAAAAAAAAAAATTAATGTTGAATTCATATGGTACAGAGATTTATATGAAATTATGTTTGTATGATGAAATATTTAAAGATATACATAAATCATGTGTACCTCATAGAATTATTTGCCAACTGTAGCAATAAATCATTGATGAGGAAATTGTAAATTAATATTTGAGTGATTTTGATGAGGTCTTCCCATTGTTTTTATGAATCTCTTTACCTTTCTCGGATGAAGTGCAGCATTTTGTCTGACTTTGTCTATAGTTACATTCCACTGTTGTCATTAAGAGAAACAAAAATGTATAACTGGGAGCCAGAAATTGGATTCTCTACCACTAATTGCTGCTGATACCCAGCCTCCTCCTCCATGACCGACTTTCTGCAATACTGTAAGCAACCTCTAAAAACCCTCTTCTAATCTCTTTCTGCCTATTGCCAATCTCTGTCTATGCATACTTAAACACTTCTTTTCTCTCTTTCTCTCTCCCAGCTTTCATTCTGATTATCATTAGTGCCATCTGTGTCCTTATTTTAAATGTTTGCCAATCTACCTGTATCAAGTCCACCCCCTCCTTCCTATCATAGTGACCATAGGCATAATAGTCAGATAGGATTTGATAATGGCAGATGCACGTGCATCTGCAATTTGGCCGATAGTTTGAGGTTTGTTTTTCATTCTATGCTTGCATATTTTTGTTAGTCTTGCATCAAATCAGCATATTTTCTTTCATTAATTTTTATAATAAGCATAAAATGGGGAAGACCAATGGCTGCAGATTAGATGTTGAATGTTAATGAAAAGTTATAGTAAAAAGCTGACATAAAAGTAATATTAAAATTTTGATAAACAGTTCAGCTTTCGATGACGGTCCTAAAAATGACTGTTTCCAAACTATTAAGTAATCATTTAACTTGTTTGTTCTTTATTGATTCAATAGAATCGTTTACAGATTGTTAAATTAATCTCCAAACTAAAAGTATCCAAAACTTTTTGTTGAACAAATGTTGTATCTGTTCTGATACTTCATCTTTCTGTTCTCAGTGTATGAGAAATTCTTTTAGACTGTGGTAATTTTTATTTTTCTCTTAATCCAGAATACCCTTTTTTGAGAAAGTTGGATTTTCCCCTTACATTAAATACTACTCTTTTTAATCCTGCAAGGAGGCATATAAATAAGAACCAGCAGTATACAAAAGATGCACATGTTTGATATGAAATGATCACGTGATGGCTGATCCGTTGTAAAACCAAACTATCTTCCAACTTTGCAAAGTGTTTGTTTTTGTATTAAATTCTTCATTAACATCTACGTTCTCATTATGCATTAATTCAGCATTTGTTTACTATTTCCTTTCTTGATAAACAAGATATAATTTATTTACAAAAAACTATTTTTATTCATGTTGGTTAATTAGTTGAATCCACTCTTTCTGGCAGTTTTTTTTTTAAGTTGTCAGTTGATCTTTTTCATCTATGCAATTTCACTTTTCTTTATTATATTCACTCCCACTGTTTACTTTCAACTTCTTCGTAATTGCAACATCAGCAACCGTCTAAGAATATCTACCAAACTATTATGAGACCTAATGCTTTGGTCCGTTGGATCTCTAGAATTATACTGCTTCACCACATCTCTAATGATGATACATGAAGGTGCTATGACATCGCTTCAATCAAGAACAAAGTGAGGGATAATGGCTTTGATCAGTTTTGGACATGTGCTGAGGGCTAATGATAACACAATCGCGAAATCACTAGGAAGCGACCAAATGGAAAACTAATAACGAGATGGGCAGATGCTCTGCAGAATGATTTCTGTAAAACTGGCCCTTCACTTCAACCACATCTGTGATTGTAGCAAGTGGGAGACAAAAATCCTTTGTTGTGGACTCTGATGTAACTCTGAATTAACACAGAGGAACATGATTTACTTTTTATTTTTCTACAATTTTAAACAACTTTTTCTATAAATGTCTTTATTCCTTTTGGACAAAGTATTTTGTATGTACTGAGCCAGTTCTGAGCAGAAGATGACAAGTAAGAAAGGAGGTGGTGATAATTTAAAAAAAAATTTTAGAATGTCAATTTTGAATTATTGAAATTAAATATTCTTTTCTATTTTGATAATATTTGAGTATAAAATATAGCATTTACTATTGTATCTATATTTCCAAACAACACTGCATTAACTTTGTCTTGTGTGATTTTATTTGATTAAACATTATATGAGAAAGCCTATTCTATTATTTTATCTGTATTTTGCACTTGAAAATTTAATTTTTTCAAAGAAATATTGAATAATGTACTTGCTAATTTATTTAGTTAATTGCATATTCTAATTAACCTTATTCTTCTGTTGCTGCATATATCTTTAGTTGAAATTCATGATATTGCCCCCAACTGCAAAACATTAAAAAAAAAATATTCAAAACATTAAATGACTAATGTTATGAGTTTAGAAAATCATTTTGTTAATCTGCATACAAATATATAAAAAAAAATGATTGAAATTAATTCGAAATTTTAAAATCTGCATAATCTGTTCACATTTAAATGTTTATACCTTAAATCTGATTAAGCTCACATAGGAGCGTGAGTTTCATAGTCTGTATATTATCAAAAAAAAAAAAAATAGAGATAAATATGACAGTACATGTGTTTCCATTTATAAGGGACCTTTTCTACCAAACTTCATGTTCCTAGATCTAATAGCCTGAAAGTAGTGGTTAAACACACAAACATCTCATTAATTCGTATAAATGTATAATTGCTACATGCTCTTCAATGATATTTAAAAAAAAACAAAAAACTTTGAGATATGTCCTAAGATTGTGTACTAGTTTTTTCTCTTGCCTTGACAGAGCAGAAAATCAATGTTGAAATATCCTATTTTCTATGGAAGAGATATTGTTAGTTTTCTTTGACTCTATCAGTATTTTCATGGTAGATGCTCAAATAAACTTAAATATCTGCTGCAAATCATTCACAGCAAAAACTCGTCCAGCTAAAACCACAATACTTTTCATCTCTTCTGTGTACCTAAAGGTAAAATAACTTTTATAAAATTTTGTTTTCAAGAACTACTTGTCTTTAGAACACAATACCATAGGGCTGCTTGCTAACTGATTACAACAAGGTAATTTTAAAGCTTAATGTTAAGAATTCTTGTCTAATTGTTCTCTTAAATCTAATTCTGCCGAATTACAACCATTGTTACTAATCCTCATGGTGTTTAACTCATTAACCCTTATCCTGAAAAACTCAATAACCCTTATCCTCAAGTGGTTTTTTGGCCTTCATAAGCAGAGACTCTAGCACAAAAATAACGATTCCAAATACAAAGTAATTTTTTTTTTTTTTTGTGTTAAAAAGTTCATCTGAAAGTCAGATTTTAAGTCAGTTATTAGTAATAATATTAAACTTTACTCCCTCTCTCACACACTCAAAGATGGCTTCCTCACAAAATTGGTTAAATTCTGTCCAGTTATTGTGACAATCTATCAGTATTAATATCATCAATAATTTTCACTTCGTATGACATGCTTTTCCACATGCCTATGCAATAGTATTTATAATTTTGTCTCCACTCAAAGTATCTCTGACATTACAAATGTTCTTCATAACAAATTTGGTACAATTCTCCCAGATACTTTTAAAGGCTATAAATCTACTAGCAGGGAGACCCAATGTTGCCCAGGATTGAATGATGATCAATAAATGTTTAACACTTTCATATTTTTATTGTCATTGAAATCAGCAAAATTATCCATTTTCAATCAGATCGATTGATTTTCTGGTCTAGTTGAGTACCCATCACAATGTACCGGAAAAAAACTTCAAATGCCTCCCTATACTGACTTAGTCAATATATAGTCTACATTGCACTGTAGAGAACCTACTGTTGAGTTTACAAAATTTTTATTATATATAACAGCTTGAATTCTAATTTAAAATGAAAAAGTCAAGTATCATGATTCAATAGTGCTTTAAACAGAAACATTCATTTCGAATATGTCCTTGTCATATTAAAGAACCTACTGTTGATTTAATAGGTCAGGCCTTTCTACTTGTGTGGTAATAAAGCTTCTCAAATGCACTTGGGATGTTAGGCATTGGAAGGCGTTAACTTAGGTCCAAATTGCCTGTTTCTACTTTCATTGGATTTTATTGATTATTGATACTTATCAAAGACATTCTGATACAAACCTACCTAAGAACACTGCCATAAACATAAAGTACATTTGTGTGAAATTTCATAAAAATCAGACCAGCCATTTTGGAGTCCATAGGGAACACGCACACACACAAAAAGTTCCTTTTATATAATAGTAATATTATTACTAGTATTATACTCTCCTCTCGATACACCTGAAACGATGCTTCCTGCAAAATATGCTCAAGTTCGATATGAATTCGTAAAATTCTGAAATAAAAAAATCTTAGAATATTTTTCTTGTTTTAAGAAAATAATTTCAAAATTTTGGAGACAATAATAAGTGATCTGCATTTTAATGTCAGGGTGACCTTTGGTAATCAAAAAAATGAATTTTCCCCTTTTATTTTCTTGTTGTTAAACTTATTAAAAGTGAACCAAATTTACTAGAATTGATATTTCAGGCTTTTTTTTTTTTTTTTTTTTTTTTTAATTTGGAAGTAAATTTGTAGAAAATGTCAAAATTTCAGAAGATTGTATTTGTGAACAAATATACTCACACACACACATATATATATATATACACACACATACACGTGTATATATATATATATATACACACACACACACATATATATATATATATATACACTCACTCACTATATACACACACACACACCCATATACACACACACACACACACACACATATATATGTATATGTACACACACACACACACACACAAATACTAGCAGGCTACTTGACATTGCCCGGACGTAAAAAACGCATCAACATATTTTAATTCATGCAGATTTTGCATCATGGTCAATTCTCTGTTATCCAGTATATAGTAATGATTTCAAGTTACATATATATATATATATATATATATATATATATATAATTTAAAGGAGATTAGAACAATAGTCTAAAGAGCAGAGTGTATTTTAATGTAATAGTGAAATTACTAGTTTAATTAAAATACAGGAAAGAAAAAGTGCTCGTTGTAATTTAGATATATAATAAGCTCGGTAGGTAAATATCCTAGAGCTAATTTAATATTTTATCAATCACATTACTAAATATATATATATATATATAAGACATTGATGCCATTCATTAGAATCAAAACCAAAGCGTTAAGGACTCCCGCCTTAGTTATTATTTATCGCTCCAAGATTGTTACAATCTGACCTACCAACAGATGGATACAAAAGGTTAAAAATTAAGTGACTTTAAATGAATGTTTAATTTTGTGCATGCACAAAAGTACCAGCAGGAGTTACAGCTTTATTTGACTTATCTTGCCAAAGTCAACTTTTATTTATTTTTTTTGTTGCAATTTTAACAAAATCGAAATTGTTCCACAGCTCCAAATACCCTATATATCAAGTTTTAAGTCCGTAGACCAAAAATTTGGAAAAGAGTTTGGTAGGGACTTTCTGCACATGTACACAAACAAGGTCACTTTATATATAAATACATTTGTGTATCCTACGACTGTTTCATGCAATAATGTATAGAATTGAGCATAATAGTTAAATGAAACCAATCCTCTAATAAGAAGCCATAAAAAAATGAATAAAGTTCGTTTTTCAAAGAATATGCAAATTAGTTGCTACTTTATTAGTAGTTCGCATATCCATTAAGAAGTTCATTTTAATAATTTTTAAATGGAAAAAAGTGGAAAAAGTAGGCTTTTTTTATTATAACAATATTAGTGCAATGAAAAAATCTATACTTGGTGGCTTTGCTAGTTTTATATCGCTTTGCAATGGTCATTACTTCGAGGCCAAATCTTAAATAATAGCTATTTCATACCTAAGTTTTTGTAAACACAAGATAAAACTTTTGTGTGGATTTCTATAGATCAGTGTTAATATTTTGATACAAATTCATTTATCTTTTTAGATAAGAAATGAATAGAAAGAAGAAATCAATTTCATTGCGATGTGAATAAAAAAAAAAAAAAAAAAAGCAAATTTGTTCTCAAGAGAGGACAGCGATAACCGAGAGCAGTCACCTACTCCCTCTCTATGAACTGTTGTCTATATTTCTAGTTTCATTTAAATGACCTTTCTTCAAAATTAATGAGCATGTTTTAAGACATGTTTTTGTAATTTTTCATTTTTTTGTTTTGAAATATTACTTCCAATATCAACCAAACTATATTAGATATATTAGATAAATAAAATTATATAATTAGGAATTTTCTCTTTGTTCTTCAAAATTAGTATTTCCTTTATTTTCTGTTTTTGTTCAGAATGATGCAAGAAAATATTTTCTCAGAATTAATGCCAAAATTGATTTTTTTTTATATTTAAATATATAAAACATTAAAAAAATTTTTTTTATAGAGATGATAAATTTATTTTATTAGAATGTCATTAAATAAATCATATTTCACATAAAAAAATCTAATCATATTTAAAAACCGATTGTTATATTCTTAAAAAATGTATACATTTGAAGCTTACCTCTTCCTAATGAATATAATAGTAATATTGGCTTTTTTTTAGTAAGGACCTGAACAATACTATCATAGCATTTGCATTGACGTTGAATATCCATGGAAATAAAGATGTCTTCCTTTTAGAAATGAAAAAAAAAAAAGATAAAAATCACAAAAATGGTTAAAGCCAGAAGCATGAGAACAATGTTTTCATCACTTACATAGCTATACCAAGGAACTCTACTAGTGTGTGTGTGTGTATGTATGTATGTATTTATGTATACACACACACACACACACAGCATAAATAATGGTTCTACGTGTATTCAAAATGTGTCAGAATAAATGTATGTCCGCTATTATAAGAAGTCTCTCTGCTTGATTATCTCTATATCCCGCTGTTGAATCTCAAGTACCTGGTATTTATTCAATTGCCAGCCCTTTTCTATTTCTTGTTTCTTTCCCTCTTTCATTCTGATCCGTGGATGACTCATCGGCCTAGAAGTTGCAGGCTTTCACTCAACTGCAGCTGTGCCATTAAGGTTCATTTTACCTTTACCCAAATGCTAAAAGATCTTCAATTATATTGATCTGTTTGACTTGTCCATTGCATTTGTTTGTCTTTTCTTTTAAAATTATACTTTACTGAAAAAGAAAAATGTCATCTGTTGGGTCACCCACTGAGCTATACTTTGTTTGAATTAGGACAAAAAAAAACTTTGCAAAGCCAGTTAAATATAAAAAAATAAGAAGAAATTCAAAACTAGCCTCTTTCTGCTTGCTATATATATACATATACACATATATATATATACATATATATATATATATATATATATATATATATATATGGTTTTCTCTCCATTTACAGGTTAAGTGTGATATTCTTTGTTTATGATGAAATATCACTTTCTTCTGTCCTTTTTTTATTATCTTTGACTCATATTAGAGATAGGAGCATAAGTGAGATAGTAAAAAGAAGAGTAAAGAGATCAAATAAGATGCACTGAGTGAGGAAGAAAGTGATATTTAAAAAAAGGCATTTTATGGCTCATTAGAACAATTAAAACAATCCCCTTTTCAAATGTAACTCGATCCAAAATTAAGGAATATTTTTGCATTTATTTTGTGATAAAAATGTATAGGAAGAAGGTTTTATGGAAACACGCTGATCAACTTGGCTTTAGTCAAACAATAGATACACAATTTTAAAAATTCTTTTGTAAAAACAAGAATGAAAAGGAATTTTGATATGTGCACCTTGCAAATCAGAAAATGAAGGTTTTAGATTTTTTTCTTTTCTAATGTTGCCATGTAATAATAGATTCCAGTTTTATTGCTTTACAAAAGATTATTTTTAATCTGGATTTTTGGCAAAGAAAAATATTTCTTTGTAAGATATATTTGGCTTGGCTTCGACATTTATCTCTTTCCATTGTCATAGGAAGCTATATTTGTGTAAATGTTCTTTGGCAAAGTCATATACACAACATTTATGTAGTATCGTAGGCATAATAGACATTACTATTGACCAAAAGCATCAGTGAAAAATCGAGATATGTTAATATTTTATTCTCTGTATCTTTGTTCTTTTTTCTGTTATGCCAATATCTATACAAGTTTTATATGAAATGTTGACCATAATTGATTGATCTGTTAACGTCTTAATACTAATTATAAATAGCATTTGAATATTTGGATGATATGCTTGGAATATCTTTACAGAAACACATATTTCTCAGTTTCACATTTGTACTAGTCTCATTTAACTAACTGACATGTTTAATGAATTGAATAAAATTTTAAAACAAGTAATCAGAATTATTTCTGATCAATTTTTTTATTTTAGGATTTGTAACCTTAGTTAATTACAAAATTCAGTCAACACTTCTAACAGGGGGAAAAAAGAATCTACCCTGATATTTAAATATGAACATTACAACTTTTTTTTTTTAGGAAAGGAAGTTAATGCACACCAGCATTTAGGAAGGGAATATACAAAACTAATTGTTTTTAATATATGCAAACTAAAACAGATAAATAAATGTAATGTTTCTTGTTTAAAACTTTTAAAATATATTTAAATGGTCTTAGCATGACCCCCCCCCCCAAAAAAAAAAAATTAATTTGTAATTGGTATATATGTTTAAATGTTTTCTAGAATACACTTTTTTTGTACATGTTTACAATTAAATTGATCAAATATTGAGCAAACATATTCAAATCCCTTTTTCTTTTCAATGTGTTTCTTTTTTCTTTTGTATCAATTTTCTATAGAATTGAATGACGGTTTTTCTGTAGGTTTTTAGTTAATATTTGAGTTCGATGCAAATTTCAAAAATGTTAAATTAATAAATATCAATAGTTTTACTGTGAAAAACACCTACAAAAGATGATTTTTCTGACTTTATTTTTATCATGCATATTCAGTTTGCATTGCCATTGTGTATCTCTTTCATTTTGATTTTGGTTTCTAAATGCTGCTCATTTGTACTTATCAACATGGCTGCCTATAATTCAACCATAGGTTTGGGTACACTTACAGCATTTTTCAAATTTTGAAATGAAAATGCATGCATCAATGTGTTGTTGCCATGTATTTAAAATCTTGACATATTATAATCTAAAAACTTATCACATATATATTTTAAAAAGTATTTTTCTAGCATTCCCGGGTTGTTGTGTGATATTGTTGAATTTTTAACATTAATCAACTCTGATCTAATCTTTAAAATATTTACTTTTTATTGCACATTATAGCCATAATTTAATTTGAAGATGTTAAATATGGATTTTTAGTCAGTTTTATACAGTTTCTCTTTCTATGGGTTATAATTTTCATAATTTTTTTTGCATTTGCAATCTAAAAAAAAAAACATCTTTAGTAAAAAAAAAAAAAAAAAAATACAAGAAAAACTACAAGCAGATGATTGCTCCCGCCCCTCTCTACATGAAAAACATATCCAAACTCAGTTGATAGCAATAAAGTTCAAAATGCTCATTTTCTATTTTTTTTATTTTTTGAATTATTACTTGGTTGTAAAAGGGAGATTGTCCAACTTTTCATTTTAGAAATAAGTGACCATAAAAATGGCCTGTAAAATAAACACAAAGGACCATTAAGTTCTTTTTACATCTTTAACTTAAGTATTAAAAATATTACATGAAACTGTTATATAAAAAAAACCTCATTTAAATTATTGAAAAAAGATTACCATTGTGTTTTTCTTGTATTTGGTGTCTGGATTTGTTTCCAAAATAGTTTCTATTGTTCAATGTAGTGAAATTGTTTGAATTATTTCTCAACATATGTATAATTGCCTACATAAAATAAAGACATTGATAGATGAAACAGCTGTAGTTATAAAAACAATTTACGTTTAAAATTAAAAAAATACTAAATGTAAAAAAAAGAATGTTTTATAATATTGTAAACGTTTAAGATTTAAGGAGGCACATGACTTTTTAGTTTGATTGAACAAAGATAAATGTTAGAAGTTATCATTCATCAAGTCTGTTAACATAATGAAATCATTTTTAAAACATTTTTGTACAGGTTGTTGTAAAAAGATTTTTAAAGTCTATTAAGTTTTATACATAAACTAAAAAAAAAAAAATTCCAGTAGAAAAAATATATTTCTTGAAGATAAATTCTTAGTGAATTAAAATCCTTAAAATTAAATGAAAGAAATTTGTGAAAAATCTATGCTGAACATTTGAATGGATGGCAGTGTTTGATTAATCCAATGAATATCGCCATGCACTATGAAATCCGAGTTCAAATTTTGTCTGATGCTATCATCATATTTTGTATAACATCTGTTTTACATGTTGGCATGTGTTGGACGGTTTTAGGTTAATTTGGAAGTTAATTTCTTATCTCTGACTAAGTATTTATTTATCCCTCTTTCTTTAAAGTCCATTTTTATCAATTCCTCCCATGGTCTTCCCCTACAAACTTAAACTGCTACCTTGACTGTTATACAAGAACTCTCCGTATATGATCTCCTTGGATTAGATCTGTTGTCTATTTGTCAGAATGTGAGTTACTTCTGTTACCTTCATAGTTCTTGCCCCACCGCAATGCTTAAATATCACTCAGTGCTGCACCTGAACTGACTAAACCTGCAATGATATATATTCACATTAGACCCACTACATTGTTTACACAGATGTACTGGCGATCTCCTTTTTGCATTATGTTCTGCAGTCCTGAATGTGCTGCCTCAAAACGGTGTAAATAAACAAGTATTATGATCATATTTTCGGAGTTCTGTATTGGCTGTTGTGATGTTTCGAAGTTTTATGCATTCCCTAATTAGTTAGGTAACCTCCTTCTATTGCTAACGGTTTTTATGACTATGGCTTAATAAATGGAGGGGATAAAAAAACATTCTTTCAATATGCTTATTCCATCTTGAACACATCTTAATATACTGTTCAGATTTAACCTTCTTCCATGGCCATCAAAATATTAATAAATTGACAAAGCAAATTAAGCTAAAATTAAAATTGAAACAAAACGTATTTTGTCTTTTTGTTTTTAAAAACTCCAAAAGATTTTCCAAACAGATATTGTTGGAAATAGTAAAACGATTTCATAGTATGTCATGTCAATCCTGAAGGCGGCAAGAACTAAGAAGCACTTATAGAAAGAAAAGACCTGCAAAAAATAATTACATATAAAAACAGAAGTGACCAGCTTAAAAACCAGATGTAAAGGATCAGTCAAGATTTTTAACTTGACAAGTGTTAGAACAACCGGAAATCTATCAACAATTACTTTTGTATTCGAAGATTTTTGATATCCTCATTTAATCAATCTGGGAAAGAAAGTCATGTGTGTGTGTATATTAGATAATTTGTTAGATGGAAGATGTAAAAATAGAACTTAATCTGAAAATGTCTACTTCCTGAATATTTGGTTTTAGAGATCATGCAGAATTCTCTGGCCATAAAAAAACACCCCAAGAATTTGCTAAAACATTTTTTTTTTTATTGCATGAATTTGTTGTTTCATCAATCGGAATGAAATTGAATTCATCTCTACACATCTGATGTACAATAGACATTAAACCGAAGAAGAAGCTACAGAAATACAACTTGTAAAATATGAGTTTAATTATGCAGCAGAAATATTCACAGTAAAAATTGTTAGGTTTGATAAAACATCTACAGATTGTTAGAAATTTGCAGCTGAAAATATTTTTTTTTATATGAAATGAATTAAGAATTTGAGTAAGTTTAATGTATGGAGAAATTAATTTGGAGAATTGTATATTTAAAAAGCTGAAGAACTGAAACCTATAAGTTGATGTTATATAGAATAAGCAGGAAAAGGAATCTTGAATGTATATGCAGTAACATGGAGAAAGAATAAGTTCTAAATGACAATACTTCGTCCAATATTGAAGGAAGAAAACCATTGTTATTTTTACAATCTACTAGATTCAACGAACCGTAAAATTGACTAACATAACAATGGAAGCAGGAAGAGGAGGTGGAGGGAAGTGGGGGTTAGGGTTAGAAAATATGTGCAGAATGCTATAAGCGGAAGAGACAAAAAATGCCTCAAATGCACCAGATTGGCAACATGGAATTATCTCTAACCAATTATTTCTCACAGGTGCTGCTGCTTGTGGAAAAACCATTAGTGAGACATCAAATACACCGGAGATCATGTAGAGATAATAAGGAAGATAATTATTGAAAGAAAACTGGTGACAACAAAGGACATTGCTGAAATTGATGCTGTCTGGGAACTGAAAGAGCATCACGAGAGAAAAGATATGAAAACACTTGTGCTGAATAGGAATTAAGGGTTTCACTAAATCATTTACATTGCCCCCCCCACCTCACCCTGTACTAATAGCTGTCTTGCTATTCTAAACATTTTATACCGTATTTTGAACAACATATGCCAGTATGTAAAACGGCCATTAAATCGAATATGATAACTACGATTAGAATCATCGATTGATTCCAGCATTAAAATCTTGCCATGTTTTCAAAAATTAATCAGACTTCTCAGTTCATAGATATGGATGAGGATATAATATTTCAACTGTTTTGGACATTATTTAAATTATTTTGTAATATAATGAGAATAGATTATAGACATTTAAGAATGTCTGGCAGAAATTGTTGCAATATTTAGTTGCAATTGATTTTGTAAACAACTTGAATATTATTGCCTAGTTACTGTTTTTTGCCTATTTTTTCTTTTGCTTATTAAACTTGTAATTATAAGGTTCGTAGATGACTTGTACATTTGGACACAACATAGTTTTTGTATCTTAACATGGTTGTTATGGTGAAAATTTAAAAAACAAAAACAATTTACTGGGGAAAAAAATTTTAAAATACAAGAAAATGACCAACATCAATCTGTTGTAAGATTTAAACGTTCATTTCAATTTCTAAGCCTTCCGATTGTATGAATCTTTTAACTGGAATATTCTCTATATTCTCTAATCCGGATGTTTGGAGATAAGTTGAAATATTCCTTATCAATTCTAAACGTTTTCATACTTTTAACCTGAGAAAAAATAAATATTTGGAAAAGTTGTGACAAAAGAAAATAGATCAATATAATTTGTCAGTTTCTTTCAACAAAGTTTCAATGACTATTTCATTTAAATAATAAATTCAAACAAAAAATATATAAAACATTAAACATGTTATTATTGTTTAGTAACTGATATAGTTACTTTTCTGAAATGCCGATCATGTACGTCATTTATGTGTTTATGCTGAGAATTGCATAGAAATCAATGAAAATATTGTACTTGTGTTACCTAACATTTTTTTTTACATTTGTTCAACTAGCATTTTTTTTTACATTTGTTAATTTAGCATTTTTTTTTACATTTGTTAATTTAGCATTTTTTTTTACACTTGTTAATTTAGCATTTTTTTTTACATTTGTTAATTTAGCATTTTTTTTTACATTTGTTAATTTAGCATTTCTTTTTACATTTGTTAATTTAGCATTTCTTTTTACATTTGTTAATTTAGCATTTTTTTTTACATTTGATAATTTAGCATTTCTTTTTACATTTGTTAATTTAGCATTTTTTTTTACATTTGTTAATTTAGCATTTTTTTTTACATTTGTTAATTTAGCATTTTTTTTTACATTTGTTAATTTAGCATTTTTTTTTACATTTGTTAATTTAGCATTTTTTTTTACATTTGTTAATTTAGCATTTTTTTTTACATTTGTTAATTTAGCATTTTTTTTTACATTTGTTAATTTAGCATTTTTTTTTACATTTGTTAATTTAGCATTTTTTTTTACATTTGTTAATTTAGCATTTCTTTTTACATTTGTTAAACTAGCATTTTTTTTACATTTGTTAAACTAGCATTTTTTTTTACATTTGTTAAACTAGCATTTTTTTTTACATTTGTTAAACTAGCATTTTTTTTTACATTTGTTAAACTAGCATTTTTTTTACATTTGTTAAACTAGCATTTTTTTTTACATTTGTTAAACTAGCATTTTTTTTTACATTTGTTAAACTAGCATTTTTTTTTTACATTTGTTAAACTAGCATTTTTTTTTACATTTGTTAAACTAGCATTTTTTTTTTACATTTGTTAAACTAGCATTTTTTTTACATTTGTTAAACTAGCATTTTTCTTTTTTTTACATTTGTTAAACTAGCATTTTTCTTTTTTTTTTTACATTTGTTAATTTAGCATTTTTTTATATCCATTTTCATGTTAATGTGTTTTATAACATTAAATTTATTCAATTGCAAAGCATATTCGGAAGTAGCTTTACTTGACCATTTTAAAATTAATTGTTCTAAAATCATATGATTTTGTTTAATTTTAATGCATTTAATTGTTACAGTTAAATATTAATTAAAATACATATATGTATATTTAAGCACTACCTGATAATGCCAATTATTTTTACTGAAGAAAAGCACAATTTTATTTTTTTTAATATTAACCCTGACAAACATTTGTTTCAAGAAAAACATTAACAGTAAATTCTACAAATAGATGAAAACCTGCAACAGGTGAATTTACATGAGGTTTCACTGATTTCAAATATTAACTTGCTGTACGTATCTGGCATTGCCTGGAAATTTTCTTTGCTTTTAATTTCTTTTGTGTTTCCCTTTATTACATTTTGTATTTTACCAAATTATTTTTTCATATTAATAAATTTAATTATATTTTTTGATCATTAAATTATTAATTGAACAAAATTGTAAAACTAATTTCTTCACAGTAATAGTGTAATCTCTATTTATAAATGTTTTTGTATATAAAAAGATATCATAATTGTAATATGCAGTTTAAATACTTTCAAATTCCATTTATCTTTGCCACTGAGTAATTTAATCTATTAAAAAATTTTTTTAACCAAAAATCAAAATGGCTGGCAGTTTTACTAGTACTTTTATGGTAGATACTCTAACGAACTACAAGCCCATAACCCTTTGACGTAAATACCCCTGATAAACCTGACAAGCAGCAAAATCCCACCCCTACGCAGAAGAAATATCTAGATGTAAGAAAGCCTTCTAATCTAATAGTTTCTTCTCTAGGGCTGCTAGACTTTGGAATTCCATTCCGGGTTCCTGCTTCTCTGACTGTACTGACTTGCAGAAGTTCAAGTGTAATGTAAACTGACATCTTGCTGCTCAACTCCCTACATAGTACCCCTGCAAATTATATTCCTGATAATAACTCCCTACATCAAAGTGGCACTGTGCTTTGTTTGAGGTGAAAATGCAAAAAAAAAAAATATATATATATATATATATATATATATGAAAAAGCTGAAATGTGTTATGGTCATTTTAATCTTGTTTGAAATTATTTGTTTTAAATAGGATTAAAAAGAAATATTTTACACTTATTTGATTTCAATAAATATTCCCTTATGCAAGACTCAATATAGAGATTTGAATTGATTTTTTTCTAGATGCTCATTATTTCATGCTGAAGACTTGTACAATAGGAATTACATGAAATATTGGTAAAACCTAATTGACAATATGTTAATTTGAATATTCCTTCAAATTTAAGATTTGTAATTATTTTTCTACTCATTTTCTTTTTATAACTCTAAACTTTTTTTTTATAACTCTAAACATTTTTTTTTTATAACTCTAACTTTTTTTTTTTTTTATTAGTCCATGAAAATACACATTTGATCACTTCGACATTTTCATCATTGTACAATAGTTTTATGTTCATATTCTTGATTTCTACTGCAACTTTTATTTTTTTTGTAAAAGTGCTATATTTTAAATTTCGCATGTTTTCAAAATGATTTTCCTTCGATTGAAGTTTATATTTTCAATAGTCAACGTATGTATTTCATAAAAAGTCTGTTTCTTTTTATTGTGTGCATGACTGTTTGGTACTTTCAAAGAAAACGTTTGAACTTGATTTTGATAGTCGATTTCCATTTTCTTCTTTTCTCTCCATAAACTGTATTTACATCATTTATGTTTTGTGTGATAGACTAACGTTTTTCTATTTTCTTTTAACTTTCAGATGCATCACCCCATACAGATGAAACCAGCTGATAGTGAAAAACGAAATGGTAAGCAGATTGAATTTCTTTTATACACCGACAAATATGGGAGTAATGTGAATTTACTTGCATGAAGGAATATATTGATTAATCATTATGATTGAGCTGTTTGTGTCTGCGTGAACAATTCCTTTACATTTGCACCCATCAGTGGCTCTATGTAATTGCCCATGGAACAATGAAATAAAACATACAAAAGATCAGCAATCGCATAAAATGTAACTTGTTAGTTTTAAGTGTGTTTTGCCCATGTCTGCTCTCAACCATCACCGTCATGGGTACATTTAGCCAACTTGATATTCTTCAGATAAATAGTTGGCTGTTGTCTTTGACTTACTGTCATCCTCTTCTAAAATCCTGTGGTCTATTCAACGATTTGACCTTCGAAAACTCTACCAAATTCCTGTCAATTTTGGGTCTAAACACTTGAAATTTTAGATGCAGGTTACCTGGACATGAATCAAACTTTTTAATTTGATTTGAACCCAAAACAAATGTTAAGGGGTCAAAATTGTGGTCGAAATTAAAAAAAAAAATCACCTCTGTGATCTCTACCAAATTACTAAGCCAATTTTTGGTCTAAACATTTGAAATTTTATATAAAGTATATTCAGATATAGGGCAAGCTTTTTAATAAGTTTTTGGCCGAAAATTTGGCTGTCAAGGGGTCAAAGTTCAAAAGATTTTACCTTTGTGGTCCCTAGCAAATTGTTCAGCCAATTTTGGCCTAAACATTTGAAATTTTACTTAAAGGGTATACAGACACACAGCAAGCTTTTTAATCAGTTTTTGGGTGAAAATTTAGCTGCCAAGAGGTCAAAGTTGAAAGAATTGACTTTTGCTGACTCTACCAAAAACCTCCACCAATTTTGGGTCTAAACACTTGAAACTTTAAATGTAGGTTATCTTGACATGTCAAACTTCTTTTTATATATATATATATATATATATATATATATATATATATATATACACATAAACTTATGAACAGTACATAGGGCCTAAGCAAAGCCGGGCTGAACTGCTAGTGTATATGTATAATATATATATATATATATATATGTGTGTGTGTGTATTTATTTCCCTCAAACATCTGGTCTTGATGGAAGGGAGACTAGAACTTGCTGTTATGATTTCAAATGATCTGAAATAATAGCAAATTCCAAATATTTCTTATGTCATATCTCCTCGTTTGTTTTCATACATAAAGTAAATTTCCTAGTGTATAAGGATTATTTGATACTGTGGATATTCATAATCATACGTTATTTCAAAAAGAGGGGAGATATAACATATGAGAAATATTTGAAATCAAGTCTCCCCTTGCTGTTATTTCAGATCATTTGAAATCATAGCAAGTTTTAGTCTCCCCTCCATCAAGGTCAGAGGTTTTGGGAAAATATCAGATATTTTGTAATACATATGCAAAACTAGGAAAACAAATGACTATCATTGAAATATTGGTAATAGTGCAGTATATTTCTACCCATAAAGATCTTTTAAAATTACCACTAGCATAGGTTTCTGAAAATGAAAATAACAACTAAAATTCCAAGAAACGAGTAGTTTTCCAGATATGAAGAAATTATAATTTTAAAATGTGAGGGATCATTTTCTATATTAATTGAACGTAAAATGAACACCACTTTTTTGGGAGGGGGAGGGGCGAGGTCTAGTATTTTTTTTTTTTTTTTTTTTTTTAGGGTTGGTGTTTATTTGGTAACTGTGGCTTGGTAGACCAACACAAAAAACCTACCCCCCCCCCCAAAAAAAAAAAATCTATAGGTTTTTAGGTGTGCTGATAATGAATATTACATTTAAATTTTCTGCAAATAAGTATTTTCCAGGTATTAAGCAATGTAATTCTTTGTTATAAGTGGTGGCCATTGTTGTATGTGCAAACATGCACATATTTTTGCTTAATACTAAGAAAAATACTTATTGGCGGAAAATTTAAATGTGATTCATTTTCAGCAAAACCGAAAATCTATAGAAAACAAGTTGTTTTAAGATGGATTTCGTGTTGGTCTACCCGGCCATAATAAACACCACATCTTAAAAAAACTGTCCATAAAGTGGGTTCTCATTTTATGTAATGTTTATATAAAAATGTGATTCCCCACTTTTTGAACAGTAGTGTACGATCTTAAGGGCAAATGACACATAGCCCACCACACAATTCAGGCCATTAGCTTTCCGACACACTTTCATTTGTTAAATCCATATTTCCCTACTGTTTGAATTTGTACACACTAGTATATTAAAGATTTAGACTAGCCATCGCACATGCATACGAATACCTTTCTTTCTAGTCTTCCATTGCCTCTCTCTCTGCCTTACCCCCTTCCTTTCTCATTCATTCCTATATATAAACACATTCAAATCTGTACCCTTATTGGGTTTTATTTACATACAACCAAATTTTATTTTTCACACAATTTGACAGAACCTCCTAATATTAACTCCCTGTGACAAGGAAAACTTGATATTTTAATTGCAAACTTTGCTTTCTTATAAGCTGCATCATCTGAAGAAGTCTCTAGTTACTGGTAACTAGCTGACTGAAACATGCTCATGACTGTGTAGCAACATATTACTGCTTATGTAAAAACAGTGTGTGCACACACACACACACACTCAACATCTTGATTTCTGATGACTAAATTCATTCCCCAAAAAATAAAAAACAGTATCATATCTTTTTAAATTCTCACGGTTATGTTTAAAAATAAATTCACTCACTCCATGCCATGCTGTACACATCTTGAATGCTAACAGTTAATTTTTTTCATTACGAAATAGAACAAAAACGTCCATTACACATTACAAACACAAATATATTTTCAAATATTATACTAGTATTTTATTTCTTGAAATCAAATATCTTGCGGAAGTCTGGAAATAAAGACAAAACGTTGATGAACATATAATTTTGGTTTGTTCCTTTTTCATTTCTCCATCACGCGTTGGAATTTTATTTCTATAATTTGCATCATATATATATATATATATATATATATATATATAACTACATTTACTCACATAAAATTAATATACAAAAGTATAAATTTATGCGTAAACTTTAAGTATTTACTTCAAAAGTGCTCAATACGTAGGTAGAACTAGTTAGTAATTTATAAAATATATATATGGCGATTAAGCTACACTGAATATTCCGCATTTCATCCACTCTAGGATTCTTCAGGCTGAAGAATCTTAATCGCCATTTATATTTTATAAATTACTAAATATATATATATATATATATATATGTATATATATTTGATTGCTTTCAATCCCATATAAGCTTCGCATTTATAATGAACCTTTTGTGCATTTAGTCTTCATTGCTTTTGTTTGTAAAATTTTATTTGTTGAATAGCTTTTGTTTAATTTATTGAATTCTCGGCAATCTTATTTCTCCTCTTTACTTTTATTTGTATTAAATGATTGTAGCAACAATTTTGTAATTGCCTGCTCAACCTCTTTTCATTGAACTTTTCCTAATTGTTCTCTTAGATTCAAGTTGCTATTGAATAAAATCTTTTAAAACTGGAAATGGTAATCTTCCAAGTTGGAAAAATATGTCTACCCTCTTTTTTTTTTTTTAAACACTAATTTTAAGTTTCCTGTTGAATCTACAAAAGCCTTGTAAAATGTACATGAGGATTTTGATAATATTTAAGAAAACCTGATGGGTATGAACATTTAAAAAAAACAAAAAAACAGTTAAACTTTTTTTACAAACTCTGTTGATACTCATATTTTCTCCAAGTTATGATTTTTTTTTGTCTTTTTACTCGGAAATGTTGTGTGGGATTATAATTATTTTTCTTTTCATGGAAATTGCTCCTGACAAGGCATAAAGCCACTTGATGTAAAGAGCAAAAAATGTTTTATGGTAAAAATTTAACCAACACTAAAACAGCAATTATCTTTTTGTCAAAAACATTGCTTATCAAATATGAGAATTATGAGGTTGAAAAGTAAACCCAACATCTATTCACACGCTCCTTGAAAAAATTATGAATACAAGGACGTTTGTGTTGTCTTTTGACTAATATTCATCTTTTAAATTCTTTTAAATATACTATAAAAATCTAAATATCGTAAAGATGCAAATGTAGTACATGGATTTAGAGTTGCTTGTGTTTATGTCAATTGATATTAGATTCAGTTAATAATTAAATTCCATCTTAAGAAAACATATTGCCATTTTTGTTTTTGGAAATAGCCTAAAAAATATGCATTCTTTTCTAAGATATTACCCCCCCCCCTAAATTTTAGTCAAATGTTAATGGAAATATATAATTTAAATCTTGATATTGCATGGTAAAACCAAAATTACATGCAAACTAATTGGAATAATGTGTGTGTGAATAGGTTTTGTATGTTAGTTTTCTTCTGCAAAGGAAATTAAACTATTCTGTCAGCAATTTTCTTTTTGAAAACTTGATACAGTTGATTGTTTTCTGCTTTAATGCTGTTTCATTTACTGAAGATCAAGAAATTAAAAATGGGCGTGGGTGATGTAGTAACCATTCAATGATATTTGATCAAAATCTTATTTCATTATCGGTGATCTGTGATAATACTGCTATTATTCATATCACTGCTGAAACTTTAAGACAAAATGATTTTTTTAATGACAACATTTAATAAAATCTATTTCAAGTACCAGATTCTATGAACGATTTGATATGCCAATTTGCGTTACAAAAAACATAAATGCAACATATTTTGAAATTAATGCTTCTGATTTACAGAAAGAACATAAATGCACACATGTGCAAGAGAAATATTGACACTCATTTAAAAGGTATTCACAATTCTCCAATAATGCAGTTATAGTTATTTTTATGGTATTTAGATACAATTTAAAAAACAAATTTTGTTGTGGAATGATCATTTTTCACTGCTGGTTAGTTATTTAATCTCGACACGAACAATTACCTTGAATTAGAATTTAAGTGGCATGATTATTTTTCTTTTCATAAAAATTATAATACCAGAATTCGATTTATTCGTTTCTCAATGCAATTTAAAGTTTGATTATATTTTAGTTGTTTCTTTCATTTAACTGTTATGTTTTTATTGCATTTTCTTTATTTGTGAATAATATATCGTATAACATAATAAAATAATACTTTGATCAAATATTGAATAATTACTACATCACACCCCACCCACCCTTAATTGACCTTCAATAAATACAACTAGTCATTAAAGCAGAAAACACAATAATCATCATCATCATCTTTAGTGAACATCTAGAAAATAATCTGTTGATAATTTTTCTCAATGCTTCAGAAGTTGAGTGATTTTCAGCAACGTGATTCTTAACCGTAAATTCTTTGAGGCTAAAATTTGGCTGCTTGTTTTCTTGTCCAATGTTGGTGTCATGTTTGTGTCAAAGCTTTATAATCTTTCAAGAAGTTGTACGCAATGCCATCATGAGTGAAAACAGTAATGATAAATATGTATTTCCATTGTCTCTTGCATAACTAGCACGTGCTGATAACCGTTTATTATTCCTAATGTCCATAAATGACCTCCCTAATAAAATTGTTTCTGAGATGGGTATATTTGCTGATGACACCACTCTCTATAACAGGCACAAGGGGAAAACAAATGAACACATATATAAGGAAATGGCACAAGCACTAGAGGATGACCTCCAATCTGTAGTGGAATGGGGACAAAAATGGATGGTCATATTCAATGCTGCCAAGACTAAGCTTGTTTCTTTTAATAATTACAAGAAACTTTCTCTACCACGAATAGTTATGGCTAAAGGTACATTACCTGAAAGTATTTCTTTCAAACTTCTCAGCTTAATGTTCACACGGAACACGAGTTGGAACAAATACATTAGGAGCATTGCTAAGGCTGCTGCACGGAAAGTGGCTCTATCCATCATGCTAGAAAGTTCCTTACACCTGAAAGTATCCTGTTCCTCTCCAAGGCCATCCAGGAAATAGTTCAACAGTTGCAGATTTGAATGTGATACTGCAAGACATGAATTATCATTCCTGGTAGATGTTTCATGGTTTTATATTTATCATATTCCTTGCTAGGAAATATTGCTGTTCACTTATAAATTGTTATAGAGTATGTTCATGCATAAGGGCAACCTTTATCTGTACGTGTCCAGGTTTTATGTTTAGAAAACATTGTTTATCTTTCTGAAAGAGATGAACATTTTTTGCCTTGCTCTTTTCTTATTGACAATATGCCTTTTGCATTAGCACAAAACATGCTCTGACAATTAAAATCATATATTGATTTTGCTGTCATATAATTTAACACTAGTTTCATGTTCAGAATTACAATTTCAAACTTTTGTATCTTTGAAATGAATGAATTTTAACCACTTTAGAAGCGTTCTTCTAATTAAAGGACATTTTCAATTTTTATATGTGTTCTGGAATGCAAATTAACAAAAATCATCTTGTTTACACTACTTCTGTGAACTATTTATTTTTAATTTCATTTTCACCCCAAACAAGGCATAGTGCCACTTTGATGTAGGGGGCTACTATCAGGGACATAATTTGCAGGAATACTATGTAGGGAGTTGAGCAGTAAGATGTCTGTTACACTTGAACTTCTGTATGTCAGTACAGTTGGGAAGGCAGAAACCCCGGAAGGGGGTTCCAAAGTCTAGCAGTTCTGGGCAAGAAACTATTAGAATAGAAGGCTTTCTTACATCTAGGGATCTCTACTGTGTAGGGGTGGGATTTTGCTGCTTGTCGAGGTATTTACGCCGAGGGGATACAAGGCATGTAGTTTGTCAGAGCATTCACAATTAAAATACTTGTGGAACAGGCAGAAGGATGCAGCAATTCGTTGCTGGGACATAGGCTGAAGCTTAGACGACAGTTCAGGACCTATCAGGTTGGCAACTCTCTTTTGAACTCTGTCCAGGAGCAAGAGACTAGTAGCAGATGACTAAATGTGACAACAATACTCCATACATGGGCGAATGATGGCCTTGGAGAGGAACAGGATACTTTCAGGTGTAAGAAACTTTCTAGCATGATGGATAGAGCCACTTTCCGTGCAGCAGCCTTAGCAATGCTCCTAATGTATCTGTTCCAACTTGTGTTCCGTGTGAACATTAAGCTGAGAAGTTTGAAAGAAATGCTTTCAGGTAATGTACCTTTAGCCATAACTATTCGTGGTAGAGAAAGTTTCTTGTAATTATTAAAAGAAACAAGCTTAGTCTTGGCAGCATTGAATGTGACTATCCATTTTTGTCCCCATTCCACTACAGATTGGAGGTCATCCTCTAGTGTTTGTGCCATTTCCTTATATATGTGTTCATTTGTTTTCCCCTTGTGCCTGTTATAGAGAGTGGTGTCATCAGCAAATATACCCATCTCAGAAACAATTTTATCAGGGAGGTCATTTATGGACATTAGGAATAATAATGGTCCAAGGGTAGACCCCTGAGGTACTCCCGCATTTATATCATATTGTTTAGATGTGTGACCGTCGAGGACAACCTGAATTCTTTTATTTAAGAAGTATTTTATGTTAAGTATTCATCCAGTGATACCATATGATCTGATTTTCCTGAGTAGACCATCATGCCAAACCATGTTAAAAACCTTAGATATATCTAGGATTACCACTCTACCCTCCTTTGCTTTGTCCAGTGTGTGGTATATACATTCAGAGATTACAGTTAGGATATCTGCTGTAGAATGGGCTTGCCTGAATTCATATTGTTGATCAGTCTAGAGTTTAGCAGCTGTAAGGTAATGGACTAGAGATTGGTTAATTATGGACTCAAATATTTTAGCAAAAAGAAGGAGGAGGCTAATGGGGCAATAATTTAATAGGTTAGTTCTTTCGCCAGAATTCTTGTAAACTGGTACCACAGAAGCAGTTAGTCAGGAAAGCAAGATTCGTTAAGGCATTTGCTGTAAAGTTTGGAGAGGACTGGAGCAACCTCAGCGGAGTATATTTTTAATAGAACAGTGGAGATGAGATTAGGCCTACATACTTTTGAGGTGTCTAGGTTTTTTATGATCTCATGCACCTGAGAAATGGTGATTTTCAGATCATCTAGTGTGGCGTCTGTCCACAAAGGAAAGTCAGGGAGGTAGTGGTTTGCTGGTTCCAACGTGGAGTTTGAGGCAAATGGACTGGCAAGCATGTTACCCTTCTCAGTTGGTATGCACACAACCTCATGATTGTTGGATAGTGGGGGAATTATTGATTGCCCATTATTTACTACACTGTGG
Source organism: Euprymna scolopes (assembly GCF_053919585.1). Classification (NCBI taxonomy): domain Eukaryota; kingdom Metazoa; phylum Mollusca; class Cephalopoda; order Sepiida; family Sepiolidae; genus Euprymna; species Euprymna scolopes. The sequence continues at coordinate 145,054,416 of NC_136491.1, forward strand.
TAGATTTTCCAGGAATCACGGGTTCCTAATTTCTGTGCTTCAATGCATTTTCTGGTGGTTTCGGTATATTACTATTACTACTGATACTGTTATTTAAACGGTTTAATTAACTAAAATGGTAACAATAGTTTTTTTTTACAGATAGGCTAATTAAAAATCGCTACTACAAAAAGATGAAGCATACAATTACAATTTTAATATAAAAAAGAGAAAAAGTGATTTATTTAAGTTGGAGTACAAAATGTATTCTATGAGAAAATGTTCAACATTTGTCAAGTTGAAGAGTTCTCTAAAACGTAAAAAATGATTTCATCAATTTATTTTTTACTCTCACCATGATTAAAGTCTTTGTCTCTACTAATCTAGTTTCAAAATTTCATGACTAAATTCCTCATAGAAGAGCAGTAGCAAACTTTTAAAAAACATTTTTGCCACCAAAGTTGTGAAAATGGTCTGTTAGCAATCTTAACATTTTTTTTATTTAAAACTCCTAAAAAGAACAAATTATTTATTAATCCATTAATCAAAATATATTTATTTTGGAGCAAAATATTGGCATATTGAAGAATTAAGTGTTTTTAAAATATAACTATTTTAGTAGAAAACCCCTCTTATGGTATTGGATATTGCTACTAAATCCGTTACAATTTCAATTTTTTCTGAAATGAATTGGAAAAAAATCAAATTTAACATGTTAATCATATTTTCGATTTGTAAATTCTTTACAGTTGAATGCAAACTGGAATTTTAGGCATTTTGTGTGTGTGAGTGAATTTTACATAAAACAGATTTTCTTAAATATTCCTTCCGATAGTAATAACATCATAATATCATATTCCTTGTCTGCTTCAATTTATTTTTCTCTATTTTTCTGATATTTCTAAAAAAAAAAATATCAGTTATTTTTTGCCATGTAGCTTTGTGTGCTTTTTATTTTTTGTTCTAATTGTGGACCAGATTAATTTGTCTTTCAGTGTCTTTGAATATTTTTGTACTTTGTTTTATTTTGTACTTATGTTTTTCTTCTTGGTTTAGTAGCACTTCAGTAATTTGTAAAACATTTAATCATTAGTTTTTTGTTTTTATAGTACTTCAGTAATTTGTCTATAACAGCAATCTTTTTATCTTTTTTATTTTAGGTATCAACGGCGTACCCAGGTTTGGGGCTAAAGGTATTGTATATTTTTAGGTAGCATTGTTGAATGAATGATTTGTCGTTTTCGATATGTGCACAATTGTTTTGTTTTCATTACGTAACATGGATCCTATAATTTCCAGTTTTATGGATTTGCAATCTTGTTTCTGTTAGTGGCAGTAAAATTTAAACAAAAATCATGTCTGCTTTAACTGTTGTTAGGGTTTAAGTGTTTTTACCATGATCATACAAATAAGCCATTTGGGTTTTCTGTAATATTTCCCTAGTTGCATGTTTGGTAGACTAATTTTATATAAAAAATTGAAGCTTATTTAAAAAAATACGGGCAAATCTTGTATGTACTCCTCATGGAATGAAAATGTTGTATATAACAAAAATCACATGAATTGATCAAGTAGTTTTATTTTCAATTAAGAAAATCGAATTTTATGGTTTTCATCGATAATTAATAAAATTAGCACAGTCCGTGTTTCCCAGCCCACTTGCTTACTCATAAAATTTGATTTTCTTATTTTAAAAAAAAAAAGATCAATTTATGATTTTTTTTTTTTTGAATATGACATCTTCATTCTGTGATGAGTACATACATGACAAAGATGTATTTTTTCTTTTCTTATTAAGTGTAATTCTAAATAAGCATCGAAAAATCTTCTCACAGCATTGTTTATAACCCCCCCCCCCGCTTCCTTGCCACTTTGATTCACTTTTTATATATTCATCATGATCGTAAGTTCTGTCTTTCTTGCTTCTGTTTTATCTTAGATATTTTTTGTTCTTTTAAAATTACATTTTCAATTGACTTGACTGTTTAGTTTTCTTTCATTTGCTTCAAATTTTTTATTTCCAATATTGCCTGCTACTTAAATAGTATTTTGATTTGGGGAAAGTAAAACACCTGTTGATCTTCTAAAACTATAGATTTACAACATAAACATTAAGAAATTAATGAATTCACAGAAAATGAATTTTGGCTATTTTTATTAATAGATGCATTTCAATGTTTTTCTGCCTCAATTCTTATCAGTCTGTATGTCTTTGCTATTGGATAGAAATTTAAGTAGCATAAACTGATATAAAAAAAAAAAATTACAAATACATATTTGCTGCTGCATTTTTTCACAATATTGATTTTTTTTCTTTTCTTTTTTCCCCACCGTTTTTTCCTGTTAATCATCTGGAGATTCAGTAATGAAAACATTTCTTGTCTGACATTACTGTAAAATATTATGATCTGCAAAAACATTCATTAACTAAAGTGAAAGATCATGTTACCAAAATATTTTTAATTTTCTTTTTATTTCAAAAAGTCTTTTATCATCTACTTTTGCAAGATGCAATGATCCATAACTGTTGCGTTATTATCAACACTTGGTTTACACTCAAACATTTTTCAATTCAGAGGCCAACTGTCATGCCAACTCCTCTGAAATTTACAAAATAAATATAAATAATTCTTTCATAGACATAGGAGGCTCTTCATAATGATGGCCATTCTGAGCATGAAACAATAAATAATATTAGACAAGGAGGTTAATAAAGCCAGTACGAGTAATTATTTTTTGCAACTTCCTTGACAACTGCTTGTAAGATGTTGGACTCTGATTCCAAAAGGTACATGAGTTGAATAACCATTTCATCATGTACCAGCTGAGTGGTTGATCTTTAATCATAGAAAGTAATCTGCATATTCTGACTACAACTGTTATAAAATCCAAATGTCTGTCATTTACGAAAGCATTGTCTTGGACAATTACAGAGTGGTGGTGGTGATGGGGCATACTTCTGCATTTAACGCACTGGATTTTCCTAAATGTTGCCTGGGCTCAACTAGTAGCTAACGTAAACTGTTGGAATATAGCGAGTGCTGATTGAGTTGATTACCCAATGGTAAAGCAATAACAAATGAGGTTAGCCAATAAAAATCAAAGTGGATGATTTTTAATAAATTGGAAGAAAAAAAAAATGTAGCTTTTAATCTCACACAAATTTAATCAATTCAAATCTAAACCCTGAAGAAATCTAATTTTTAATCATGCATAAATTTAATCAGCCCCCCCCCCAAATGCTTCTATTTATTTAAAACAAAAATTAAATGAATATTTATTCATAAGACTTGCGATAAGTTATATTTTATTTGATTATCCCCCCCCCCTCACTCTAATTAGTATCTGATAAATGTTAGTTTTTTATTATTTATTTTTTTAAGCTAATTGGCGCTTAGCATATTCTGACAGTTTTTGTCGAGCCTAAGCCAATATAACAGATCTGGTGCATAAATTGCAAAAGTATTAATTGGGGTTTTCCTTTGTTTTTAGATTTATCAACTCTACAGAAATGCGTTGTGTGTAAAAGAAACATCTTTTTGATCAACACCAAGATTGAACTAGGAAACATTTTTGGCATTACTCTCACATAACTGCAGTAGATGAATAGAGGAAGTAAATAATTTATGATAGCATCTCAAAAATTTTTTCTTCGGATTAAGGACTAAATTTCAAACCTGAAACATCGCCATAACCATATTCTTTTGAGTGTCACCGCCAAATCAAGAACTTCTGAACACCATTTCTTACATCTTGAAATAATAATAAAGAGTTCTAAAAATATGAAACTTTTGCAAGAGAAATTAGAAAAAGATGCACATACATATTTCTCTTTGTTGAATTGTTATGCATCTATGTCATCATGCCAAACGTTTTTTTTTTTTTTAATGAATACATTTTACTGTCAGGAATGATGTTAATCTTATAGGAAATAGGGATTTAAACGAAGGTTGTAGAAAATAACCTGCATGCGTGGAAAAAAGCATTGAAGGAAGGCAGTAAAAAGGTTAGATGACTCTTGCAACAGCTTGGTTATTATTGGTATTCCATACGTTATCATATTTCTGTTGGTGATCAAAAGACAAAATATTTATTTTTTAACCCATTCTGAATTGCCTCTCATATCGAAAGTAAAAAGATATGCTTGAAAAAAATGCGATTTTTATTTAAAAATTGTTTATAAACGTCTTGATCGTTGTATATTATTTTTTCTGGACAATAAAGTTAGACTGCAACACAAACGTCATGTATTTAATATGAAAAATGTAATATAGGAAAGTTTTAAAAATCAAATTTCAAGATGCCGTAGTATTGTAGTTCATAATTTTTTTTGTTGAAGAAAATTCTAATGTGAAGTTCAAAAATGTTTCATTTTAAACTTTTAAATAAGGTGAATTTAATTAAATAAGTAAATTATTTTGTTGAAAATGCAATTTAATGGATTTAATTTCTTCACAAAATATTATTAATCTGATTAAAAAAAATAAAACTCAATTTATTGCAAAATAAAAACAAAACAAAAAATTACTGTGTAATTCATGTCAATGTTAGAGTTGAAAAAAATTGCTTTGTGCCAGCAACCTTTCGATTTAAAATTGAATGTGTTATCATTGAACTTTAAAATCAAACCATAGAAAAGTTCAAAGTTAGTGGTTATTGATGTACGAGGGTCGTGCAATAAGTAATGCCCTTGACTCACTTCCCATTACAGTTGAGCAACGACATTTGGCACAGTTATTAGTCTTTCTCTACATAGGAACCACCCAGAGTTATACATTTCTCCCATCGTTGATGCAGCTCTGGGAAGCGTTTTTGTGGAACACCTCAAGTTGGTCCTCCAACCACGACATGACTTCAGAAATGAAGGCTGCATCATCTGGGAAACGTTTTCCTTTCAAAAACAACTTCATGGCTGTGAAGAGGTGAAAGTCAGAGGATGCAAGGTCAGGAGAGTAGGGCGGATGGGGGAGTATTTCATAACCACACGCTCGTGCTTCTGATCTGACGACATGCGAGTTGTGGACTGGAGTGTTGTCCTGCAGGAGGAGGGTACCTTTGCTGATCTTGCCCCACCTCTTGATTTTGATAGCTTCCCTTAATTTCCTCAAAAGTGAAGCATAATAGGCTTCTGTAATTGTGGTACCCTTTGCCAGGAAATCTGTCATCACTGCTCCGTCCTGGTCCCAGAAGACTGTGAGCATGACCTTGCCAGCGGAGGGCTGCACCCTTGCCTTCTTTGGAGGTGGTGAGTCCAAGTGCTTCCACTGCATTGACCGGGCTTTGGTCTCTGGATCATAGTGATGGACCCCGGTTTCATTCCGTGTAATCAGTCTTTTGAAAAACTTTGACTCATCTTCTTGGCACATCTCCAAATTCATCCTCGAGCACTCGGCGCATTCTCACTTCTGGAATGGTGTGAGCAACTTGGGAATCCATCTGGCAGACACCTTATGCATATGCAAATGGTCATGAATGATAGTTTCCACAGACCCTGTACTAATCTTGACATTTTGTGCTATTTGGTGAATAGTAATGCGCCGATCTTCCAAAATGGCTCAACTTGATGGACAGATGCTTCATCAATGGCGGAAGGGGGGGGGGCGACCCGGTCTGGGAGCTGTTTCCACAGACTTCCGGCCATGTTTGAATTCACGATGCCAGCAAGGTCATATGATGGGGCATTATCATCATAAGTTTCTTTCATTTCATCAAAAGTCTCCTGTGGTGTGCGTCCTTTCAAAAAATACAAACACCGAATCACTGTTCGACATTCAACAGGCTTCGTTTCACACCTGACTCAGTTAATAAACCTGTAAAACAGAAACCACAATTAGTTCAGAGCTGTAATTTGCCACATAACCCGTAGAGATATAAATCATTGCATGTGCAAAATTTCAGCTAGATCAGACAACTGAAAGAAAGTGTGTCAGGGGCATTACTTATTGCACACCCATCGTATGTTTTATATTTAATGACTGTAAAAAGGTGAACTATAGTTTGTTGGTATGAATCCATGTTGTGGTTTTAGTGATTGAATAAATGAGAAAAACCCAGTAACAATAAAATATGTATTAACAAAATACATAAAAGTGGGAATTGAACAATATCTTTACTCATGGCAGGACTAATTGTAAACGAATATCCACTTCGCATGTCTGTCATTGACTATACCGCTTCTCATTACTTGGAAGTGACATGGACTAGTTCATTATTCCTAGTTAGGGGTGCATCCCCAACAATGCACTAATCTTATTGTCTTGATTACCTCATAAAAGTTTCTGTAAGTTAAAAGGTGAATCAAACAATTGCATGGAAATGAAATCTATTAAGAAGTATATTTAATGCTTGTTAATGGAATCTATTAAGAAGTATATTTAATGCTTGTTAATGGAATCTATTAAGAAGTATATTATCAAGAAACTTATGATGATAATATTTAATGCTTGTTAATGGAATCTATTAAGTATATTTAATGCTTGTTGATGGAATCTATTAAGAAGTATATTTAATGCTTGTTAATGGAATCTATTAAGTATATTTAATGCTTGTTGATGGAATCTATTAAGAAGTATATTTAATGCTTGTTGATGGAATCTATTAAGAAGTATATTTAATGCTTGTTGATGGAATCTATTAAGAAGTATATTTAATGCTTGTTGATGGAATCTATTAAGAAGTATATTTAATGCTTGTCAATGGAATCTATTAAGTATATTTAATGCTTGTTGATGTAATATATTAAGAAGTATATTTAATGCTTGTTGATGGAATCTATTAAGAAGTATATTTAATGCTTGTTAATGGAATCTATTAAGTATATTTAATGCTTGTTGATGGAATCTATTAAGAAGTATATTTAATGCTTGTTGATGGAATCTATTAAGTATATTTAATGCTTGTTGATGGAATCTATTAAGTATATTTAATGCTTGTTGATGGAATCTATTAAGTATATTTAATGCTTGTTGATGGAATCTATTAAGAAGTATATTTAATGCTTGTTAATGGAATCTATTAAGAAGTATATTTAATGCTTGTTAATGGAATCTATTAAGAAGTATATTTAATGCTTGTTAATGGAATCTATTAAGTATATTTAATGCTTGTTGATGGAATCTATTAAGAAGTATATTTAATGCTTGTTGATGGAATCTATTAAGAAGTATATTTAATGCTTGTTAATGGAATCTATTAAGAAGTATATTTAATGCTTGTTGATGGAATCTATTAAGAAGTATATTTAATGCTTGTTGATGGAATCTATTAAGAAGTATATTTAATGCTTGTTAATGGAATCTATTAAGTATATTTAATGCTTGTTGATGGAATCTATTAAGAAGTATATTTAATGCTTGTTGATGGAATCTATTAAGAAGTATATTTAATGCTTGTTGATGGAATCTATTAAGAAGTATATTTAATGCTTGTTAATGGAATCTATTAAGTATATTTAATGCTTGTTAATGGAATCTATTAAGTATATTTAATGCTTGTTGATGGAATCTATTAAGAAGTATATTTAATGCTTGTTGATGGAATCTATTAAGATGTATATTTAATGCTTGTTGATGGAATCTATTAAGATGTATATTTAATGCTTGTTGATGGAATCTATTAAGATGTATATTTAATGCTTGTTGATGGAATCTATTAAGAAGTATATTTAATGCTTGTTAATGGAAAAGTAGAAGTATATTTAATGCTTGTTAATGGAAAAGTAGAAGTATATTTAATGCTTGTTAATGGAAAAGTAGAAGTATATTTAATGCTTGTTAATGGAAAAGTAGAAGTATATTTAATGCTTGTTAATGGAAAAGTATTTCCTTGTCTTAATTTTTTCATGTCCTGATTTTTCTAGGCTTATTAACATGAACCACATGGCATAACCTTCACGGGACTCAGTGAATAAATTTCCCGCAATCTATTAAGAAGTATATTTAATGCTTGTTAATGGAATCTATTAAGTATATTTAATGCTTGTTAATGGAATCTATTAAGAAGTATATTTAATGCTTGTTAATGGAATCTATTAAGAAGTATATTTAATGCTTGTTAATGGAATCTATTAAGAAGTATATTTAATACTTGTTAATGGAATCTATTAAGAAGTATATTTAATGCTTGTTAATGGAATCTATTAAGAAGTATATTTAATGCTTGTTAATGGAATCTATTAAGAAGTATATTTAATGCTTGTTAATGGAATCTATTAAGAAGTATATTTAATGCTTGTTAATGGAATCTATTAAGAAGTATATTTAATGCTTGTTAATGGAATCTATTAAGAAGTATATTTAATACTTGTTAATGGAATCTATTAAGAAGTATATTTAATGCTTGTTAATGGAATCTATTAAGAAGTATATTTAATGCTTGTTAATGGAATCTATTAAGAAGTATATTTAATGCTTGTTAATGGAATCTATTAAGAAGTATTTTTAATGCTGATAATGGAATATATTAAGAAGTATTTTTAATGCTGATAATGGAATATATGTTCAGCATTTTGTAAGAACAGAGGACGTCATCAATGCAACTTATTGTGGAATAACACCACAGAAGAATAACTATTTGTGATAAGTCAATCTGTTATAAAAGAAGCTGGTATCATATTAATGTTGTTAAAAGTGATCAGTTAGAGAAGTATAAAAGGACAATCACAGATGAGTTATTGACTTGTTAAGAAGGCTTTCTTGCTGTGTCATGATAGATCATGATAGAGCTGACTAATCAATACCATTAAAATATGTTATATTATGAAAGGTATCTAATAATTATTAGCCCACTAACTTAATCATATTTAGACCTTAGGATTCACCTTCGTCTGTTCGTTCCCCAAATTCTCAATAACTAGTCATTACATTTTTCTGAAATTTTACATGAAGTTACAACTACCCAAGGGAGCCAATGTAACATTCTCGAATGTTTGATAAAAATTCTGGTTGCGTCACAAGGAGGTCAAAAGGAATCAGAAATGCCAAAAATAGCACTTTCGGAACATAGAATCTTTTCCGACCATTAGATTTTGCTGAAAATTACTCAAAAGCAAGACCACATGAATATTCATCGTGAACGTAATATTTGATTCTGGGAAAATTCTGGGGCTTGAGCCCTAGTGTGTTTTAGGGGTGAAAAGCACCTTTTCAGGCTAATTTTTATTTTTCTCCTAAAATTCAAGGTATCAGTCAGCTTGTTAATGAAATATGTTATCCATGTTAAGAAATATTATACTTCGCACTTGTATTGTTAGAAATTAATGTTGTGGCAGTGCAGTCTGTCATAGAAATAGCATTGCAAGTTAATCTTGCTAAAAGTATTCTTGTGTAATAGATGGTGATGCAGGATATTTCAATGCGTTTCTTTATATAACAAAAAAAAAAAAATAAATTCATGCGATTTTCCTCTTTAATATTCATCTTTTTGTTGATCTTGATTTTGCATTTTCATGTCTGCAAACTTTTTTTCTTATGATAAATAAATTTTCTGTATTAGAAATTTTTCTTTCACTCAATTTACCCCCCCCCCCAGTCCAAGAGTCACAAGTTCTGTCATGTTTGATATGAGATTGAAGCAAATTTTTATGGCTTGATGACCTTCCTAACACCGATCCCTCGAAAGGGACCGGTATTTTGTCAAGACACCATCTCATCATAGTTCTCTGCTAATTAGAGTAATATATTTATTTCAGTTGTTAATAGGTCATCCACACAACCACACTATTCTCAACTGTACCACACTTTTGTTGGATGCAACAGAAACTACTGCATCCATGTTGATAATAGCATCATCATTATCAGGGTTTAGTCCTCTAGATCTGCTGTGTTCTATCTATTCCTGTGCATATTTATAGCGTTACTTCTATTCACTATGGAAAGAGTGTCACAAATTGCAGCTGCAAAAGGTGCTACTTACACATCACGTAGTACTGGGTGCATGGAGACCAGTTGAGTCAGCTATAGAAAGCCGACTTAAAAAAGTGCCACTCCTCTGCATGACCCCCTTAACTCCAAATTATTTATTAATGTTTTTTTTTTTTTTTAAAATTCAGTAAAATTTAAATTGAATAAAAAAAGGAAAAAATTAAAATGTTAATTTTCAAAAATGTGGCTTCATAAAATTGTTTTTTTCTTCATTGATGAATAAGGGGTTATCTTCTACTTGTTAAAAATACTTTCTTTTTTATGCTGTTGCTGTGATTCAGTTGATTTGTTTGGAGGCTATAATTATGTTACAGTTCAATCTCATTATGTTACTCATGTTTGTTGAATTCTAGAATACATTATGTGATTATCTTTTTAGGCATCTTTTTTCCCATCTTAACTCAAACCTTGAAACGCATTATTACATACATACATATATATATATACTAGCAAAAGTACCCGTCGTTGACTGGGTTAAAAAGCAGCCTACAGAAAATGGACTCTGATTTATTAAAGTACTAGTGGGGGTACCCAGTGTTGCCCGGGTGTTTGCAGGTGTGTATGCTGTTAAATAAAAAAAGAAACGGGGGGGGGGGTGTCGAACCCGAAGCCCTGAGGCGAAGTTTAAAAATAAAATGTGAAAAAAAACATGAACCGTTCAGCCAGCGAGAATGAGTTACTGAAAGATGTTTGAATTTATTTAAGTAAGAACCAAATTGACAGGTGCCCGCACGGAAGTCGTAGAGCGTTACGACGACGTAAGTAATAGCTATTCAGCAAATGAGGTCAATGACCAGGTTTGTTTGTTATAAGCGAAGTAAAAAAAGAAAACATAAAAACGAACGTTAAAACTTAAGCGGGCGGTGGGGGGGGGGGTAATCAAAAATCGAAAAAAAAAAACAAAAAAAACGTAAGGCAAACGAACGATGTTAAATGTAAAAATCGAAAAAACTAAGAAGAAAACAGGAAAACGAACACGTGAAAAATGGCTTAAATAAGCCTATTTCGATATTAAAATTTAAAAAATCGGTGGGTACCCAGGTGTTTTTGGGTGTGTGGTCGGAAGTGGATAAGCGAAGTAAACAAAAAACCCAGAAAAACGAACCTTACGTGAAAAATGGCTTAAATAACGCTGGTTCAATATTTAAATTTAAAAAAGCGGAAAAAAAAGAAGACATCTCCCATCACGATTCGAACCCAAAACGTTTAGATAACGAACCAACGCGCTAACGCGACGTACATGAAATTTAGTGAGTTCAAGTATTTAAAGTAAATCCGGTCATGACGTCATCTGACGCATGCGTAGAACCGGTCATCGTCACGAGAGGACCGTTTTTGTTGACTCCCCTCTGTCAAAAATTGTCGATTTCGGGGTGAAAAAATTAACGTTTTTGGCCAATTTTTTGATATATTTTGTGCGAAGGATGAGGCTTCAATATGATACCGAGTTTGTGAATTTTCGTCATGTCTGTCGAAAGTTTTTAGCGGAAACACATACAAACATACATACACACATTTTCGCTTTTATATTTATAGATCATAGGTTATGAAAAGGAAGGGTTGTAAAGAGATAGCTTCGAATTTGGGGGTATCAAAACCAAAGCAAAATATAATGAAAGTAAAAATAAAATAGATAAACCCCATAATTTATTATACCATACCTATTTACACTGAAACACTTATCACAATATTCTGTGGATCTATATCAAAAAACTTTGTTAAACTTTGTGACATATTTCCATTCTATGGAGGTCATGTGCGAACGAACACCCCATAATTTTATTATACCATATTTCTTCAAACTGAAACATAATTATCAAAGTATACTTACGCAGATAGATATGAAAAGTCTTTATTAAAGTTTGTCTATTTCCATTCTATGGAGGCCAGGCGCGAACGCAGACCCCACAATTTTATTATACCATCCCTATTTAAGTTAAAACATACTTATCAAAGTATTGTTATGTACATCTATATCAAAAACACTTGTAAACGTTTTTTTTTTTTTAAATTTTAAAATTTTGTATTTCCATACTTTGTGGACCAGGCGCAAATGCAGACCCCACAATTTTAATGAACCACAGTTCTGCCAGATCAAACATACCCATTCCTGTGTCTCGATACATCTTCTATCATTATATGTAATCAATTTTTTAAAATAGTCAACCATATAGGAGCGTATTCGTGACCACACACACATATACACACATATTCAGCTTTATATTATAGATACACACACACACACACACACACACACACACACACACACACACAGTAGTAATACCTGCATGGAAAGTATTTTACTTATATCTGACATATAAACAGCCGTTAATGTTAATTATTAATCTAAATGAGTTGATGCTATAAAGATATTTTCTCTCACGACAGTTCACTTGTTTTATTTGTAAGTAAAAACTCTTGTAGGCTCATCTTTCAATTTTTTAGATGAGGATTGATAATTTGGATTATTTGCACGATTATTCTCATGCTGCTAGTGATATTCACAACATTTCAGCCAATGTGACCATTTGACCTTTAGAGGAACTTTTTCAAACTTGGGAACCTTTTAATCATATTTGGCAATCTTTGTTGGATTTGGGAACCTGTGCAAAATTTTTAACTGAAGCCTTTAATTTATGCAAGTAGATTTGTTCTTATTCCATCAACCATGACCAAGTAGAAACTTGTTATTCATAATTATTTTTGCACTTATAGTAACAATTTTATCTATATATCTATAAAAGTGAAAGTGTCTGTCTGTGTGTCTGTGTACATTTTCCTATGGAATAACTCTGTCAATTTTCAGTCTGCAGACTCGAAATTTGATATGCAGGCTACTGAGGTTTGGGAAAATCTTTTTAATCCGTTTTTGGCCAGAAATTTGGCTGTTAAGGGGTCAAAGTTCAACGATTTGACCTTTGAGAACTCTACCAAACTCCTCTGCCAATTTTGGGTATAAACACTTGAAATTTTAGATGTAGGTTCCTTGGACATGGATCTAACTAAATAACTTGATTTGAGCCTTAAACAAATGTTAAGGGGTCATAATAGGAGTCAAAGTTAAAAAAAATTTTTACCTCTGCGGTCTCTACCAAATTACTCAGACAATTTCTGGTCTCAACATTTGAAATTTTACATAAAAAGTATTCAGATATAGGGCAAGCATTTTAATCCGTTTGGGTTGAAAATTTAAGCTTCCGAGAGGTCAAAGTTCAAAAGATTTGACCTTTGCGGTGTCTAGCAAACTTCTCACAGAATTTTGGGTAAAATTTACACATAACGAGTATTCAGACAGGCGACAAGCATTTCAATCAGTTTTAGGGCGAAAATTTGGCTGCCAAAATGTCAAAGTTGAAATAATTGACCTTTGCCGATTCTACGAAATTTCTCCGCTAATTTTGGGTCTAAAGACTTGAAATTTTAGATGTAGGTAACTTGGACATGGGTAAAACTTTATATTTTTATTTAAGACCAAAATAATTAATGTTAAGGGGTAAAAATTGGCATCCAATTTATAAAAAATTTACCTCCGTGGTCTCTATGAAATTACTCAGACAATTTTGGGTCTAAAATAGTTGAAATCTTACATAAAGTTTATTCACACGTAGGGTAAGTTATAAAGTGTATTCACACGTAGGGCAAGTTATAAAGTGTATTCACACGTAGGGCAAGTTATAAAGTGTATTCACACGTAGGGCAAGTTATAAAGTGTATTCACACGTAGGGCAAGTTATAAAGTGTATTCACACGTAGGGCAAGTTATAAAGTGTATTCACACGTAGGGCAAGTTATAAAGTGTATTCACACGTAGGGCAAGTTATAAAGTGTATTCACACGTAGGGCAAGTTATAAAGTGTATTCACACGTAGGGCAAGTTATAAAGTGTATTCACACGTAGGGCAAGTTATAAAGTGTATTCACACGTAGGGCAAGTTATAAAGTGTATTCACACGTAGGGCAAGTTATAAAGTGTATTCACACGTAGGGCAAGTTATAAAGTGTATTCACACGTAGGGCAAGTTATAAAGTGTATTCACACGTAGGGCAAGTTATAAAGTGTATTCACACGTAGGGCAAGTTATAAAGTGTATTCACACGTAGGGCAAGTTATAAAGTGTATTCACACGTAGGGCAAGTTATAAAGTGTATTCACACGTAGGGCAAGTTATAAAGTGTATTCACACGTAGGGCAAGTTATAAAGTGTATTCACACGTAGGGCAAGTTATAAAGTGTATTCACACGTAGGGCAAGTTATAAAGTGTATTCACACGTAGGGCAAGTTATAAAGTGTATTCACACGTAGGGCAAGTTATAAAGTGTATTCACACGTAGGGCAAGTTATAAAGTGTATTCACACGTAGGGCAAGTTATAAAGTGTATTCACACGTAGGGCAAGTTATAAAGTGTATTCACACGTAGGGCAAGTTATAAAGTGTATTCACACGTAGGGCAAGTTATAAAGTGTATTCACACGTAGGGCAAGTTATAAAGTGTATTCACACGTAGGGCAAGTTATAAAGTGTATTCACACGTAGGGCAAGTTATAAAGTGTATTCACACGTAGGGCAAGTTATAAAGTGTATTCACACGTAGGGCAAGTTATAAAGTGTATTCACACGTAGGGCAAGTTATAAAGTGTATTCACACGTAGGGCAAGTTATAAAGTGTATTCACACGTAGGGCAAGTTATAAAGTGTATTCACACGTAGGGCAAGTTATAAAGTGTATTCACACGTAGGGCAAGTTATAAAGTGTATTCACACGTAGGGCAAGTTATAAAGTGTATTCACACGTAGGGCAAGTTATAAAGTGTATTCACACGTAGGGCAAGTTATAAAGTGTATTCACACGTAGGGCAAGTTATAAAGTGTATTCACACGTAGGGCAAGTTATAAAGTGTATTCACACGTAGGGCAAGTTATGAACAGTACATAGAGCCCGAGCAAAGCTGGGATGAATTGCTAGGTTTTCATAAAATTGTAATTTGCTATAATTTTGCCCTTTAAAAAAAATTTTTGAAACTTAATACAGAAAACTATAAATCTTCCAGCATGCACATTCCTTTCTGCTTATCTTTTAAATGATTCTGCAATTCTATAATTCTAATTATGCTTCTTCTATTTAAAGAAAAACAACTTTTTATTCATTGTACATACTAAAACATCACTTTGCTTTTGTTAGATTTGCATATATTAATGATTTCAAAATAATTCTTAGGGATCATAATGCATGTAGATGTTTATATGCTAACAAATGAATTAATGATAGCAAAATAATATTCTCATTGATTTTTTTTTATATATCAACTTGTCTGAAGCAATTTTTATGCTTCAACTTGTCTGAAGCAATTTTTTAATCAATATTCATTCTAAAATATGTGTCACTTTGTAAAATTGGCATTATTCCCTGAAGACACGCTCTGAAAATAGAAATTAGGTTGTCATTAAATGAAATTTCTTGTTTTTTTTTTATACTTTGTCATTTTATTACAAGCAAGTTAATATCTTCAAAAGCATAATATATAATTGCACACAAATGTATGCAATGGAAAATTTAAGTGTTTATTAATTTTATAGTTTGTAAAACTAGGTTGTATTTTGTTTCTTTACAAATGTGTTTTAAAATTGACATTTTTGAAATTGTTCAGCAGTATTTATATTTTTATTCTATGCAGGTCTTATATTATTGTAAAACTCAAATAGATGAATATAAATAAAAACTAATTCTTCAAGTAAATTTATATTTGTTATCCAAAAAGTTTAAAGTCGAATGCAAACATGTAATGTGGAATACTAAAACAAAGAAAATTAATTTCTTATATAAAAAATCATATTGGCTTAATAGTATATGCAACAAATATTTTTAGTTTTGGTTTAGGATTATACATGAACCATAATTTTTTTTTTTAGCTGATTTCCTATAAAATTAATTCTTGCTGTAAATCAATGTATAGGTAATGAAACAAATTGAAAATGACATTTTCTACCTTGAATGCAATAATGGGGGAGGAACGTGGTGAGACAACACCTACGGATGGCAGTGATTGCTGAGAATGCAGTTAGGAGATTCGAAGTTCGTATCCATTACGATTACCACCTGACGAAGGCCAGAGGAATAGTTAGCCGAAACGTCGTGAAACAACAACCAATAAAAATGAAAAAAAAAACTAATAAAGATGAGAATAATAGTCCGAAACAAAATTAATATATATAATGCTCATCTCAAAAATGAATTCTAATTAAGGAATAATATACAATGGGGGAGGAGTAATAAAGAAATTAGATCGAAACTGATAAATGGAAAATTATAATCCAACCTCCCACCAACATTTTGTGTGATTACAAAAAAAAAAGAAGAAAAATCAATATTGTAATATTAAGCATTCACAAAATTTCCAGTGTTATGTTTTTGTTTTTTTTTCTTTTAATATTGGTATGGGAATATAAAAATTTTTTTAAAAAATTCTAATTTTTAAAGATTTTTCAAAAACTTCTGTTTCATCTTTGTTCGTACAAAACCTACATATGTATATTTATAAAAAAATCTGTCAACATTAAATATGGTTTATTGTCATAGATTGTGTTGAATGTTTGTCATATGTTTGGGAAAATTCTTTTTTTAAAATGACTCCCCCTTCCCCATAACCATCGTTTCCTACAAATTGTGTCATTGTAGAAACGTTAGTAGTGTCTGGGTGTGGAAAAAAAACATCCATAAAGAAAAAGTTTGTTACTCTGGAAAAAAAAAAAAAAAAAAAAAAAACTTAGTAAAAATCGTTTTATTTTTAAAAGCAAAGATACCCACGCATTACACAAAACTTTGACCTTGAAAAATGATGTGCATCCTCCTTAGATTGGAAACTATCATCATACCAAATTTGATCATGATTTGTCCAGTGGTGTGGACTGTAGGGAAAGTTGTACACACAGATGCTACTACTTTATATATATATATATATATATATATATATATATATATATATATATGAAAGAGAGAGAAATGATCTTGTGTGTTTGTGAGGAACGGTCTCTATCAAACCTCTGTCAATTTTTGGTCTACAGGCTTGCAATATATAGGATTTGAACCTGTGGCACAAATTCGATTTGGTTTATAACTAGTTAAAATAGCTGCTAACAGGTCAAAATTGAAACAAATTTAAACATAACTTCAAGTGCTCTTGTATGCATATACAAATATGCATTTTAGGTTAAACATTATTTTGAACTTTTTATATGCATATGGATGTGGCTCAGAGGGTAACAAATAAGGCTGGACAGTTACACATTTGGATTCTCACTGATGGCACCAAAGTTATTTTTTTTTTTAATTTTGAAATCATTATTATATATGGGATACAATATAATAATCAATAGAGTATTGGCTCTGTAATAATAAATATAAAATCTGTATGAATTAAGATATCATATTTAAGTGTAATTACGATCGGGCCACACCGGGCGGACACTACTAATATAATAATCAATAGAGGATTGGCTTTATAATAATAAATATAAAACCTGCATAAATTAAAATATCATTTAAGCATATCTTTTTGATGCCAAGTTGCCTGCTAGAGTGTATATGTGTATATATAATATATATATATATATATATACATACATATATATATACACAAACCAATCAATTCCAAGCATGAAAAAACTGATATAGATAAACTGCAGTCAAGATGGCATTTTTCTTTAAGAAAGAATGCAACGTGACGATTGTGATCCGTTGTGAATGAATAATAAAATCCTTCCATTATCCTTAAAAATATAGCAGTTAAAATGAATAATATATACTTGGTAGTATGTGATAGAAACAAGGTTGGAAGTTGATGTTAGAAGGAATAATACTTTACACAGCATTTTGCATACAATTAATTTTAAGAATGTTTATTGTAAACAAATGTGTCTGTTTATCGAAGAGCTGAAAAAGATTGTGAAATGTCTTTTAGTAATGTGATATGCAAAAGAAGCTTTTTAATTTATTAAAATGGATTATAGCCAGAATAAGTATTTTTTTAAAAAGGAACTAAAGCGAATGGCAATTTGTTATTGTAAAGAACACTATTGATGAAAAAAACTATAAATTGGCTAGACAAAATAAATTTAGATTTGTCAGATGCAATATTACCTAACTTTGAGAAATAGACCAACTTTATTTTGTTAGGAAATTACTTGAAGCTACAACTTAAGTAAAAAGAAAAATATGAATATTTTTAATAGTACATAAATACTATTAGTTTGAAAGTTTATTTTCCTTTGCGTAATCGACACCTACACCTGTAGGTTACTAGAATCAAAATCTAATCTTTGTTATGCCATATTTAAGTATTTCAATCCATTGTTGTCCAATTTGAAAAACCCAAGTGATTTTATTCTCAAATTTGTGCTATTTGAGAAATTTTCTGGATTATTGCTAGAATATCTTAAACAGTTTTCAAATCTTGCACTTATTCTTTGCTTTCTCTTCTTTCAACCATAACTAGTCTTTATCGGTTTTTCACCCAATAAAATATTGGTTTTAATTAGATCACTTGATATTGACACTTGAGGTCTGTTGCTACTTGATATTAAGATGTTTATCAGTTTCTAGTCATGCATTTTTCATTTTTTCTCATTGGTTTCCTGTTATTTCTTATTTATTCTTGAAGAAATTCGCACTTGCATTCAATCTACAGCAATCAAGCCATTTTCATGTTCATGGCTTTTATTAGATTAAACATTTGGGGTTCACTTTTTATTTGCTGCTTTCTTTACAGCAGATGCCATAAAACACGATAACATTCGTTGCATGCTTCTCGCCATATTCGCTAACAAGAGAGTGCACCAATCTTTTACATTTTTCAGGTTTCTGAATTTTTTAGATAAAGATTGATTTTTTTTTAATATTTCGATTCTTAGGACTTAAATCTTGATGTTCCCACTTTCGGTGGAAGCAACCTTTGATCTTCTTCAGGTGTATCGTGTCGAACTTGGGAATTTGCATGAAATTTCAGATTTATTTAATCCATGGGGATAGCATACTCTCATTCTGTCACCCATGACTGGGTAGAAGTTCTAAGTAACTCACAGTTGTATTTTTGAGTATCACCTGCACTGAGGATTGAACCTTCAATCCCCAGAAGAGTGTAACTTTACAACTGAATTTTACCAGGCACCTTATCCACTATGCCACTGGTCCTTGTGGGTTTGACAGAAATATTCCAAAGTTCAATAAGATATATCTAAAGAAAGTTAGAGGTTACATCGACCAAAACATTGTAAAAATAACACCCAAAATGAGAACAGTAGCCCAAAGAATCCAAATAATATTAGGGGTCCTGGATATGACCTTAAACTATATCTGATGGTGAGGCCCCAGCTTGCGGGCTCTGGGAAGTGTGGAGCCACCCTTTAATTGCCATTGCTCCCAGGTCCACTCTGACCCGGAGTGGTAGTACCTGTTAAGGTCCCAACTATGGGTTAAATAGAAACTGACTTGCAAACAACAAATATATTCTATTAAAAAATTTTCAAAATCACCGGATTTGGCATTAAATAACCTGAAAAGGGTTGCCATAAAACAAAAACAACCAACCAACCAAATAATATTAATCTCATTTTTCAATCTGTTGATATGCTTTATCAATTGACCATTTTTTAACAAGATTTCTTGATGCCTGTGTTTCTTTTAATTTGATAATTTTTCTATTTCAATATCGAAAACTGTTTTGATTTTCTTGTATGATTTTGAATACTATTTTCTCTGCATTTGTGCAGGATTAGCATATCATAAAAGAACATCACTAATCATGTCAACAAATTCTCTTTTGTTTTACATGCCGTCCTCCTTTTCTCATTTCCTCTTTTCCATAATATACTCGTAGGTGTACATACTCAGTATTTTCTGGAAGTATTGTTATCATAGTTTTTGTTTTGCATTTGTTTTCTTACCAACTCTGAAAATTAACTCGATGTTTGAACTCTGCAAATCCTATGCAAAAGAAGTAGCTAATGAAATGAAAATTTGGTAAACTTAGGAATGCACCATATGCATTTTATTTTAAACACACATCAATTTCCTAAGGATGAGACGTTGATGAGTCGTTTACCGTCAAACACATATCCATGTACTCCAAAAAAAAAAAAGAGTTTTTTTTTTTTTAAATAAGAGTAAACCAATTTAATTCTAAATCAATTCAGCTGATGAAAATAGGAATTTATAATGTCTTGGTGTTTTGTTTGAAAATGTTTAGAAAGTTAATGTACACAGAAGAACTGTGTTTCATCATCCGCAGAGTATATTTGGTGAACACGTAAGCTTAAAAAACATGTGACAATGACAAAATATTATGGTAAAAAAAAAAAAAAATAGAAAATAAAAACAAATGAAATAAATGTGAATTTATAAGATGTATATTTAAAGATACACGCAAACAAAGAATTTCAAAGGAAAATTTCAGCATCTGTGACTCATTCAGTAAACGAAGGATGTATGTGAAATTGTCATGACCATTTTTAATAACGAATAAGCTAAGGTTATTTGTAGTCAATTTTTTTTCATTATTTGATTTCCATTGACAAGATATGAATGTACTCTTTATATTTCTCCTGTCGATGTCTAAAAAGTTATTGGCACTGTATCAACAATAGAAAGGATAATTTAAAATTTTTTTAAATAATTACACATTGTGAAAGGTTGTTTTCATATTTTTTAAGAGTTGAGTATGACAATGATAGTCTATTTGTGATAAAGAAATTCTATTGCATTTTGTGCTTAAAAAATAATCTATGTCCATGATATTAACATGCCTGGAAGTTAGAATGAAGAATATTTATTCATCCAGTATTATAATAAACAATTATAACAATTAGTTTAATTGTAAAAATTAGCAGTGAAATGTTGAAACTTTATTTTTTTTTTATTAAAGGCAGTAGTTCACATTTTTGTTTTAGCGAAATGAATAAAGTCTAGTGGTATTCTTAGCCAGAATAAGTATTTTTAGAGAAAAAAAAATACAGAATCTGATACAGTTGTGGATGAAAAGAAAAATAGACTAATCTGAATCCTATATCATAGGGATTGCTATTTAAATTTGACTTTGAAAATTTGACAAAATAATTTGTTAGATTTATTTTACCACAATTTTTCTTAAATTTTCACGTTTTTGTGTATTGAACCAAACAATTTATTTATTCAACTGTGTCTAATTTGACATTTGTCATTCACACACATGAACACGTTAAATTCTGCATTTTGCTTAGAAAATACACCAACTTGTGTTTAGCATCATATTCAGTTTAACATCTTTTTTGGGTGGTTTTTAAGAATTTACTGACAAACTAACCTGTCTCTGGCCAGATTTTCTCCCTTTTTTCTCTTAAATTCTTATCACTTTCTATATTTTCCTTTTACTGTCAACTGATTTTTTTTTTTTTTTTTTTATTTTTTATTTTATTCAATTTTCACCCCAAACAAGGCACAGTGCCACTTTGAAGCAGGGGGCTACTATTAGGGAATTAATTAGCGGGGTCATTATGAAGGGAGAAGAGTAGAAAGATGTTTGTTAACATTACACTTGAACTTCTGCATATCATTGCAGTTGGGAAAGCAGAATCCCGGAAGGGAGTTCCAAAGACCCGCAGTTCTGGGGAAGAAACTATTGGAGTAAAAGGCTTTCTTGCACCTAGGGATCTCCACTGTAAAGGGATGAGACTTAGTAGCTTGTCGGGTTTGTCGGGGGTAGTTACGTCGGGGAGGTACAAGTGTTTGCAGTTCGTCAGAGCATTCACCATTAAAGTATTTGTAGAACAGGCAGAGGGATGCAACATCTCGTCGATGGGACAGAGGTTGAAGCCCAGATGACAGTTCAGGACCTATCAGGTTTGCGACTCGTTTTTGAACCCTGTCCAGGAGCGAGAGACAAGCAGCAGATGCACCAGCCCAGATGTGACAACAGTACTCCATACATGGGCGAATGGTTGCCTTATAGAGGTATAGGATACTGGCAGGCGTAAGTAGTTTTCTAGCACGGTAGAGGGAGCCAACCTTCCTTGCAGCGGTCCTGGCAATGCTCTCAATGTATTTATTCCAGTTCATATTCCCTGTAAACGTTAGGCCGAGGAGTTTAAAAGAAGTACTTTCAGGCAATGTGTTCTTGGCCATTGCTATTGGTGGTAGAGAAGGTTTCTTGTAGTTATTGAAGGAAACAAGCTTAGTCTTAGCAGCATTGAATGAGACCAACCATTTTTGTCCCCATTCCACTACGGATTGGAGGTCATCCTCTAGTGTTTCTGCCATTTTCTTGGATATGTGTTCATTTGTTTTCCCCTCATATCTGTTATAGAGAGTGGTGTCATCGGCAAATATACCCATCTCCGAAACAATATTATCAGGGAGGTCGTTTATGAATATCAGGAACAATAGAGGTCCAAGGATAGACCCCTGAGGCACTCCCGCATTTATGTCATATTGTTTGGATGTACGTCCGTCGAGGACAACTTTGATTTTTCTATTACTTAAGAAGGATTTAATTACGTTATGAATTCTTCCAGTGATTCCATATGATCTAATTTTCCTTAGAAGACCATCGTGCCATACCCTGTCAAAAGCCTTAGATATATCAAGGGCCACCGCTCTACCCTCCCCTGTTTTATCCAATGAACGGTATATACGTTCAGAAACTACAGTTAAGATATCTGCTGTTGAACGGGCTTGCCTGAATCCATATTGTTTGTCAGTCAAGAGTTTAGCAGCTGTTAGGTGCTGGACTAGGGCTTTATTAACTAAGGACTCAAATATTTTGGCGAAAAGCGGGAGGAGGCTAATGGGGCGATAATTTAGTGGGTCAGTTCTTTCACCAGAATTCTTGAAGACTGGTACCACAGAGGCGGTTTTCCAGCAGTCGGGAAAACAAGATTCGTTAAGGCATTTATTGTAAAGTTTGGACAGAACTGGAGCAACCTTGGCAGAGCATTTTTTTAATAGCACAGCCGGGATGAGATCTGGTCCACATGCTTTAGAGGTGTCTAGGTTTTTTATAATAGCATGTACCTGAGAAGGGGTGATTTTCAAGTCGTCAAGTGTGGCGTCTGTTCGCAGAGGAAAATCAGGGAGTGAGTGGTGTACCGAGTTCAGTGTGGAGTTTGAGGCAAACCGACTGGCAAGCAGATTAGCCTTGTCAGTTGCCGTGCAAGCAACCTCATGATTGTTTGTTAGTGGGGGAATAATTGACTGTCCATTATTAACTACGCTGTTGTAGATTTTCCAAAAATCCCGGGTTCCTAATTTCTGTGCTTCGATGCGCTTTCTGGTGGTTTCAGAGTAATCTGACTTAGCTGTGTCTATCACTCTCTTACAATTATTTCTAGCTTCTATAAACTTCTGTTTATTTGAGCTGGACTTATGTCGGTTGAATCTGCGGAACGCATGCTGCCTTTGACAAATGGCAGCTGCACAAGCAGAAGTAAACCATTGGGGGGAGTGGGGCTTGCTATAGTATTTCCGTGCGGGAACATGTGCTTCAATAGCAGTTTTGAACCATTCAGTTGTCTCATTTGCACACTGTTCCGCTGGAAGAGTAAAGATATTTTGCCATGGGGCATCTCTGATGAGCTCCCTGATGGCTTCCCAATCAGCCTTTTTGTAATACCTCGTTGTTTTGAGTAGTGGGTCTTCAGTTTTAGGGCGAGAATTTAGGCTGATTTCTACCATTATCACAGCGTGATCAGCATTCCCGAGTGGGCTATGGGCATTTGTTGTACAGTCATTGGGAACTGTTGTCAGAAAGAGATCTAGAAGCGAGGCATGTTGATCGTGCTGGTCTGGGAAACGTGTCGGAAATGTAACCATCTGAGATAGGGAATGAGATATAGAGAAGCTATATGTGGCGCTACCAGCTACGTCTGTGTGATTTGAGAATCCTAGCCAGTTACTGTGGTGGAGATTGAAGTCACCAAATACATGTATTTGTGCGCTAGTATCGAGGGAGAGTGCTATATCTATGCTGTCTGAGACTTTGTTTATTAGGGTACAGTCTTGGTTTGAGGGAGAGCGGTAGAGAAAATATAAGTAGCTAATATTGTGTTGCATATTTAGTCTGAAGCACATAAAGGCCTGGCCCTCTGATTCTAGTTTTATTTCTCTAGTTAGGGGGAGGGTGTTTCGAATATAGACTCCAAGTCCATGCATATGTCTGTCCGAGTCCTTACGGTAGAGTGGGAGATAACCAGGCATGTTAAAGTGGTTAGAGGGTATGGAGGAGTGAAGGTTAGTTTCACTTAATGCTAAGATATCCGGGGTGTTTACAAGGAGAAATGACTCAACATCATCTAAGTTAGTTCTAAGCCCGCGGATATTAGTAAATGCAAGCCTCAAGGGAGGAGGCAGGTTGGTTTTCTTTGAGTTTGGTCCTGGTTTAAACGTAACTTTTGCTTGAGCTGTCATTTCATTTTATTTTATTTAAAAGTTTCAGTTAGGGTGGATGAGTGAGGGGATGCTGGACAAGTAGTTGTGCAGAATACCAGACATGCAATACAATTAGACCATCAGCTGTCCTCACCCACAGGATTGTGGCCTCAGGAAAGCCCACCGGGGATGAGTGCAGGGTCCCTTTCCATGCGCGACATGGCACTACAAACATCCCGATATTTTACAACTGTTGATGGAGCAGCCGCTCTAAGCGCTACCGAAGAGTTAGGGCTCCTGTACTATCAGTCGGAAACAGCAGCCAGGAACTGTCAATCCGGTACCCTCAATCCATTAGGCAAAGCCAGCCCAGTCCAACTGCACTGACATATATGGCACTGAAGCACCCCACTGTGTCCAGTTTAGGGGGATGGGATGTGGCAGGAGTGGGGAAAAGCGGCGTTCATTACCCTAGTCAGGAAACAAGGTCAACCACTGGGTGATTCAAGCGAGTCCCTGTGATAGTACCTCTACGCCTGGCCAATAGGCAAAGAAGGAGTATGAAAGCCGAGCGATAGACAGAGTCTATCTCCTCCTTAAGCAGTTTAGGTTTGCCAACCGGTGATTTGTTTGAGTCACCAGCTCTAGGAAGGTTGTCGTCCAGGACTGAAGAGACCTCCCTCCCCTAGGTTTAGTTTCAGAGTTTTCCTTCTCCTAGACGGATGGCCTGGGAAGACCTACGGGTCCATCAGCTCCGAGGGGGTTCGCCCCGCGCCTGGGTCCTAATCCAGGTATTTCTGCGACCCCGCATGGGTAGTTAATATTTATTGGTTATTTAGGTTAATATCTCCTGGAAAATCGGGCATTTAGGTTAGCTTCTACAGAAGATTTTCACTCCTCAAGTGTGGTTTAAAAAGGGCATTATTATGCTGTCCATTTTCATTTATACTGAGAGAGGGCATACGTAAAAATTCATGCAGTGGAAGCAGTTAAATTTGCTACAGTATTGGATCGAGAGAGTCGAGTTGATGTATGGTTAGATATAGTTTTGTAAGTTTAGCAATGTATGGTTAGATATGGTTTAGTAGGTTTAGGAATGTATGGTTAGATATGGTTTAGTAGGTTTAGGAATTAGGATAAAGTGCTAGAGTATGATCTACTTTCTATTAGAAATTCTGATTTGGTGCCCAAACCGGACATTTAGTAAGACTGAAAGATTAGATATGTTCAGTATAGAGACAAGAGAACATTTGATATGGAGTACAGTTATACCTGATAGATATAGGTTATTGCATATTCTGTAAGTATAGTAAAAGTATAGATGGATGGATAAGTAGTATTGTATACGAATGCATGGAATTTTAGACAATTTGAGTAAGTTGCCTTTAGACTACAACTAAGGAGAATGACTTCGCCTTTCTCTTAATATCCGGAAGTTTTTATTTCAATGAGTACCGGTTTAGTTTGTGTAATAATTATTGCAATACTATCTCTTAATAAAGAGATATTAACGGTTACTGTTCATTATAGATTACTTTAAGTCAATGTATTGGACTAAGGCTAGTAAGTATTTACTTAGAAGCTTGGTTATGGGTTGGGAGTTATAATCGGGAGCATGCCTAGGAAATTTTAGGTGTTAATGGGTATCGATTTGCGAGTTTGTTAAGGTCAAGGGCGGAGAGCAAGGACCCATCTAAGTTACGTGAGACGGATTTGTTTAGTGTCAACTTAGGAAGTAGAGCAGATTTGATTTGTTAGTGATCAGGAGAAAGAGAATTTAAGTAAAAAATAATAAGGTTTGTCATGCAAAACAGACAAGGCAGTCATCTTTTGCTACCTCAGTTGATTTAGATTTACTAACCTTACCATTCTCACCCATTGTCGTTAAAATCATAACATAGCTTCAGACTTAAGATAAACAGCAAATGATTTTTTTAATTTGTTTTTTAGTTTCCCCATTTAAACTCTTTTCCTTATGCATTTTGCTTTTATAGTTTATAATGTTTAAGACATTTAAATCTCAACTTATCTACATGCATATTTTAGAATATATTCTTTGCACTTTGTAATTTTTTTAAATAATAAAATGGGAAACTAAATATCATAGTGTTCTTTCTGGCTATTTGATATAAAGAACAGCCTATTAAACATTTCTTATACTATTATGGCCCCCCCCCCCAAAAAAAAATTGCAACCTTTGAATATTATAACTTTAAGTGCACATCCTATATAAGTGGAAAGAATCTGTTTGATTTCATAGTGAAATGATGCAATATATGCAATGTGCATAGGACTATATTTTCATGGTTCAAATATTCCCCACGAAGTAAAACCTGTTGAATAATACACACATAACGTATGAATGGCAAAAGCAAGCATAAAAGTGATTTTCCCTACGTGGAAATTTTATAAGCTCCACTCTCCCCAATGGTTCACTGGATGTATGCTGCTGTTATTACACATAGGTAGCAAGCACCCCACCAATTCACCCACCATAGATCAGCTACAAATAGACAAAAATTCATAGCATCAAGAAATCATTGTGAAAGCTGCAGTTAAAAGTAGATATACAAAGATTACCCCAGAGTTGCAGAAATTAGGAACTCATGATTTGTAAAAAGCTATGATAGTGTGATGGAATAATTCCCCTCACTAACCAAACAGTATAATGTCGCTTGCATGACAATGGATACAGCTGAATTCTTGCCTAGTGGTTCATCTTAAACTCCATTTTGGCCTACACAGATCATTCTCCCAATTTTCTGACTACAAATAGAAATATTGCAATCTTCTGTTTTGCAAATACTTCAACAGAATGTGCACTGATGAACTTAACATACTCGATCCAACAAGTGGCAAAATCATACTCTTCACTGCAGACGTTGCCAGATACTGAAGACTTTCTACTTTAATAGATTCTTTCCTTAAATCGTTTGCCTTTGGAACTCCCTTCTCTGCTGCTTGTTTCTCTGAATGTACTATCATGCACAAAATTTAAATATGTGAGCAAGTATCTCTCTCTGCACTACTCCTCACTTGAACTTATAATTCTGAACCCTAATTCACACTCATACCATTCATCTCAGTAGTAGTGCGCATTTCTTGGGCTGAATAAAAGTAATGAAAAACAAAAAACAAACAAAAAACATTATCATATTCAAAATAATATGATAACCAGTAAAAAAAATAGTTTTGTTTAATGACTTATAAAACTGGAAAATGATTGAGTAGACAAAAGCATTTAAGTTAAGCTATCATGGCACTGTTAGTTCGATACATGGAATGCAGAAAAAACCCCAAAAAACCTTCACTTGCCAAGTTCAAAATTCTGCAAAATTAGCAACTATACCAAAATTAAGTCAAATACAACTAGAGATCACTGTTGTTAATCGAACGAGAATAGCAGATTGAATTCTGTAAATGTTGGAAATGATTAGTGAGGTCGTTTCAATGCAAAGAAAATGCCAAGATTTATTTGTAAAGAGCAAAAAAAAAAAAAAAAAAATTTTTTATCTTCTTCCCATTATCGAGTGAAACACATCGATCAAAATGCCATCAAGCATTTATTTCAGTTGTGTTGTGTGCATTGAAGAATGGTGACCTACAGACAAATGTGCACAGCTTTTCATAACTGGTATGTATTTTATGTGTCTTCATTATTGACGGGTGAATATGGTTTTCTTGTCTGTAGAAGCCAAATTACTCTTTGTGCTTCCATTGTCTATACTTGTCAATATTATCACCCATGCTTGACTGATTTGCCCCATAATCTATGTAATCTTAGAAACTACTTATCTACAAAAATGAAATGGTGTTTCTACGCAAACGCATACACGCACATAGCAACACGTTTAAGTGCCTGCTTGATTATCAGTTTCTTCAGTATTTATCACACACACCAGGAGCTACACTCATTTTCTCTCTCCACTCTACCACTCTGCATGATTGAATGCTACATCAGGATGAAATCTGGTTCTGTAAATATCTTGGTATAAAATATTCAACCACTTTTGTTACAGCTGTTCTCTTGGTGTTTTCTTACGGCTCTCCATCTTGAATCTCTCTTTTATGATGATGTTAGTTGCACACAGTATTTGTCAGTACCAATGCTGGTTTGAAATTGACATAATGACGTAATGCTGATGAATATTGGCATGTGAAACATAGTTGAATCTGGTCAGACCAGAATTCCAGTGCAACATTTTCATCTAACTGCCTTTTTCATATTTGCTCTGCTTCATTTATCAAATGAAACTTAGAATTACCAATTTTAAATAATCTCTTCTCCACACACACTTTAAAAATTTTTTTTCTTCACCAGCACGACTAAGTATGGCTGTGGAACATACAATTTGCTATTACTATATGCTTTCGACACATTTTGTAACATTTAAATTTTTTTTGTTTTTATATTTGCATTCGTCATCTCGCAGATTCTTTAGTTTACTCTTTCTCATTCCTTGTTATTCTAATTATGGTGACTTTAGATTTTGAAATATTTTTTCTTCTGTTCAAATTATAGCCATTGCCAGGATTTTGGTTGCTTGAATCTCCGACAATATGTAATATATCATTTCTTGTGCTGAAGAGGAGATTCACATTTTCGTTGATATAAGGCCATTTAGTTAACTTTGAATTACATTTTTCTTATGTGTCCTTGTTGTAAATATGTGAGGCTAAGTCATGTGAATGGGCCAAGAGTCATTTGCATACTACAGAGGATGGGTTCAAATGGTTAGTGATTTAATACTTAGAAATGTATTAATTTGTTAGCCGTTTTAAGCTATTGTTTTTCTAAAATATATTAATACAAGTTAGAAAAAATATCTGCCGAAACGGTCAGTTGTGATCAGTAATAATTGTACTTTCATTTTATGATGTGTGATTCTTGTTTAAAATCTTTTTTTTTTACGTTTGAAAATTGTTTTATGTGTTGTATTGTTCTGCTATTTTAATTGTTGTCTTGCTTTCTTTATGCCTGAATGAATTTCATGTCTGAACGTCTTTTTTGTCCGACTCGTTACTTCCTCTACTCACTGTTTGCAACTGCATTCATACAATTCTACTCGTACAGCTTTCTGGATAATTTTCACAAAGATCACACGTTTAAGATTGGTGATTGGCAACATCTGAGCTATAAAATAATAGATCTCTTCCACAGCTTATTAAAAATCCTTTTTAGCAACGTGTTAGTACTTTTTTTCTTAATTTTAATTTTTTTTATTTTTAAGAAGCCTTTAAGTCTTATTTTTCTTTAACATTTTTTTTAATTTATATAAATTTAAGGGATTTTTCATTTTTATCCGTTCTTCTTTTGCAGTGGAAGAGAGGAAGTTGTTTGTTGGTATGATCTCAAAGAAATTCAATGAAAGTGATATACGCATTTTGTTTTCTAACTATGGATCAATAGAAGATTGTACAGTATTAAGAGACCAAAATGGGCAAAGTAAAGGTAACCTTTTTGTTTTTTTCCCCTATTTCTATTTTTATATAGACATTTTATTTCGTATCAATATCTAAAATAATCAAGTTTAATAGAATTCCAATTAGGTTAACTTCTAGTATCCAGATGCAGCTGTTTTTTTATGAGAAACCGCAAGAATTGTCTTAACACATTCTTTGGTTTTCCATTTGATTAGCATTTCTAATTAAACAAAATGTCAATGCCAAAATGTCACGTGGTTAGACACTGACAACATTTAATCAGATTTTGCGCGTAAACTCTTAAGATTAAAACATCTTCTTGAACATAACTGTTACTTCAGATATTGGTTTTTATTTTTACTTTTGACTGAATTTAAGGTTATTAGAAAATATTTAAGTAAATTTAAAATCTTCAAGATAAGTATCCCTTTTTTTTTATATATAATACTATAGTTAATATAAGCCCTATATATATATATGCACACACATGCAATCTGTTTCTGTAGCTGATGCCCTTTGCTGTGTACATGTTATGACAAGATGTACACCTGTAGTCAATAAATCAAAGATTTAAATAAGATATTTTCTATCTAAACCCAAATCTAATCATTTCAATACATGTTATGGCTTCAGCAAGAAGTCAATCAGTTCTAAGATTGGAGCAATCATTTTTTTTTAATTACTTAAAACATAAAAATAGCTAATGTTTTTTTTGTTATACAAGTGCATATATACTGAAATGATAAAACGTTTATATTAAGAGAGGATATTAAATTGCATACCTCATACCTTATTATTTTCAACTTAAAAGCAAAATGAACAAAAAAACGTAAAAACAAGAGACCCTGTTCTGCCTTCTTTGAAATTTTGCTATGTTGTCCTGTTTTTTGTGATTTGTCCTGTTTTGAATTTCGTTGAATTTGTTGTATGAGTGAATGATCAATAATATTTTTTGTCATTTTATTTGCAGCCGTCTCCAAAACATTTGCCCATTAGTAATCTCCCTCGGGATGGAGGTGGGATTAAGAAAAAAAAAAATCTCCCCAAATTAAAAAAAAAATACTTAGCATTTAAAAAAAAAAAAAACTTTCAGTCTCCTACTCTCTTCTTTGCCTTAAATTTCAGAATATTTGCAAGAGTTGAGTCAATTCAATTTAATGTTGGTATCCTATCTATGTGACTGTTAGAGTCTGTTTTTATGCGATGTGCAATGCCTTCATGCATCTACATCTTCACACCTCAACTATCTTTTCCTTCACAGACCATTATTGATGACTTACAAGTGAAGAAAAATTGTGACATATATTTTCAAACTTGCTAACAAAAATAACCATATGTCTAATTTTAACATTTAACCTGATTTAACCTCCGACCTTGTTTAAGTGCATCATTTCAAAATTGGGAACCTTCGAGTCAAACTCACAGATTCTGCAAAGAATTTTTAACAATGTAAGTTAAATAAGAGTTCAGTTTGTAGTTAGGTCTACATTTCCAAGTTTGAGATAATTCCTAATTTCGAAAAGATGTGCCTGTTGGAGGTAGCATGGGCTAACTAATTGTGAATATAATGACCATGATGCAAATAGTAGTTTGAATAATCCAGAATTAACATTTGTCTAGTTTATTTTTTGTTCAAGGATTTTTTTTTAAAATTTAAAAAGAATTTTTTTTTTTTTTTGAAGTCAACCTGCAGCATTATGAGCAATTCCATTTGAATGTCTAATGTTCTTTATTGCTGTACTAGTTGCCATTGATGGCTTGAAATAAAAGGCTTACACTTTTCCATTATCATCAGTGCTTTTCCAGTTGATCAACAGAATTAGAATATGAGAACCTTCTTTCCTTTCAACAGTTGTAGTACATTTTGTTTAAGAAATGCTCATTGAAGAACAAGTAAACATTATCAAAGCAAATAGTCATTCATAGAAGTTAACAAATTTCAGAAATGATCAAGAAATTTTCTAGCAGAAATAAAAAATGTCAAGAAATGTGAATTGATAGAAAAACATGTTGCGTTAAATTAAACTGTAGAATGTGGTTCTTTTTAATGATGATTTTGCTAAATAGTTTACCAAGTTTGCATAGTAGTTGGTTATTTATTTTCTGTGATGAAATAAAAAATATTTTGTGTAATATATTTAAATAGGAAAAAAATACTTAAAAGCAACTTTAATTTTAAAAATGGACTTTGATGCCACATTTTAAAGCAAAAAGAAAACCGTTTTCTGATGCAATTTCACATCTGACGCATTTGAATTCGTATTTCATTAAAGAATCTATTTCTGAAAAATTGTGCTGTTAATTGTAGATGAATATCTGTATATGTTACCATGTACATAATCAGTAAATATTATTCTATGTAAGGAAAAGTATATTTGGTGCATAACAATGAGTAAATATCAAGTTATGAAGAATATTTTTGGATATTTTCCTACTGATAATTAATATCTTGAATTGTCATTTTAGTAATGAAAAAAGAAAGCCATATTATTTAAAGTACAAAATTATTGATTTTTGCTTGGTCGTCTTATTGATTATTCACCAACAGCATTCATTTTCTCTAACCAGTAGAATTGAAGACAACGCATATCTGTAACATTTTGTTTATAGTTCTATTTAATTTTTTAGTTAAATATGCCAAATATGTTGCAGTCTTGTAAAAGTGTTAAAACTTATTAATGGAATACAATATCACTTTGGAAATTTCACGTTATTCTTTTCCGTTTTTTTCTTTTTTTTTTTTTGTCCTTTGTATTTTTACATTTTTGTTTTAGAAAAGGTAAGAAATATTTTAATCTGAAAAGTTCTGAGCGTTTTTGAAGGATGCACATTAAAAAAAAAGATGCATTAACATTGAACTATTGTTCACCATTCTTAGAAACATTACTTCTCGGACTTTCCAGTATCTCTGTAATCTTCCTATTTATATATGCCGGTGACATTCACCCTAGGTGGGTTAAACCAGCTTCTACTAAGAAAGTTTCATGGGAATATCAGGTTAACAATGGTCCCCAGTCGCATTTATATCCTGGTTAGGGAAGATGACAACATTGTGTTTGCAGTTCTTGCAAGAAGATCTTGACATCCTCCTATATGCAGCACCTGATATTTCTAAATGGTCAACCCATCTAGTACTAACCAGGCACAACATTGCTTAACTTTGGTGATCTAACAAGAACCAGTATGTTAATGTGATTACTTTCTCTATTTGTCATTTTCGGGATGTTTTCCATGGTTACTTTCAATAGATAACCTCCTAAACCAGCATCATTGTCCAACCATTTTTGCAAAGCAGTTTTTCACCACTCATTTCACAAGTGAGCATTTTGTTGCAACGCTTTTTTTTAAGGAGAGCATCATGTGCCGAAAATAATCGTTTCTGTTTTTCAAATGAGGGCAAGATAATATATAATGATAAAAGTAGACGAAGCTGTTGACTTTTGTGTTGAGGCATAACCAGGGGCCAACTATGCTGCAACTGTTGTCATCATAACGCATTATAGGTATTATATGAATCAGAACTCTCAAAATCTTTCAGAACTTTCAAGACGACAATGACTGTATATTTCTAAATTTCTATGTATGTATCTTCGTCCATCTTTGTTTGTCAGTGTAGAACTGTTTTGTATTTTTGTAGGTTGTGCATTTGTTACTTTTAATAACCGACAGAGTGCTCAGAATGCTATCAAAAACATGCACCATTCACAAACAATGGAGGTAAGTCGTCTCCTTTTCTACATTCTCTTTTATATGAAGTAATCCACTTGTCATGAAGAGAAAACGGACATTAGCAGGTTGCTTCATTGATGTGTCTAACTACATCCAGTAGATGTCGCCTTCAAATATGTTTAGCAATAAGCAAGAATAAATACGATAGAATTATAAGTTTATTAGTCCTTTTAACTCTCTTTTCTTCCACCTCCTTTTCAATATATCAGATGTTTTGTTATTTTTGTGTTCATTTTTTTGTCGACATTTATGTTAAGAGGATATTTTATAAATCTCAGGAATCTTGCCTACAAAAACGAGTGTATTTCATGTGTGTGCATATGACTATATTACAGATATGTTCTATTATTTTTGCATTATATTGGAAGTGGTTGGACATTGTAACATCTTTCAGCAGTTCTTCCATTTAATAAGTTATTAAAGAGTTAACATGCAGTCACACTAAAATTAATACTTGGGCAATTTTTTTTTATGACTCAAAATTACATGCAATAGATTGTTCAATAGAAGGAAAATTGTTTAACACCTTTCTTATCATAAATCACATTTTTGTAATGGTATGTAGATATATCTGGATATGTTTTTGTTTCTATTCTATATTTCAAAGGTATTATTTCATTTTTCAGGTGAAGTTTTATTTCTATTTATTTTATTGACCCCTTCACTCCTGCCATATAAGTCATTACAAAAAAGATGAATCTGAATTACTGCAATTTTCATGTCATTATTTCAAGCATTACCATTATTCATCATCATTACTATCTGCATACTGGAGTTGGTTACACAAATGGGCTTCTAAGGTGTGCCTGGTCCTAGCTAGTTATTAAATATTCAGTTAACTGTGGGAGCTCACTCAGTAACAACTGCTTGCATGTTAATGTGGATAGTCAGTATCACAATTAGTAGACATCTGGCACAAAATGGCAAAATAAAGGAAATTTATAATTGTCGGATGTGCCATCATATCCAGCAGTGTGTATGTTTCACATTTATAACCACTGATTTGTTTTTAAAAAAAAATATAGAATGCTTATTGATATAAATTAGTGGTTTATGTGTGATTCATTTTCATTGGTTTGCTAATCTTGTTACTATTCATTTTTACCATGTCTAAATATTTAATTCTATAAAATATCAGAAAATATAAGGATTTTTTAGATGATGCTATTATGGCACTTTTCTAGTGCTTTGATTTGGATCTAATTGGCATTAGACATTGCTAACACTTTTGTCTGTTCTGATAATTGCTCCTGCAATGAACTAACATGAATCAACTCCTGCCATAAGTCATTACAAAGATGTACATTCTGATTTAATTCTTCAGTGGAGAACACAACGCCTCTTGTCAAATTGTTTGCTTGTTTAACTGTTTCAGGACATGAAATAGAAATGCTGCCTCCTAAAGTTGGCAACTAGATGTATAGTAATCAAGAAAAGATCTAGGATAAGTGTGATCAAGAATTTGAACCATAATTTACAAATGACTTCATTCTATGTAAGATATTGAATGCCAATAATAAAGCAAATGTCTTAATGATGTATGTTTCTTGTGTAGTGGGTTGAAAC
Source organism: Euprymna scolopes (assembly GCF_053919585.1). Classification (NCBI taxonomy): domain Eukaryota; kingdom Metazoa; phylum Mollusca; class Cephalopoda; order Sepiida; family Sepiolidae; genus Euprymna; species Euprymna scolopes. The sequence goes on from NC_136491.1 coordinate 145,089,426, forward strand.
ATTATTTCGGGTCATCTTGAATGAAAATGCATTAGTGTGGCTGTATTTCCGAGCTGGTGTTGAATTCATTGGCTTAAAATTGTCATATTGGATGGCATATGCAATAGTGATGGTTTTGCACGGATATCAATCCATTGATGATATTCTAACATTTCTGAAACATTAATTTTTTGCATTCAAAAGCTAAGAATGAAGTAAAAATAGATAAACTTCAAATAATCTTGTTTCGTATCAATGAAATCAGAATTTGATCTTTAGGAAATGAAGTTTACAGTTTTGGCTCAATTTTTTCTGCTGATTTAAATATATTTTCAATTTGATTTAGCATAATAGAATTCTTTTACATACAATTGTATTGTAGTGATTTTTTTTAAGTGATTCATCTGATGTTTTTCATGTCTTGAAGCTACAGAATCTGTCATTTTTTTTTTTTTCTAACATTGATATGCACACAGTCATCCATTCGCTCTCATGAACATTGGCAGTAATTTTAAGATTTTCTTGAAATACTTAAAAAAAAAAAACCTGATTTTGGTTTACAATTGTTTAAAATATCTTGCAACTTTAAAACCGAATTCACAAAAGTTTTACTTTTAATATTTGAATCTGATTTTTAATTCTATAATTTTATAAACTTAAGTCAAGAACATATTCTTAAGACGTTAGATTTCTGAGAAGTGAAATTCAGAAGACGTTAATGTTAAAAATGGCAGGAATGTTATAAGAATGTTACTGATGTATTGTCATCGTTACTTGAAGATATATGCAAGCAATAACAAATTAATTTTAAAGCTAAAAGAATGTGTTCTTTACTTTTGTCAGAAATATTTTTCACAAATTATTTCTTTTACATACAAATGTTTACTGTTCAAATACTTTTTTTTTGTTTACATGAATGTGCCTTTTTCTTCATCTGTGAATGTTTTTTCAATTTCAATGTTTTCTTTTCTAGGGATGTTCTTCGCCACTGGTTGTAAAGTTTGCGGATACTCAGAGGGAAAAAGAGGCTAAAAAACTTCAACAGATGAATGCCAATTTATGGAATTTATCGCTGGGAGGTTTAGGCCCATTAGCGCCACAATATGTGTCGGTATGTAATTGACTTCTTTTTCACAGCCTATTTGGTGTAAACTTCATTTTTGCAAAATTACATCCTATAATTTTTACCGGGGGGGGGGGGGGGGCACAACTTTCTCCAACATTTTTCAGAGTTGGAAATAAATGATAAAAACCGAAACAAATCCTGAAATGCTTTTCTTTAAATTGATTTGTCGATATATTCTGATGAAAAAACAAAAGTTGTTGCTTTTCAACTGATTCATTTTAAATATCCTTGTTTACTTTTATGTCAAAACTAGGATACCTGTCCCAGAGCAGATAAAAAAGTTTTGTACCACTTTTATGTCCCTTTATGAAGCTTACGATCAAGGTTTAATTATCCTAATCCTTATCTCTAGAATTCTTATTCCAATTTTGATTAAAATCCATTAAATGATTTTGATTCTAGATGTCTTAAATTTAAGGCTTAAGCTTAAGGAATCTTAAGACCAAGTTGTAATTCAGGGAATCTTTACTATTGTTGTCTAATAACTATGAGTCAAATTCAGTGCAAATTTGTTAAATTTAAGTTTTCAAGTGGGAGCTTGTACCCATATTATGACGCCTACCCCATAAAGACTCCAAATAAACTAAAATTTAAAGAATATTGAGGACTTATAACTATTAAAATTTCATAAAAATTTGAGCTATCTAAATTTTCACAAATAAATTCCAAAACTAAATTTAACTGAAAATAGCTTAGATTTTGACTAGCAACTGTGAATCAGAATTTGTAATGATCACTTAGTTTGACAGGGGATCCGCTATATAGAAATATATAAACATACCTAACTTTATAAAGATAAAAATAATTCCATCTACAGTAGAGAATTGATCAAAATAAAAAATTTTTTTACAGAAAGAAGAAAAACTTTTGAGGTATTAAAATTTGTACATTTAAACCATTAAACATTAAAGCTTAGTTTGATGATATCAAAGTTTGTCCTCCTCCCTGCCTTAATAATTCATAGGTTATTTTAATGTAAAACATTTTTAGTTCTAATAGAAACACTATCTGAAAAAATAAATACAAAGTTTCCTTCATACTTTTGATCTTAGAAAATAAGTCATAGCTGATTTTACTGATAAAGTAAGATTGTAAAATGTGTTCTTTTGTAATTTTTTTTTTTTGTTAAATTTTGCTTATATTTAAAAATCTTTGTTTCATTCCAATCTGATTGTGAATAAGATGGCCAAATTACCTGCTATCATTTCAATTGTTTCATTTTAGTTATTACAACAGGCAGCAGCTGGTGGTGGAGGTGGTGGTGGTGGAGGAGGTGGCGGTGGTCAAAACAACATGGGAGCATTTGGAAATTTGGGTAACATTGGTAAGTTCTCTTTTTCTGTATCTGAACCCCACCTCATCCATGCTGTAAAAAACATTTTAAGTAGTTGCTGCCAGATTTTAGAAGCTAGCCCCCCCTCCCCCACCTCTTTATTATAAACTTCATATGGAGAATATCCAACTGTCTTTAGCATTTTTAGTTTTTATTTAATGCCAAGGATTTTAATTTCTCTTTGCAATTTTTTCATTAATTATTAAAGAATTTCCTAACAATAAGCTTTAGCAACGTTTTTTTAATTTTTATTTCAATAGAGCACAAAACTTGATAAACCATGATAGAAATTCATTCAGAAAGTAAATGACATTTTGTTTAATTTTTTATTTAAGCTCTTGTTTTATTTCCAAATGTTATTCTATTGATAGATGTCAATTTAATGTTTGGAATTTTTTTTTATATTTTGGTTCTGGTTTTCATTGTAGACTTGAAATGCTATTAAAAAAAAAAAATCTTTTTAAAAGCATACTCTCACAGTGTTTGGTTTTATAATCGTGTTCTTTCTAACAAAGTCCATGATTTCAGTACCATAGCATTTCTGAATTAATATCTATTTATATAAACTCATATTCTAGGTTTACTTTTTAGATCTTGTTTTATGTCAGAATTTTCTCTTTGTTAAATACAAACCTCATAATCTTTTTCTCCAAAAAGAATTCTTTAAGGAAAGTTTTCTCTTTCAGCTTTGTTTATCTAGGCAATATTTTTAATGACTGGAGAAAAGGACAAATGACGAATAAAAATTGAGTTATAAAATATGAAAAGAATGAAAAATAAAGGAGAGAAAGAAAGGAGTCTGTGAAAGAGAGTATTTTGACATCACAATGAATTTGGAAATCTTTGGAGGGCAGAATATGTTGTGATGTCATAAGACTCCTCCAACTCTCTATCTTACCACATATCCCCATTATTTCATCATGTGATATGCATTGTTTTAGGAGATGACTTCATCAAGTGTGCGCTGGGACAACAAAATCCAGAGTTTTAGTCATAAGTAGATATAACAAAGGCTTACCCAACAGATTATAAGAATGCTGCAAATTCTCTTTATTGCTTATATTATTCCCTCCCTATTTTTCTCCATTAATTTTTTAAGATTTCAAAAATTTCTAATTCTTGACTGTCATTCTTTTCAGTTATACTCTTACTAGTTAGCAATAAATGAAATAAGGTTGACATTTTTTTCTTATAATCTGTGAAATGTAAATATTGTCTCAACAATCTACCACAAAATCACATGAACGTATTTACTCTTTCGCATTGTCACCCAAGTTTTTCGATATTGTAAATTCCATGCATTTTCTTTTAGGTTTGAATACGATGGGCATCCAACAATTATTGACCGCTGCAGCAGCTGCTGCTGCAACTAGCAATAATCCAGGTAAGATTTATTTTGTTTTATACTCATCATTACTAATTAATGCGTGTGCATATGTGTGCACACACTGTTTTTATAAGTGGTTTTACTTGCTTCACTGACGTTTTGATATTCAATAGGTTTTTGTGTACTTTTTGTGTTGCAAAATTCGTCATTGTCGACTCTTGTTGTCTGGCTTAATGGTATTCAGCAGTCCTGAAAACAAATGAAATATCAGTTGAGAAATAATTAAATAGACACTTTACTTCAGCTTTATAGTTTTTAATTTTATATTTTCAATCATCCCTGATTCTTTGCTGTAAGACGTGTACAATAACTGTTTACTACCACTGCTGCAAAGAACTATACTTTCTTGCTACATATGTAGAGTGTCAGATGGAATTTCCATGAACAGAGTTTCTTTCTAAGAATTTCCATCTATACAACACATAACCAAAGGACTTCCCTGCAAACTATAACATTTCTGTTTTTGAATCTAATATCAACAAATACTTGTCATTATCAGTGATGGAATTTTCCTCCTCATTCCATTGTTTTCGGTCATCCCATAATAGTCTTCAGCATTCAACTGACAATCTCATTACTGCTCATCCTCATTTGCCGTTTCCTATTCATAGGTTGTAACTTGTTAGTTTTTTAATATATTAGTCATGGGATGATTCCAATACAATTACAGATTCCCTACTAAATTCCCGATTCTGATACAATTATTAATTCCGATTCTTAATAAATATCTATATATTTAACTAGGCCGATGTTATTTTTCCCGATTACCATAAAAACATGGTTAATGTGCAGATATTTTCTTAAATGTACAAAAAATACTTGGGGGAGGAGTGATCTATAGATGTTAGTTTTATTAGTGGTTTAAAAGCAATAAATATTATTTTATTATTTCTATTAGCAGTGGAAGATTTTGTTAAATAAAAAAGACAAAAGAATCGTTTTTGGCATTGGAAACTATGCACAAATTTTTCCGATTCCAATACCCTAAAAAAGTCAGATTTTATCCTGATTCAAATAAATCATCTCAACACAAATATATATATATATATATATATTACTCATGCAGAATACTGACTGTGCTGAAATAGTGTTATTCTTAACATTGAGTATTTTTTTTTATTTTGTGTTTTTTTTTTTTTTAACTATTATTTACTTTCAGCTAATAATTTAATGAGCAGAAGATACTGTAAAAATTGAATATAACTTGAAAATTATCTCTAAGAAGAAAAATAGCATAATCCATATTCTGCATAAGTAGGATATATTTAATGATAACACAAAATATATTACAGATATAAATTTTTCATAATTTATCCGTGTGATTTTTTTAATACAACTCTATGCTTATTTAAATACCACTGATATTAGTCTTGACGCAAACTGTTAAAACATTACCTCAAAAGCATTTTAATCATGAAAATGAAAATTGCAAATAAAATAGACATTTTCGATGTATATTTCTGTTAGTTGGTCACATTTGAATTTTTGTTGGTTGTTGTTATATTTAAAATTGAAATAACATTTTCAATAGAAATAGACATATCTTAATATTATGTCGCATTCATTTTTGATTCAATAAAGAAAAACAATCCATATTTACAACAAAATGACTATAAATTTTCAGAACCTTTAAAAAACATTTCAATATATTCAGAAATGCTTGTAAATTAACCTTCTCAGTTCTGTTTTTCGAACAGCAGATAACAACATGCATACTTCATCCATTGCACATTCTTTTTCACAAAACCCTAACTTGCTCAATCTGTCTCCCAGATTGTGTACACCAGCAAGCTTCACTTCCCAACTTATTCTTGATAACAATGACTAAGGCTTGTGTGATGGTTCCCTATAGCCAACTTAGGAATTCTGATCACCTTGTGATAATGGTTAATATCACATTAAACTTCTGACCCCAAGTCGAAGAATTGTTATTTAAAATAAGATATCAAAATGCAATAAAATTAATTGCTGCTTATTAATACAAAATGCTGCCTGAGGAAAGTTGATGACGTGAATGGATTGTCAGTTAAATGATGAAAAATATGATGAGATGATTGGAATGCCTAAACAAATTTCCATTACTAATGAAGATGAATTATGGTATTTGTTGACATTAGATTTGAAGATAATCATGCTATAATCTGCAAGGAATCAGACTTCTGGTAATGTTTCCTTAGGATGGGGTGACTAATTCCAAAATTGAACCCATAAGAATGCATTTCAGTTTCTTCTTAGTCATTTTTAATAGTTTAATCTACTGATATCTAATTTTACAAATAGATTAAAACATTACTATAACAAAATGAGTTCTAACAATTTGATTCAATATTGTAATTTAACTTTCAAAATTCTTCGTAAAAAAAAGTTAAAAGTAAAAACTGTCAAAGCTGTTCAAGTGTTATTAAATGGCCCAAACCAAATTCTTTGGTATTGGCATCATTTTCTACTCTTTATGTTGCACATTCTTCAACCAGACTCTGGTGTTCTTTTCAATTTTATATGAACTCTTCTTTCTCTCAAAAATAAAACTGTTTTTGTTTCTTGCATTGTCTCACAAATATTGCATCTTATAGAATGAACAACTAATTAGAATTTGTCCAATGTATAATTTTTTTTAGTTTTTATGCCAATACATTTCTTAATTGATGTATTTTCCAATCTAAAACTTATGATTGTTCATAAAACTGAAAATATTATTTCCAATAATCAACTGATATTTCATTTTTGTTAGTCAAGTTTACACACACACATATAGAATATCGAATAGTTGCATACAGAAACCACATACAACATAAAAATACATTATTCTTTGTACATAAATCATATATATATATATATATATATATATATGAATAATCAAAATAAAATTATGTAATTGAATCCACCAGAATGGATTTCAATATTAGAAATTTGAAAATGCTTTTAGTTTACCTTTGTATTGAGGACATATTTTTTTACATGTTACCACCAAATGTTTTGTTTTTATTTGTTCATCCTTGTGTTTATCTTATGTTAAATGGGTTGGCAAAATTAGGAATTTCTTTTTATGAATTGTGTGTAGTGTCTAGAGAAACACCCAACAGTTCACTGTTAAAGATTGGACCCTATGACATAGTGTTGTTTCTACTTATTAAGAAGACACTTGTACTAGTGTAGTTAGAGTTGATATGTTTAAAAATGTTTACTATAATTCTCATCAGTTTGCTAGTGTTCTTGATTATGTGTGCTAGCCTTATTCTGGCTTATTAATCTTGAGCCTTGAAAAAAAAATGCATGAGATAAATGAGATGTCACTTTGTAAACTTGTGTGCATCTAAAACTTGTCTAAATAACTTGAATCTACTGCAATTCCAATTAGTTTGGTTTTCGAATCATGTTCATTTTTTTTTTTTTTTTTTTTATAATTGTCAGCAATTTTTTTTTACATAGGAGTCATAGCTTCGCCAGTTCAAATGCAAACAATTAAAATCATCTTTGAGTGACAAAATTTATAAACATTCCAAAGCTGATGAGAGATTCTTATAAACATGATCTGAATGACTTTTCGTTTGAATTCGCATTCATTTTCTACTGCGTTTATTCAATGCAACACAGTTTATCTCCACTGTGTATGGTCAAATATTTAGTCAGAGGGGTCCGAATATCTTTAGATTTTTGTATAGGGTTGCCACCCACCTTTTTGACCATCCTTTGGCCCTTTCCTAAGGTCTCCATTTTAAATCCTATTATTTTCTAATTAAGAGTAATATTTTTAATAAAATTAGAATAGCTAAAATAATCAGAAACATAAACTTACAGTTCATTAAAAAAAAAATGTGCATGTTTAAAAAAAAAAAAAAAAAAAAAAAAAAAAAAATTTTATTACTAATAATTTTAATTCTAATATGGTGGAAAGAACTTTAAAACGTTTTATAGGTTGATATTTTTATAAAACTTTTTAATGACTTTTTGAATGGCATGAGTTTATATGTATAATTAAATCATTATTCAACGTTGATTTTTTTTTTTTTACCTAAAATTTATTGATATCTAAAATTTTGTTTAAGTAGAATCCTAGAATTCTAGAAGCTTTGTATTCAACCATTCCTAACAATGCTCAATTTTATTTGCTTTTCTAATGATTCTGACACTAAGCCTCGATTGTTATTTGGCTGCGTAATTTCCACCTTTTTATTGAACATATCTTCATTTTCTTAGAATGTGAAGATTTTTGTTTTACTCGTTTCACAGTTGAATTGTAAAATTTTGTTTACTTTTTGTTGATGTTGTCTTTTCACTCTGACACTTTTTTTTTTTCTTTTCCTTTTTTTGTCCCCTTATAACCTGCAGGCATGTTGGCAGCCCTCGCGGGGTTAAATGCTGGCAGTCTAACCAATAACACTTCTGCCTGCTCCCCTTCCTCCTCCTCTTCCACTTCGTCCACTGCACCGTCTGCTGCAGCAGCAGCCTTGGCGGCGGCAGCAGCGGCTACAATGGCATCACTGGGGGGCAGCAATAGTGGCGCGGGCGGTTCATCGTTGACAGGTACTTAAACCTTCATCTTAAACAATCTGGTTTGCATTGACTTGATGAGCAACGGAATGCTTTGGGTTTGGTTTGGCCCGGTTTATGCTCTCTCTCTCTCATCATGCCATGCAGCTGTCTTCATCACACTGCAGTCACTTGTTTGATCCACAAACCAGCATTTGACACTCCCATACCCCCTACTATATTCTCTCTCTTCTACCCCTTCCCTTTCTTCTCTTCACCAATTCTTTTTATTGTTAGCCAACTGTCCAACAGAACTTCTTTTCCTTCCTTCTATTTCACCGATTCTTAGAACTTTTCTATCACCACTGTAAATGAGTCTCAATGTCATTTTCACTAATCTCAACACCTTTTTTTCATGCAACACTTTTAATCAACATTTCTCACCATGAACACATACCTCTCAACCTATTTCTGACAAAAAAATCAGTGCCTACTGCTGCAACCAACATGTATTTTACTTAAATATGGAATTAACAAGTCGGCTTATTCAAAACTATTCAACAGAATTTCTAGATTTATAAGAATGTACGCACATTTCTAACATAACAATAATAGAATACCTGTTACAGGAGGTGTATGTATGCTAGTTTATAAAGGAATTCTTCAGAGTTTTGCACTGCTTTTATATTTCATTACAATTATTTAGGTGTATGTGTATATATGTCTTATTTCTGGAATTCATATTTCAATTTTGGTCAAAATCAATGAAATGATTTTGGTTTTAGGAACATGTTTAAAATTTAAGGCCTACAAGTTCTTCAAAAGAAATTGAAGTTCAGGGAATCTTCCTTAATTGGTGTCCAACAACTATGGATCAAATTTATGCTAATTAGAAATCCACTTTCAAATGGTAGGTTGTATCTATGCCTTCTAACTACTCTTTTTTCATACTCGACTTTTTCTAGTCTTTACATCATCTTTACACGCATTAAATATTGTTTGATGGGCATTGGTGGAATAGTAGCCTGTCCTGACTTCCTAGCCATGTTGCCATCACAGGAAATCAGATGGATGATAGACTTATAAAAGAACCATCTCAAATAACAATGACTCTTATAAACTTCCATATGCACATTAAATACACTAAGATCATGCAGTAGATGAAAAGAAAATATCAAAAAGTTAGGAGTATTTTCTCTAACAACAAATTATATCAACATAAGTAAATGTTGGGAAAGAAAATATGGAACTGCTATTTGATCAAAACAAGGCAGCATTAAACTGTCAGAATCTGACATATCAAACACATTTGATTCAAGTATTCTAATCAATTATAGAAACCACAAGAATACAAACAAGCAATATGGTACCATATCTCACCATGTTGTGAATTATTTTGATGTGCTCACTATAAAATCAAGTTCTCAATAGGAAGCAATACCTAAAATGTTTGATTTGTTGAAGTTTATTAAATGACATTGATTATTTAGTTTCGGCATAATTCACGTTTACACTCCTATTCCCGTGAGATCATGGAAGTTAAGCAATGTTGAGCCTGGTTAGTACTAAAATGGGTGACCATTTGGGAATTCCTGATGCTATATGTGCTCTCTGCTTATCTCCGCATTGTTTCCAGTCATTTAGCACTTTTTGACACTTGAGCAGTGCCAATTCAGGAGGGATGTGGTTGGGGGTTGCGCAACTCTTGTCTCGCAATTACATGTGCAGCTGCCCTTACAGGAAATATCCATTGTCTCTTGAGATTGAATGGAGGCGTCGAATTTAGTATGCATCGGCCTTCATTATTGTTAGTACTTTGTTTAAATTGAAACATTTCTACCCTGCATTCTTGTACATGTTGAATGTATTTTTTGTCCATTTCACTTGCATATGCATTCACAAATTATCACATTCTATAGAAGTCAATTTATTTTGAATGATCAGTTGCTCATTCAACTTGAATACACTTTAGTGACCATAATGTCTGCTAGCTTTTTAGTTTACTTGAATTTTAAGATGGAATTATATTTTCATTAAAAAAAGGAACACGAATTGAAATTGCTCTGATTTGATAGTCAGTAATCCATCAAGAGCTATGTCAAATTATTCTTACAAAATAAAGAAATAAAAAAAAAACCTAAAAAATTTGAATTTCAGATGAGTAGACTTTGTTAAAAATTAGTATTTCTTTTGGTAATACTTTTAAATAAAAATAACTTTTATGAAAAAATTGGGAAAGAAAAAACTTTTAAACATGAATAGCATAATTAACTTCCTTGAATGTGAGAAAAAGCAAAAAAACTTAATATAGAAAAGATGTTCTAGTACACTGTTGGTTGTTGTTGGCACTTAAAAGCAAAAGTGAAAATTTCTCCCATCTTTCCTTGTCTGTCACCTCATCTTTCACCAATCATCTCCCTAAGGAGAGCCGTGCTGTCTTCTAGCTAAGCATGTAATCACCGATAATTCCAGCTCTTCATCCATTTTCTCTCTCTTGCTCGCTTTCTCACATCCATATTTCGATTTCTTCCATTTTCCGCTTCCACTTATTTCAATCTTTTTAGTTTTCATTGTTGCATTTTGCCTTAAATTTTTTTTTTTTTTGCTCAGATTTTTTTATGTGCACAATAATTTTCTTCCCCTTCAACTGCTTGAATCTGCAAAGATATTGCACTTCTTTTTTCTTCTAATTTTTATAATACATGCATGAATCTTGCATTCATTTTGTCTATCTCTTTATTTTATCCCATTTATTGTGATTATATTTTTATTTGGTTTGCTTGTATTGTCAGTGCATTGTTTTTTTTATTCTATTTTACTAAAATAATTTAGAGATAACTTTGTTTAGCAATCTTATACTTTTTAATTTGTTAGTTTACTAAACCGTTAAAGATGCATATTTGAATAGGAGTTATTAACTTTAATGTATACTGAAAAAAAATGTAACTGATTATAATAGTTTATGAAAAGTAGAACAGGTCTTGGACAGCTTGCTGTTATAGCCAATTGTTTTTGTTCTGTTTTTGTATTGTTTTGTATTCATGTTTTTGTGTTTTATTTATTTAAAAAAAAGAAAATTAAGAATTGAATTATAAATTTTGTTTTTGTTTTCTCTCTCACTGTATGTTTTAAGCTGCCTTAAAAGGTTCAGTTCTCAGCTTCATACATTGGCTAACTGAACATATATTGCTATTGCTTGCCATCAACTCTCAACTAAACATTTTTCTTTGAAATTCCTGCATAACAAATCGATGTCCAAGTTAGCATGTTTGTGTCTGCTCCAACACAATTGCAAATGATGGTTTTCCGATCGTTAAAAATTATGATTTTTCAGATTTGTTGCTGCTCTCATCATGTTGCTCTATTTGTTTTTTTTTTGTTTTTTTTTTTAATCCTTATTTTGCGTATCAACATGTAACCAATCAAAATGTTGTGCATCTTTAAAAGTTGAGCCCCCCCCCCCCCCATTATATGGGGGTAAAAAAAAACATTTTTTTTTCTCTACCATAAATCCACTGCATGGCACAAAATACTTGATGGTTGATGTGCCATAAAATAAAAAATCTGATTCTATTATGTGGAAGCCTTTGTTTAATAGTATTTCATCTCATTGTAAGAATTTAGTTTTAATATTTAAGTAAAAAACCTTTGACCCATTGGATCGGTATTTCTAATATATATATTATTAGATATTCTCATCATTCAGACAATATATACATGAATGTTTTAAGTGCATAATCTGTACATGAATGTTTTAATTACTGGGAAGAAGGATAGATAATGTAAGTAAAAAGCAAATAAGTGTTGAATGATGTAAATAATTAAAAGAAGCAAAAATTTATGCGATCTGAATGTATTATGTCATAAACCCTTTTTTGACTGTGACACACATAGTAAGTTATGCAAATATATACGGAAATTAAGCTACACAGAATTTTCTGTGTTTCATCCAGCATAAGCACTTATACATTTTAGCCTGATGAGTCCTTACAGGGATAGAACGTGAAAAATTTTGTGGAGTTTAATTGCTATATTTTCATAACTTATTACCTAGCTCTACTTGCATGTTGAGCACTGAAAATGTATACATAATATATCTCCTTATAACATTGTACATGGATACATAAAATGATATATTATTGTGTGTATCTAAGCAGTATTTTTTTTTTTCATTTAAACGAACGTTAAAAATAACAGAGCTTCTCTTTCATTATACCTTTTCTATTTCTGATTTGATTTTTTGTGCGAAAATCAAAAATATTAATGTAAGTTTCAAAGGTGTCACGAATGTTGTCGATTCTACGTCTAATCTTTAAGTGAGTAAAGCAAATGAAAATGTCTGGGGGGGGAGGCAGGAATCTCAATCGTAGACAGTAGGGCCTCGAGACAATTGGAGGCCATAGTGTTGGGGAAGCAGTTAACAGATTAAATTCTGAGAAAATAAGAAAAATAGAAAAAATATTTTTAAAATCTAATTAAATAGAAGTTCTGTTTTAGAAATATTTAAATATATCACTCGTTTTAATCCTTTGAGACTTCTTTGCCCATTACGTTATTAATGTCTCCTCCTACCATTTAAAACATTCTTGCACACATGAAGTGTGCATAGTGACAAGCAAGATAGTATCGGTTTTAGTAATATAAATAATTTATATCTTTTTTCCTTAATTATTTGTTAATGATAAAATCTAAGTTTTCTTTTTCTTCAATTGTTTCTCCATGGTCTCAGTCCACAAAATCAACAAAGATTAAATCATTCCTGTAATGATCTGGTCCCTTTGATTGCAGTGTAATGCTGTTCCTGTGCAGTTCTAGGAGGTCCACCCTTCCAGGGATGCCTTCATTTTTTGAGAAGGGGTTAGTTTGTTACTAATCAATCACCTGTAGCACCTTTAGCGGGGAATGCCGACATGGCTGCCCAGGTACTTTTTGCAGATCAGAGTGTACCTCCTTGACTTCTCATTCCTACTTTTCGACCCTGGTGTCTAAGTTCTTGCAGTGGGAGAGAAGTAAACACATGCTATTGACAGGCGTCTGAATTGATAAGTAAATAACACCTGTGCATGCTTGAATCTTTTTTACAAAACACAGACAAGAACTTGTTTTCATTATGATAGAAATTAATATTTTGATTCACTTTTGAACTTGCCGATTTATAGTGGTTATAAATTATTTTCTAGCCAACTGCTTTGAAAATTCTTGTGGATCTTTTCACGTTAAGTTTTTATTAATGCAATCTGATATTGTAACACAACAGAAAACTTTGAAAACATGTTCTTAATAAAGTTCTCCACATAAAAGAACAAAATTAATTCATAGTCCATAGATCAATGAAACAGAGCAGGAATTTAGATTTTTTAAAGGATTATAATAAGAGTTAGAAGATATTTTATCTTGGTAAGGAATGTTTGAATTTTTAAATTAAAAAAAAGTTTGAATTAAAGACAGATTTTCTTTTTTTCTATTTTCTCATGAACAACTCTTTGCACCTTGAAGGAAAACTTTTACTCTTTTTGGAATTCTGCTACTATTAGGATCAGATTTTGTTTCTATATTTGTAAATCTCACTTGCTATGACATGCTCAAAAACATTTTGAAACTATTAGCTTAGAATTCTAGAAGTTGAATCGATACATTTCTAGAAAAACTTTGTCAATGAAATTGGTGCAGTTATTTTAAGACACTAATTCTCATTAAAATAGCATATGCTTCTGTTTTTCAATTTTTAAAGTATACAATGGCTTAAACTATCACTGGATTCTTATTTTTATAAACTTTCAAGACTAAATGGCATAGTTTCTTTATTTTTCTGTAGGAAACTTTTGTTTTTTAAATGTGTTACATCCATAAGAAGCTTTGCCAATCGGTCATATTTTTGTTTGATTGAAAGAGCATTTATTTTTTGTTTGGTCAGTCATTGAAATAGCAGTTTCAGATGTGTCCACACATCTCAGTAAGATATTCTGTCCATTTATTCACATCCACATGTTAAAAATATCATTTTCGATTCTAAATGCACAAATGAAATGCATCTTTAATAATTTTTCCTAGTTTTGACTTCAATTTTGTCATGAAGTTTTGGAGATTTTTTTTTTTTTTTTTAAGACTGTCCTCATTATGTTTAAAAACTTGAGGTGATGTAGTTTTCTGTTTGGAGTTTGATAACTTTTCATCTTTTGTCATTTCCCAATTTCTGTCCTGTCCTCCTCTTTTATTAGACTTGTCTTCATCACTTGCTGACATTCTTTACACTTAATGAAATCTATGTTTTTCTTATTGTTGTGCCAACAACCATCCAGCTTGTTACCTTCAGCCACAACTTTTTTCTGATGCCACTGTTACTAAATAAGCGAATGTTTTTTTTATGCATATCCACTCTTCCTATGCCTCTATCCAGAATGTTTAATTTCTTATCACATAACACAACGTGCACAAATCTGTTAACATTTCCTTTTTCCCTAAAATATTGAATAAATTTTGTGAAAATATTTTGAACATGTCTGCATTTTAGAATCCAAATACTTTCTCAATATTTATTTTTTTAATATTTTAATCAACTTAATTATATGAATATTAATTTTTATTAAGAAATAATTAGCATATTAAGGTTTATAATTGGTTTTGAAACGTATGAAAATAAATTAAACATTTTGCTAATTGTTGGTGTCTTTAAATTTGCTTTGAATCATCTTAAAAGAGATGTCTGTATTAAATATTAAGTCTAAGTGGAGCCATTTCTTTCATTTGTATATACAATAGCAACAAAAGTTATATATTCTACAATATTCTAGATGTACTAATTTTTTACTTTATTGATTGTAAACAAAATATTTTAATAATAGTATTTAAAATTCATCCTTTCAGCACATCTATGTCTTATAAACTATTGTTTAAAATAAAAAATCTTTGAAACCTTACAATTTTGAATGTAGAGTTTCATTAAGATTTGATTAAAGTTCTATTGAAAATTTTAATTGCAAATATGAGTATAAAATGAAATTTTTAATCTTTGATTTCGTCAAGATAGAAGTCTTCAAATTCTTTTTTTTTTTTGCAATTTTTATATTAGTAATATTTTGTAATTTCAAATCAACTCAAATTGTTAAAATTTCCATTTTTCAAATCTTTTATATGTGAATGATAAACAAACTTTACATTTATTAAAGAATTTTTTTTTTTTTTTTAAAATGTTTTTAATGTGAGTTTTGATCATTTCAGGAGAAACCACTAATTTGCAACATTTACAGAACCTTCAGAGTTTGACAGCATTGGCAAATGCTTCTAGCAACCCAGGTAAGAAATCAGTTCTAATATTAACATCCTATTCTAATTGAATTCTATGAAATCGAATGAGGATACTTTGAATGAGATTATTGCTGAAATAATTTTAACTCTGTTTATTTTCTACCTTTTTATTATGATATGCCATTTTTGAGCTTTTTAACATTCATATAAAATGTCATAATTCTGATTCCATAGAAATTGCCAAGATTAACTATGGCATCTCAAAATTATTTGAAGCACTTGTTCCAAACATATCGTTTCTTATTGGCAATTTAACAATGTTGAAATAAAACAATTTGTCTTGTGAATTTGTTTTAAAATCATATCTCAACACAAACTGTCTAGTCTCATGGTATAAGTAAATCTTCAGCACCTAAAAGCATTAGTTATCATAATTGTATATATTAGACCAGAACAGTCTTATTATTTATAGAAACTCGTTTTTGCAAATCGGTCTTCCATTTCCTTTTAATTAATAATCATATTTCAAAATAAAATATAGATGAACACCTAGTTATTTACTTCCTTTTCGCCGCAGGAAGATGTGACACGAGGTTGGAAGGTGGTGAAAGTCAAACCAGCACCACTTAAAAGAGGAGGATTCTGGCTTTTAAAAATTGCCTGGTAGCACTGTCGGCATTCTCCAGTAGGGGTGCCTCAGACAGTAAGCAATAAACTTACTCTACTAAAAAAATGGACGGCAATGACCTGGGAGGGTGGACCTCTTACGACTACTCAGAACTATGTCTTAGCCTGACAGATGCAAGACCACCCCATACTCAAATATTGTCGACTATGTTGAGGATGTATTCTCAGCTGGCATGAATATAATCTACATGGGATGTGATCATCACCAAGAATAGCTATCAACTAGTGGGAGTCTGTGAAAATTCAATTCAGCAAAATAAAAAGCTCACCTAATCATTCATAATATGGGATTATGTTATGTAAAGGATAAGGTGAGATGGCAAGTATTATCCCAGCAGTTGATATGCGTAAGTGTACATTCGGACCATTTTCTTAATGTGGTGATAAAACATGTTTGATATGGAAGATATTATTCAGAGTGGCTTAGCATCTTATCGCGTAAAAAAAAAAAAAATGACAAGCACCTAGACTGGTGTATAACATGCTGTTCTCATAAGTGGCAAATATCTTTCTGAAAAAATTTTCTTTCTTTTCAAAGAATTGAGGCAGTCTAACATAGCTTATATGAGTTGTTTTTGTTTGTGATTTCATACTTTTGATGTTGTGTAAAAGTTTGATTATTGGTTGAAATAATTTTCATGTTTTTTCCATGGAGTCAGTTTGTTAAAATGCATTCTTTCTTAGCTTTGTGTGTGTTTTATTTTTTCTGAATAACAAATGAGTTAAACAATAATTTTCTAAAATTTGATGGAAAAGTTTATTTTTAACCATAACATCCAAGTGAGGTAAAAATGTTGATTGATTTTTACAAGTTGAACAAAATACATAATCACGTGTTTTGCTAGTTTTATTTAAACTTGGGGAAAAAAAAAAAAAAAAGACTTCTGGACTTGTGTACTTGACTAAAGCACTAGTGTAAGATATATATATTTTTTTTGCAGGTTCTTTGAATGCTTTGGGAATGCAAAACCTTGCAGCATTAAATCAACTTGCAGGAAACACCAATGCTTCCAATGCATCAGGTGAGTTGTGCTTTGAATATTCAATGGATACCAAGTTCACTGTTGACAAATGTACACTTTAAGCTCTGTCTTGGGGATGATTGCTAGCTACAGTATTTGTATGACAAATTATATACTTATATGTATATGTATATAAAGGATGCATGTTGACATTTCTAGCAGATTTGCCCTTCTTTCTCATCAGGCTTTTTCTATTGTCCATCAGCTTTTTGACAAAGCATGGCTCAGCTTAACCAAACTCTTGTCCCCCAACTGACGCATTCATTTTTTTTTTTTTTTTTTATCAAAGACTTTGTTTCCATCCTCACTAGTTTTATTTTGTTGTTAATCTTGGCCTTAACATTTTCTTTCATGCTATTTATTTGGTGGGAGTTCATTATTCATTTCTATTAGTATGGTAATTGTTTTTATTTATTTTTTTAAAACAAGGTATATTTACTTGGCATTTTCCAAGTGAAAACAAATTGCTGAGTGGAGGACTTAGAGAAAAATAAGGAAAAAAATATAATCATGTTTACGAATAAAAAAGAAAAATTTGAATTTAATTCTGGTTTTCCTTATTTTTGAATTCAATATCGAATATTGATTATAATGAATGTGCATTGTGTATTAAGTTATATATAAGCAAAACAACATACACAGAAGATTTTGTATAGTTTTATATATTAGATTAAAACTTATTAATGATGACTGTTGTCAACAGCTTAATCTTTTTCAATATCTTTTTATTCCAATATGGTTTCGGCCATTTTGTCTAATTCTCATGATAGAATATGCAAGGGGAACATGCAAGATTTGCATATTGAAGTAACAGTTCACCTCTGATCTTTGTTGCTTATCAGTGTGTATGGTTATCAGAAGAAACTTTGTGCAATAATGCACTGCAGGGACATCTGTGCTCTATATTTGCAGCAACTGTTGCATATCTCTCTTGGCAGCAATATACTTTGAAACTAAGTTACAATTGACAGATGTCCTTAAGGCCAGCTAGAACCCCATAAAAATAGATAATTGATGGTTGGCTAAACTATATGATGTCTAGTGAAGAAAGATGATGTAACTCCTGATAAATAAAACTTTTCATTCGTACTGATGAGTTAATAAAACAAAATTAACTTGTCTTCAAAAATATCAAAACTTTGCTGAGAAAATGGATTGACAGAATATATTCAACGTTTCATGAAATGCAAAACAAAACTTAATATCTAACAATATTAGAAATATGTTAATTGGAAATTATATTTTAATGGAAACCTTTTCTACTTGTCATTCGTTTTGTTATTTAGAGATATGGTTGTGTGAAAAAAAACATTTTTTTTAATTGGCTTGATATCATCAAAATACTTTTGCAAATTTTTTTAAATAACAAATTTCTACAAAAATGGAATTTCTTGATAAAAAGGAAATTGAATATATTTTTTTCAAATTTGATTGAAAGTGTTTTTATGATAGTGTTTCGTTGAGTTTATATTTGAATCTGATAAATTATCATTAAATAAATTTTCATTTGGAACCTCTTTATTAACCTGTACCAATAAGGTTGCCACATATATAGCAACAAAGCAATACCCGTTTATAACTTATGTGAAGACATCACGATTATTATTGCATATTCCTTTTTTTTTTTCTTTCTCATCACAGAGCCTGTCTTCAACTTTTGTCGTAAGTACAGTTTATCAAACTTTACAGATACTTGTAGTTTTATGTATTTTGCCTTTTGGTTCGTCTTTTTGTAATCACCATTTGTCTATTCTCACTGTTTTTAGTACGGCAATAATAATGAACTGAATATGAAACTGATGTTTTGTTTAATATTGTCAGTTAAATATGCGTCGTATTGCAAATTTCTAATCTTCATCTTTTAAATGTTAAATTTAATACATCTGAATTTCTATGTGTAAATAAACATTCTAACATTGTGGAATTATTAGTGTTCACATATTTTTTTTTTTTAAAGCGAGAATTTATCGACCTTTAAAATTAGAAGGTATAAACCATTGTTCATACATCCAACCATTGTTCATACATCCAACCATTGGGCTGTTTCTGCATTTATTTTTATGTTAACTCATACTTGTCATTAATAGTTGTTCATTTATTAGTGCTCTTGTGTTTTTTTAGCCTTCATTTGATTTCATTTTTCATTGTTGTAATTGGTTTTTCTGTTTTACTGTGACCCTATTTTATCTCCTTGTTGTGAATTCATTTTTGTGTAAAGCATCATAGTTATTGATGTGTAGAAAATTAAGTTTTAAAAGTTTTGATATTTTATTTAAAAAAAAAAATGATTGGATTTTGTAAAGTTATCTTAACAAATTTTTACTTTATTTTTGGACTGTTGTCCTCATTAATGTTGATATTTCTATTACAGTTCAACTGATGGCTTCCTTGCATTTTTTTTTTTTTTTTTTTTGTTTTCTTTCAAAACTTGGTAAAATTTTATAAGTCAACATTGATGAGGACAGATGTTCAAAAATAGACCTTGTAAACAAGGAAACATAATTTTGAAATGATTAATTCACAAATACTAAATTTGTTGTGCCAATTTTGCAAAATCCGGTTAAATTTTGTGAATTATCAAAAAATCAAATTTAACCAAAGATAATGCCTTGTTTAACTGAAGTTATGGGTTTTGTTTAAAAGTAGATATTTAAATGTTTTAATGATATTGATAGTCATATAGCTGTTTTAGTATTCATTTTGATTAAAAAAAAATTTTTTTTACCATTTCTCCTTTTTTTCTTTTAATTCTGTTAATACATTATGAACATATAAAGTCGTGCATAAAATTTTAGTACAGGCAAAATTTGAACTTTGAGCATATGTTTTGTGAACTCGGTATTTAAAATACTTTTATTTTTTTAGTTAAATTTTCATTTTATTTGGAAAATTATAACCAAGTTTTGGTGGGGGGGTGGGGGGTGGGGTAAACGTTTCATATGCAGATGATTAAAAGACTAACGACTAAGAAAGCAAAATTCAGACCCATTAAAAATCTAATGTAAATCCTCAGTAAAACATTGGTAGAAATAAAATTATCTTAAAAAAGAATGAATTTTGTGCTTTTATTAAAGATAGATTTATAAAACTTTTATATTAGAAAAAAAAAGATTGATTTTGATCTTAGTTTAAACTGTTACCTTTAAGATATGTAGGCTTGTGAGCAATATTTGTTAATTTTGTTAATATATCGGTTGAATTCCTATCATTGGTCACAATAATTCTAAATTGGTTACAACTCTATCTTGCTGCATCAAGTAATTTCATCCAATGACATTTAAGCAACATATCCTTTCCCCTAATAACACACACAAAAGAAAGTAAAAACAACTGTTTGTTCTATGGTTTTATAAAGCCTTGGTAATTACACCACAAAAAACAACCACTTTTATCATCAGTTTCTACCATGGCTAGAACATTCTGGTCATAGTTGTGGGCAAAACATTTACACAAAATCTTGTTTGCAAAAACTACTTAGTCTTTGTTAATGGTTACAGTGTTAGTGTAACAGTCTTTACGGGAGATAATGATTGTCAAATTCTATTCATGGCATGAACCCTACAAAAACCTTGTGTGCACAAAAATATATGAATGACTTATAAGGCTATATCTGCCATGATCCTTGTCTCGTATTCACAACAAAATATGTGTATGTTTAAATATCTCAAACACTTACTGTATGAAAGCCTATAACAACTAAATTTATCCAAAAAATATTGGTAGGTTTAATCTATTCTATAAAAGTAATTCTCGGTAAAAATTTACTGTAAGAAACTTTGCTTATTGGATAAATTGTAATCTGTAATTTAAAATTCCTTTTATTTAATCTTAGTTGCCTTTGCATTCTGTGCAATTAATCAGAATAAACACATGTTTGAAAGTAATAAAATATTTATTTTAGTAGCAACAGTTATATCTAAAAAATTGTTAACCTATCTAGTCATATACCTCATTTTACCAAGC
Organism: Euprymna scolopes; assembly: GCF_053919585.1. Classification (NCBI taxonomy): domain Eukaryota; kingdom Metazoa; phylum Mollusca; class Cephalopoda; order Sepiida; family Sepiolidae; genus Euprymna; species Euprymna scolopes. Next base: position 145,110,638 of record NC_136491.1, read on the forward strand.
ATCTGGGGATATAAATTAAAAATAAACTTTTTTACTTTGTCATAATTAAAACTTTTAACAATCTTTCAAAAAAGTAATTTAAATGCATTTATTTTTTTTCCGTTTAAACGTTTGATTCTGAATAGAACCGAACATGTTTGGCAGCCTGATTTGATTAGTAATCTCATAATGACCGTCCGCATTGTTATACCCTTAACATTTCTGATTAAATAGTTCCAATGAGAAACACCATATTTGGCGTACCACACAATGAATTAGGCTTGCCACACAATGTTTTCCTTTCCATCCCTAACATCTTTATGACCGAGACGTGTAACTTTTCTATATCAACTCTGTTGTCTTGTATCTTCATACAGGCCAATCCATTTTAAACAGATTTAGTAAGTACATTTTAAAGCTATTATAACATAATTTTCATTTTAATATCTTCTAATAATCTTCATTTCTTATGACTACATCCTTACACTGAAAATATTGCCTTGGAATCATTTCCATTTTTAATTACATTTTTTACATTTTCAATATTAAATTTCTTCTACAATTAAGCAACATAAACTATTTTAGATTTTTCTCTCTTATGTTTTATAATTGTTCACTGCTCATACTTAAATGCTGCCTCTCCTTGTATCATCAGTAAATATGACTTTCAATATTAAATAAAATAAAGATGTTTTTCTTTTTAATAAATTTGCTGTTTGCAGCATTTGTTAATGACTACTCATGTTTTGACTATAAACAATATGAATCCAATGTTTTATTATTCTCTTACCTTGCCCCCCCCCTTTTAGCCATTGTCCTGCCTCTCTGTATAAGTGTTTTTTTTTTTTGTTTTTTTCATATATATTTTGCACTAAACAATACCCATAATAATAATTTAGGAATTAATATGATTCGATAATCTTATTTCCTATCAATTGAATCCAAATCAATATCATAAAGCATTCTGTGAAAATGTGTTTGTTAAAGATTATATTTGCTCATATATATTTATATTATTATAAAATAATTTTAGGATTTTAATTTTGTTCCAGATTGGAGTTTGTATCAAACTGATAAAATATACAATGCTAAAATCCCATTTCAATAAAGTTATTTCTTAAAGGTTTTCCAATTGTAGACATCTTTTCATTTCATAAAAAGATTTTAATCATTTCCTTGTTCATTCTGCTTTTACCACTGATCTTTACCTCGTTCTGTTGGTCTTTGCAATTGATTGAAACATTATAGTCTTTTAATGTTATATTTTAACTAAATGTTAGAAATTTAAACTATTCTTAAATGAATTTTGATTTATTAATTATATATTATTTTTACCTTTGATTTATTATTATAAATTATTTGTGATTTAAGATTATAAATTGTTTTTTTTTTTTTTTTTTTAACTAATATTTATAATTTTAATTGATTTAAGAATTAGATTACCCATATTTTGTTTATTCAACATTGGTTTAAAAGGAATAGGTGTAGACTTGTCAAATTTTTCTATTTTGAAATTATCAAGTTTTTAGTTCTTATTGAAACTTAATTGTTTGAGACTATTTTAGGACAGTCTTTTTTCCTGTTCCAAACCTTACTTTACTTTTGCAATTGTTTATTATACCTATTATATGATTGATCTAAAATATCTGGCTATGCATACCATATTGGAATCTAAACATAGAGATTATTTTTAAACTGAATGTTTCGATTGACTGCATCACAGAAATATAATTACATTTGGTTTCTTTTGTAATCAAAACAAAAGTCAAGTTTCAGGTTTTTATTTTTACAAATAAAACCAATTTTATTTAACTATGCTTTGGAAAATAAAATTAACATACTTTAATTTATTTAATTTAAATAGTTTTATTGAATTTTAAATAATTTCATGAATTAAGACAAATTAAAAGTATGACAAGTTTACATAACTAAAAAGTATAACTCTAATATTTTTAGGAAAAAGAAAGAAATGTAGAAATTAACCTATTAAATAAAATCTATTGATAAAAATATTCTAAATTCAACAACCCATTTTTACCTACATTTTTTTACGGGTTTTGATTATTCCCCAATAAAAAACATGCACTTTTTATTAATAGAATTAAATTTAAATGTTTAAAATATTCTTTAAGATGTTTATTTTACGAATAAACCCCAGAAAACAAAATACAAAACTCTTAATATAATTTAATACAAAATAAAACTAATTCTATAGATATTAAAATGTTTACGATAATAAATCTAATTGATATATTATGAAAAACATATTGATAAAAACGAAAATTGATTTTAAAAAATGTTTAAATTGAAATAAATTGTCTTCAACATGTTATTTCGATTCAGTTATCGACATTTCATTTTAATTCATAATTTTTTTATAAACTTCATTGCTTGACTAGAATATCCTTGATCTTATTTATTTTTTTAAAATTTTATGAATATAATTTTGTTTTTAATTCAATTCTTTAACATTTGGTTTTGGTCCTTCTGGCAAGAAATCTGTTCTGATAACACACTTTGTCTTTTCTAGCCTCTGTTAGTGAAGGAGAAATTTTTATTTTTGTCCTAATCCATAGCTCCCAATTTTGTGAAGCAAGATTTTTTTCACATTAAAAACTGATCTTGTGTCATGAGAATTCTTTTTTTAATTTTTTTAATTACTGAAATTCTGTTTTTAGTTACTATTGGTAGATGATATAAAGTTTTATGCAGTAAAATGAACTAAATTATCCTACACTATTTCAAGACTTACATTTTAGTGTATGGAACTGTACAAAAGAATTTATCGTTTTTGTAGTGTGTTCCTCATTGTGATTGTCATCATGTTTCAACCTTGCCTTCTTCAGAAGCTTTGTGTCAAACTCCTAGAATCATAAAATCTTGAACATAATCGATTACTGGAACTAAGGAATTACATTATTTGTATTCCTTTCTTTTAATCATTCTGACACTTGGAGGAGGACAAAACAAGATGTTCAAATGTGATAACAACTAAGATGACAAACCAGTTTTCAAATTGCAAATTATTTTGATCAATGTTGTAAAAGGAATTCATTTTTATTACTATTTTTCCACTATAAATTTCTCTAGATGTTTTCATGTCTATTTTAAGAATTTTATTTACTACTGATAAATTTTTGCATTAAATAACTCTTTAGTAGATGAAATTTTAAAATGTTTCCATATTTAAAAGTAAAGTGACATACACACAATTGATGCTAGCAATTTTGTTTAAAGTATCCATTTTGCTTATTTAAGATATAGTTGGCAAAAAAACGAGCAAGCATATTTGAAATCATGCCATCTTTTAAACACCCAAAGTATGTTCTAATCAGTCAAAAAGAAAGGTGATTTTCAGACATTCTTCATCTTGTATATTTGTACGACTGAAATTTGAATTTAAAACTAAAAAAAAATAGGAATTATTGACTGGTGTTGAATCCTTTGCTAAATAGCTCGCCTGCTTGATTTCATCTTAGCAATATATTTTACTTTTTTTTATTATGAAGGCATGTTTCATTTTGTGTCGGTGAATCTTCTCTGATTTAAAATTTCTTTAATATTTGCTTAAGAATAATGGCTGCTATGTAAACCTTATTCTCTTGACTGAAATGTTTCCAATGTCTTTGAATTTTTAAATTATTTTTAACTGGAATTGGTAAGTATGGTTCATGCACATGCAATACTGCATCCATTGTCATCATGATGTTGTTGTTATCACTTGGAGGACCAAGAGTTTTCAAAAATAGATGTCTGCCAAGCTGTCACTTTGATCGATCTCTCTCTCTCTTCTTGTTGGTGTCGACTTTGTTTATCCAAAGCATCTCGTTTGTCGCTTCTGATTTTGCACACCCTTCACACTTGAGCGTATCATGATGCTTGTTTTTAATTCATTTTTCTGATTGCACATCAATTTTAAAAGCGTTTTCAGCAGCATCAGCAGTTGCTCATCTCTGAGAAGAATCTCATGTGGCCAATACCGACACTCTTGCGTTTCTGTTCTTAGTTTCACTATATCATTGAACATAAATGAATTCATGAATTGATTTAGAGGTTCTTTAAGAACGAGTACAGTTTGTCTTTACTTTTCGTATATTTCTCTATTTACTTACTAGTCTTAGATATATTGAAGAGAAATTTACTTAAAATGTTCAGAAAACAATTTTTAAAAAAATTATCATATTCATTTTCTTTAGTTGAAGAACGCATTTCTTTCAGTTCATTAATGAAAAGTGGATAAAAAGATAATTTAATAAGTTTTTCCTATTCAATTTATCATTTTGTGAATGTGTCAAGTTTGCCAATGTTATAATTAAAAGCTAATGGAAAGAGTAATTTCATGTTCAACCCATTATCTGTCATTTTCTATCCAGACACAAGGTTTCTAGGATAACCTGGAACTTAAATTAAACTTATTTTTATTAAAACAAAAATGTTACTTTAAACTTTTGCGGACACAATGTTCATTAAATATTCTGTTATAAACATTTTATGCCCACTTTTATTATCTATTATTAACATTTCTGAAGCATCATTCTAAATTATTTTCAGAGTTGAATGCTAATGGCATTCATAGAATGTTAAAAAGAACAGTTTATTAAATGTTATGATTTTAATAGAATCAAAAACTTTGATAATATGGAACATAATCTCATTCTACAATTTTTGCAAATCTTTTCTATTTTTATTAACATTGTCAGGATGAACATATAACATTTTGTGAGGTGGAGAGCATAGAACAAAATAATTCAAAATATAATCATGTTTGCATTTTGTTTTTATATGATTTTTTTAACGAAATCGGTTTTATATTTAATTTGATTAAATAATTAATGCTAAAAAAATACATATAATCCAATGCTTTGTATAATATCTGTATTTCCATAAAAAAGAAAAATAATTCATGGTTTATTATGTTTGTGTGTCTGTGTACTTTTGATTATAAAAATATATACGTATAATATATAAAAAAAAAAATTCCGATCAGCACAATTAAGTTTGATGAAAACACATTTACACTTTCAGAGCATGTATATCAGTAGTGAACATTGCAAAGTCAAATATTTTTTATTTTTCATTCAATTTTAAAATGTATGAATGAAAAATAAATATTTGGCTTTGGAATGTTCGCTACCAATATAAAATCATTAACTCCTACTTGATGACCAGTTTAATGAATCTTTCTCCTTCTTTAACAAGAACTCGAACAGATATTCAGATGAGAAGCTGCAAAGGGCAAGCATTTTCAACTTGAGTACAGAATGTGCACTTTACTCACTGGGACACATAAATTATCTCATAACCTCTCTTTGTTGTGGTTTAGTCAGGTGATAAGTACACACATATCCGGCATTGTTATTTCAATGTACAAAAGTTTTCACTTCTATACGACAATATGGTGGCACAGGGGTATGTGTGTGTGTAAATCAAGGGTTTTTTATAAACATTCTTAACAATTTGTTCTTTGCCACTTAATTGTTCTGTGCTGCATCTGCATACACACACACTCAGCCATGTAAGATTTAAAGACATTAGTTTTTCTTATGTCATTGACTGATATAGTTTACTATCCCAAAGTTTCATATGCAAATCTGCTTTGTATTCAATTGAGGCCAATTATTAATTGTTTGCTTTTATTAACTTTGATATTTTATCGTGCTCAACATCTACGGCAGTTACCCATATCAGAAGTTAGAGAAATTTTCATTCTAATTCTTAGATCTGTTACTACCACCCTCATTCATGAAGATGTCTTCATAGAACATATTTGTTTTTAGCATCATTATGTTGTACTTCGATCTTGCTCTTGTATATTAACTACATGACATTTTTCACTTACACAGGCAGTTCTCTTCACCCACACATTTTTTTGAGGGGATGTTTGGATTATTTCAAAAACATTTTTATATTCTCACGTGACACAATAACAGATTAGCAGATTCATCTAATTGTTCAGTAACAATCACTTTCATTACTCTTACATTTTTATCGTTATTTCCTTTTACTACACTCTATATTACAGTTTTCAAACTTTAGGACTTATAGAAAAACATTTGTGTTGTACTAGGTATATTTAGCCACTTGAACTTTCTTTATTCCCCTTACAATGACAATTTTGAAAGAGTTTCAAATACCTAAGTGAAACATACCATTTTATTCCATTCCAAATGTTTATATTTTCATTCTTGGAATAGAAGAATTACATTTTTCAATCATAAAGCTGTGTTTGTAGTTTATAACACAATTGCTCACCTATATTTGCTTACAATTTTTCAAATTATTGTTTGTACTATTACATTCTAAGAAATAATTTTTGCACAATATAACATTTGTAACAAAATTTAACTACAGTTCAACACATTAGAATCAACTATTCATTTCACTTTTTCTAGATTGATAAAGTATTCATTCTCAAACCAGTTTCAAATAGTGATTTTTTTTTCACTCAAGCGAAATGACAATGTTTTATATCCTTGGCATAATTGAATACATTTTCTCATTTCATTACCACACATTGCTGCAACTTCCTTACTTGATGTCAGTTTTGCTAGATAGCAACAAGTAGATTGGTTGCTATGGATATGCTGAATTGTACAGCTGATTATGTTGAACTATTCTAAATTAGGTTGGTTTGCAATTTAAAAAAAATAAAGCAATCATTTTACTTGCTAACTTTCGGGTGACTGGGTGGAAGTACATTTATTTATATACAAATAAATACACATTGGTCTTAATTATAGAGTGGACAGTAATCATTCTAAGCATCGTAGAAAAATGCTAGGAGTAACTTTTTAATCCGTAGCCCATAGCGGAGCTGACTTTTAAAAAGTGCTGATCCAGACATCGTAAATTAAGTCTTATCACATCATCCATAACAATCTCTTGCATATTTACTTCATCTTCTGAAACCATGCGCTATTTGAGTTTTCACTTGAAAACTGAACTATCGTTTCAAATTTTTAAAAATCTTTTACCAGTAACAACAACAACAAAATCACTTTTCAAAATCTGCCTCATTTTTATTTTTATGAATGTTGGCAATTTTAACATTTCCAATTCTACTTAAATTGATTCTAACATTTTAATTCTTCGATCATCACTTTATTTTTCTTTTTTTGTGCTTTCTTTCTCAGGTACTATGACTGGTACAACTTCCTCAAACTCACTAAGTGGCCTTGCTGGAATGCAAGCTCTAGGGAACAATTCCTTAACAAACCTCTCTAACTTGACCTCAAGTGTAACAAACAGCATGAATGGCTTAGGCTCTAATACTAATCCTACAGGTATTGATGCCCTTAGCCAAGCATATTCGGGGATACAGCAATATGCAGGTTTGTCAGGTTTGCTCCCTCCAGGTAAAGGTTTGTTTCATGTTTTATTACAGTTTTTCCAGGTGTGACTCTGTTTGCGTGTAGTTAAATGTGGAGCTATGGGCGTGCGCGTCAAAGCTTCATCTCCTTTTCATTTCTTCCTCTTGCTCCAACCTGCTTTATTCTTCACCTATTATTGAACGTAGCCATTTATGCCTGCTTCTCTCGCTCTCTCTCTTTTCCCCACTTTCTTTTTGCTTTCTTCCTCCCTTTGTATTGGCATTGTCCTCTCCTACCCTCAGTTATTTTATGCCATGAAATGCTGTGTGCTGACAGTACTGCAGATTGTCCATCTAATTTGCACAATTCAAACAAGTTTTTTTTTTTTTTTTTCATCGAAAATAAAGCAATGAAGATAGTCATTTGTCATTATAAGCATTAATTAAACTTAATATACAATTTTTTTTTTTAAATTAAAATCTTTCCCCTTCAAGTAATACCTTGGCAAACCTAAATTGTAAAATATTGCCATCTTGTAATTTGGAATAAAGTATACATTCCAATGATTTTTGAACTCATGTTTCCCGTCCCAATTAAAAAAGAAAAAACAAAATGCAAAAAAGTTTGCTTAAAATAATAGAAGCTCAAGAAAAAAAATCATGTGTGCACAACTTGGCAGTTTCTATCCTGGATTAACTTTTGGAACATGAGATTAATGTTCACCTCTTTCCATTGCAAACATACAGGTTTCCAGATTCCAATGGACTTCATTTTTTTTTCATTTCCAATTTATTGGGCCATTTCAAAGAATTGACCAAAACATAGGTGTCAAAGCATATATTTCTTTAGCCGTTTCTTTTTTTTTTTTTTTTAATTTATTGGTTAAAACCAAACCCTTTTCTATATATTTTTAAATCTCATTTTTCAGTGGCTTATATCCTTTCTGCATAGTTAGATTGGATTCTTACTGTTTTACAAAATCTCTTCAAGCGTTATGAAAATATAAATTCTCTTTACACAATCACTTGTTTCTAATCTTCATTCGCATTTCCTTTCTCACTGATACTAAATGTGCATCTTTATTAGTTTTGTTAGATGTTTTGTTGAAATGGCCATACATTGCAGTAAGATTGCAAACATAACAATCAGTAGCCAATAAGAAAACATTTTTTTAAATTTTAATAAGTAATACATCAGCATCTTCGATTATGACAAATACTTTTCAAATTTTCTTCAGAAAAAATAATTTGGCTTTGTTTTAAGTTGCGTTTATTTTTCTATTGACTCTGAAAGTTGATTTATATATATTTGTTTTTACCTTAACAGACACTACTCACTTGGCTTTTAAAATAAAAATCTAACCTTTCCACTAAAACAGTAAAATATTATTCTGCTTGGTCTCAGGACATTCTCTCAGGCATTAGCTTCTTTGGGAGATAGTTATTGCTGATAAGTTGAAATACCAGAAAATGCCAGCAGGTCAGATCCAAACTATTTTGTGATATTCCAGTCCCCTCTCAGGGAAGCTGGATTAATCCCTACATTAAGGAGACTTCATACTTCGCCTTGCTATTGTAAAAAAGTAGATAAATAACTGCATGTGAGCTCACATAGATTTTATATTTGTTTTTGTTTTGTAAATCCTTACAATTATCAGAGTGTTTCAGTTAAAACTGTAACAATGCATTTTGCCTCTGAATGATACCCCCCCCCCCCCCATTTATAACAGGATCTACAAACGTCTTTACTACTAGTTTTTTTTTTTTTTTAAAGATTTTCTTTTCTAATCTTTATCTTAGACAAGACTATCTTTATTATTATCGAGATATCTTAATAGCTTAGTATTTTTCAAGTCTGTGAGTTTGTTGAAGTACAATACCTTTTGCTTTATCTTACTGCAACGTTACCATAAGTTGATGTTGGTACGATGTGCTCTCTGTATTAGTTGGGTTTCATGTCAGTGGCTTGAGTCTGGTGTTGGTCAACTCTCTGCTCACTTTTCAATGTTTTTCCTTCACAGCTTTATTCCTAATCTGTACAGCTAATAAACAAATGCTTCTAGAGATTATACAGAAGTACCGTTGCTTTTTCTCATGTCAGATACATATTTATTTTTCTATATCAATTATGTTTTAGAAGCATAAAATTGGTTTTGCTTATAAAACCATTTAAAATGAAACTAGTTTGAGATTTTAACTCAGAATTGTGATAACCCCCCCCCTCCTACTCTCTCACTTTATATCAGAATTTAAAATTTCTTCTCTCCATTTCATTTCATGAAAAAAAATTTGTTTTAAAAATAGGTTTTGGAATCCACAAATAAATTTATTTCTTATTCATTTGTAAATGTTTTCTTTTTATATTTCTGTAATACTTCAGATCTTGCTGAAAACAGTTTTAGGAGGAAATCATATATTTTGACATTTTATTATCATAATTGGAATTTAATAAACATTTCATTTTAACATTTTCCTTTTTAATATTGGCGTGAAATTAAATAAGAAGAGTAATCAAAATACTTTGTGTATGTTTATGAATAATTTCTTTCCTTTGAACTTAACTGATTTTGTACTTTGTCTCCATCTGAAAAAGAATGTTTTGCCAAATCATAATAGTTCTGACATGAGATCTGTTGTTAGTGCTGATACATTTACACGTTTTAAGAATGTGCGTTGTGCGGCAATGGTGTTCAGTCGAGTCAAGTCAGTTTTTTGTCTGCATCATATCCTAAATCAGAATGGCCCTTGCACAGCAATTCTTAGTAAGATGACTGACCAATCACAATTCCACTGCCAAAGGCTGACCAGATTTGGCCCTAAGAGCTCAACCAAGTCTTGAAAGTGATACCCATGAATCAATTATATGACTATACCATGAGTTGTGGGCAACACTTTGAATATTCTGTAACACTTTTTTGGACATTAGTTGTCAAAGCTTTCAATTGTTTGTGCTAAATAGCAATCTATTGCTTTTATTTGCTTATATTTTATTTAGAAAAAGTCTAATTTTTGAAACTCTATGGAATAAGGAAACAATCTTTTATATATTGTATTTCTTGTTTGTAGAAAAATAAATTGTGTAAATGTTGATTTGCATAATTTAATCCCCTATATCATATATATATATATATATACATACATAGTGCCACCAAAAAGAAAGTCCGCACTTATTTTTTTCAAAAAACGCAAATTTAAGCTAAATGGAATGTAACTTTTTAAGCAACCAATACCTCATTTGATTCATCTTTTATTCCTCTACTAGCGGGGGTACCCGGCGTTGCCCGAGTGTTTGTTTCCGGGACGGGGGGGGGGAGTTTTAAAAAATGTTATGGTAGGTAAGTAGGAAGGATCAAACCCGGAGTCATGAGTAAAAGTAGTAAAATAAAGTGAAAAAAAAAAACAAAAAAAAAAACATCTGCAACGTTAACAGTTCGGCCACCAAGAAAAGTCCATTCCAGTTGTTTAGGAAAAAAAAAACAAAAAAAAAACTACTACGGTAGGTCGGCGCGAACGTGAAAATATAATGTGAATTGTCCAGCACGCTAACCACTACGCCACAGAGCACTGCAGCTTAGTTTAGTGATTTTAAATAACTTCACATGAAAGAACTACAAAGCCAAACCGGTGTTCTCTTCTCAACTGTTCCTTGTGAACGATCCCCAAACGGTGTTAAGTGGTGGCAGGGGGAGGAGGAATTTATTAGAGAGAAAATATTTTACCACTTCCATTGATCTTAACCGATTTTGGCCGTGACTTCTCAGCAGAAAAAGTATAGAAATCTAAGATTATCGAGGAATCTGAGAAATAATAAGCCTATAACACACCTCAGATATTGTTCTGCCGTTTGTGCATATTATATTTGCATGAAATATCTTGATTTTTAATCCTATTAAGGTCAAAATCAGACGGGGAAAAAATGAGTTCATTTTATTTATATAGAGATAATTTTACTTGTTCATATTTGACTTAATGGAAGTATTGTAGTGTTCACGTCAATTTAAAAAAATAATTTCAAATCGAGAAGACAAAAAGAAACTCCCCACAATGGAAAATTGTTATTTAAAAGTAACGTTAGAACATTAATGCAACACAAATACAACAGGGAAACAATGAAACTAGTTATTTAGTAGCATAGTCCTTCTGCAATTTGACAGCTTGCAAATTTTGGAGCATTCTCTTGAATTAGTCTGCAGCAATATTCCAGTGAAAACGTATCCCACTTCTCTTTAATTTTTGTTCAAAGTTCTTCCATATTTGAAATTTTATTGTTGCGTAGCTGTTGCTTGATGTAATACCATACGTTTTCGATAGGATTGAGGTCTGTAGATTGTGCAGGCCAATCCAAACATGGAATATCATGCTCCTCAAGGAACCTATTGATATTGCCAGCTGTATGAATGGGGGCATTATCCTGCATGAAGATGGGAATATCATTCAAATTCCGGCCAAAGTAGAAAATGCTATCAACATAGTAATGTACTTGGTCGAATTAATTCAACGCATAGGCCCTGGACCATTGGCACTAATAATGTCCCTCACCAAAACTGAACCTCCACCACCTTGCAGCGTTGAAACTGTACCAAGGATTAATTTTTTGTCCTTCCTTTGACGGATGTTCTACCTATCATCCCTGCCTAACCTATTGAACTTGATTTCATCGCTAAAAATTCACTTTTTACCAATATGGAGAGTCATGATCTTCATTGCATCTGACGATGTCCAGATGGTGCTTTCTGTTCTTTACAAGAATCATTGGCTTACATCTTGCAATACAGCCTTGCTAATTAAATTCCTTCAGTCTGTTTACTGTAGAAAGAGAGCTTCTTTTTTTTTTTTCTGTAACGATTATGCTGTTGTTGGATTTGGGGAGCTGTTTCAAATCTTTTTCTGAGGCTGTAGATCTTGATAGCATTGCCTCCCCTGTAAGAAGTAACTCTAGGATGACCAGATTTAGAGGCATCACAAACACTGCTGGTGTTTCTCATCACATTTCAAATTGTGGCCAATTTCTCGATTGGATAAACCAAAAAGGTGGCGATTAATGAGCTCTTGACGACCACTAAGAGAGACTTGAATTATATGGACTAAATGTTATGTTGTATAACCTAGGAACAATAACAAGTACAATTAGAGATGTTAAAAAGTGGATATTTTATGATGCTGAGCAGTTAATATTTTAAGCAGCTTTCTGCTCTGCGGAGTTTCTTTTTATCTTCTTGAATTGAAACTAATTTTTAAATTGATGTGAATACTAGAATATCTTTCATACAAAGTCGAATATGAACTGGTAAAATTATAGCGGAATAAAAGCGAATTAAATGAGGTATAGGTTTTTTAAACAGTTGCATTCACTTTATCTTAAATTTGTGGTTTTTGAAAAAATTACAAGTGTGGACTTTCTTTTTGGCGGCACTGTATATGGATTAAAGTTTATATCATTTTTGCACTTTATGAATTTAGTAAGAAAGTTTTGCATTTAGAAATTGTAATCTATTTTTTGAATAGATTACTGTCAAATTATCTTTGAAAACTTTTTTGTTTTCTCTTTTTATTTTGCTTTTTCTAATTCTTCACTTATATTATTGACTTATTTTTCTATTTGAAACGATTGAAAAATAGAAAGATGCATACTATGCACCAACAATGTATGGTTAATTATTGATTTATAATCTTTCTGCACTAAGTGAACATGAATAGGTCAACTCCTAACCAGATTTTCTCTTAGACTCGATTGTGTTAATAGTGAAATGCCATTTCCTCTGAATGTTATCTTCTGCAGTTCCGACAGAGCGTATCACTCAGATGTATTATCACTCCCAACCCTTTCTTCCCTAACCCTAACCATGTGCTCGTTCAGTGCAGTGATCATGTTTCAACTGAACTTGTGTGGCTGTTTTGCTGTGGTTTCTCTTGTGATAAGTTCTTGCTTTTACTGCTTTCCAACATAGAGGATCTCTCCTTTCAGAAAGTGACCATTTCTATTTCTTTTGCAGCATCATTCCCTAATGCATTCAACAGTCAGTCGGCCCAACAGCTCCAGCAGGCTGCTGCTAATTCAGCAGCTGGCAAGCAAACTGAAGGTTGGTGTATAAATACAAATATTATATAGTTGTGGCATGCAGTTTTTACTTTTACGTGGATGGTGTGTATTTTTTAAAAAAATTCTTTTTAATTTTTAATGACTGGGCTCGAATAAGACTAGAAGTCTCTTGACACTTGACAATCCCTTTTAAGACTAAAACAGTAAATTTATTGTAGCGATTTAAGGTAATTTTGTTACCTAAATTGAATAAAATATCTTGCTCTTTTTTTGATTGAGCACTGTCAATCTGGTAAATATATCTATATATATATATATATATATATATATAAGTATTCTTACATTTTGGTTACATATGTATGGACATGTTTCAGCTATAGCCATATTTGGGCTATTCCAGCAGTAACCTGACCTTGAAGTTTAGCCTAAATAAGTTTATAACCAAAATATGTCTGCACATATGTAGCCAAAATGTCTGTTTAAACTAAAAATATGATTCTGCCTTTTATTAGAAAAAGATAGTAAAGTTTTGTAGGATTAATTCTTTTGAAGAAAAAAAAAAATTCTTCCCAGTATTATATATAATTAGTAAAAGTTGGGTGATAAAGTCACCCACATATCTTTATGCTATATCACAGCTCTTAAGTGTGAATGTACTACTGTAAAATGACACAGAAATACCTGCTAGAAATACCATTACACATGCTGTTCGAAAATGTGCCTGCCTCTCAAATAATAAACAAGCTGCAAAAAATAAATCACTTTTAAATAACTTTCCAGAAGTTATCAAATAAATGTTTTATAAATTTATTGTATGGCACAAAACAATCTGTAGGGTTAATGTGTTATAAAACATATTTATTAGTAATTATTACTAATCAAACATGTGTCAGCTTGTAACTAATATTTATTAGTAATTATTACTAATCAAATATGTGTCAGCTTGTAACTAATATTTATTAGTAATTATTACTAATCAAACATGTGTCAGCTTGTAACTAATATTTATTAGTAATTATTACTAATCAAACATTGTAAAACATATTTATTAGTAATTATTACTAATCAAACATGTCAGCTTATAAAACATATTTATTAGTAATTATTACTAATCAAACATGTGTCAGCTTGTAAAACATTTATTAGTAATTATTACTAATCAAACATGTCAGCTTGTAAAACATATTTATTAGTAATTATTACTAATCAAACATGTCAGCTTGTAAAACATATTTATTAGTAATTATTACTAATCAAACATGTGTCAGCTTGTAAAACATTTATTAGTAATTATTACTAATCAAACATGTGTCAGCTTGTAAAACATATTTATTAGTAATTATTACTAATCAAACATGTGTAAGCTTGTAAAACATATTTATTAGTAATTATTACTAATCAAACATGTGTAAGCTTGTAAAACATATTTATTTGTAATTATTACTAATCAAACATGTGTCAGCTTGTAAAACATATTTATTAGTAATTATTACGAATCAAACATGTGTCAGCTTGTAAAACATTTATTTGTAATTATTACTAATCAAACATGTGTCAGCTTGTAAAACATTTATTAGTAATTATTACTAATCAAACATGTGTAAGCTTGTAAAACATATTTATTAGTAATTATTACTAATCAAACATGTGTCAGCTTGTAAAACATATTTATTAGTAATTATTACTAATCAAACATGTCAGCTTGTAAAACATATTTATTAGTAATTATTACTAATCAAACATGTCAGCTTGTAAAACATATTTATTAGTAATTATTACTAATCAAACATGTGTCAGCTTGTAAAACATATTTATTAGTAATTATTACTAATCAAACATGTGTCAGCTTGTAAAACATATTTATTAGTAATTATTACTAATTAAACATGTGTCAGCTTGTAAAACATTTATTTGTAATTATTACTAATCAAACATGTGTCAGCTTGTAAAACATGTATTAGTAATTATTACTAGTCAAACATGTGTCAGCTTGTAAAACATTTATTAGTAATTATTACTAATCAAACATGTGTCAGCTTGTAAAACATTTATTAGTAATTATTACTAATCAAACATTTGTCAGCTTGTAAAACATATTGAACCAAATCAGATGAGAATGAAGATGCTCTCATTACTTGAATGATTGAATTAAATTATGCTTCGAAATGATTGAATTAAATTATGCTTCGAAACATAATCGGCGATGGTCTTTTCTCTTCTGTTCTTCTTTGCAACCTCTTTCCCACAAAGATGTTGCAAGTCTATCTCTGCTCTATCATTATTTTCATGGCAAGTGTTCATCTGAACTCCTATCTATGGTCACCCCCATGCCGAACTTTCACAAAAAAACACTTGTCTAGCTACAACCACTATCAACAATTTCCCATTCTCTATCTGCGCTTAAATTTAAATGCAGATTCCATGAACAAAGCTTCTTTCCTAGAACTGCCCATTTGTAGAACACTGTTCTATTGGCCTGCTTCCCAGCTGATTACAATATAGTAGCCTACAAGTCCAATGTAAACAAGTTCTTTTTGAGCTTTTCCCTAAAATAATCAAAATTCTACACGATTAACGATTACTAAACTACCACCTTACATTCATTAACCCTTATCCTCGTGTGGCCTTTGAGCATTGATAAATATAATACGTTATAAAAAAAAACCCTCATAGTATAATAGTTATCGTGTGCATAAACAATGTTTCGTTCTCAATACATTCAAGTAAATTTAATACATTTTTTTATATTAACAATTGAAATAGTTGATTCAGTTACATTGTATTTGTTTACTGCTACGACAACCATATATTAACTGCTACCTTTGTTGACTAAAGTCATCATCTGTTCTTTTCTAAGAACATTTAATGTCTTAGTCTTACAATATTAGTTTTATATGTACAAAAATGCACTCAATATAACTTACATTGTTATTTAATGTGAAAATATATAACTAATATTACACTTTTACAGTTGATCAAAAAATAAAATTTCATTTAAAAAAAAAAAATAAAACGTAATTTTCACGCATCACGTCATATTCTGTTTTGGCCTAAAAAGTTTTCACATAACATTTCCATTTTCTTTCGCAGTGACTTTGTTTTTATCAGTTGATGTCCTTTTTTTTGGTTTTGATTTTGTTTTATTGTAGGTCCAGATGGAGCCAATTTATTTATATATCATTTACCCCAAGAGTTCAGTGACCATGACCTCATGCAGACTTTCATACCATTTGGAAATGTTGTATCTGCAAAAGTTTTCATTGATAAACAAACAAATCTAAGCAAGTGCTTTGGTGAGTATCGATTTTTTTTTGCTTTTACTATATCAGATAGAGCAGAGGGTGTCTTTCACTGTTGTATAACTGGTTTGATTTAAAATAAAATTTTGTGAATGAATTGGAGTAAATAATTGAACATCTGCTGAAATAATTTTTTAAACTATTCAGTTGAATTAGAATGTACCATATTTCATCTTAAATTTTCAATTGTAGTTACAATCTTTTATATTTCTTAGAATTTCAAATAATGTTTGTAATCCCTAACAAATTTCTTGAAAAAAAAAAAAACTTTTCAAATATTGTAAATATACTTTTGGCTTTTACTTCATTTTTTTCACATGTTCTAATTTACATTTTTTAAAAATTTTTCATTATAATAAAGAAGGCGTTTTATTTGTTGATCATTAGGCTGGATATTTTCTCTACATATGTCTTTATCTCACTATCTGTGTGTATCTCTCTCTCTATGCATACATATATATAACAGATTGGGACCCTATGGTTAGCTAACAAGTAGATTAGTTAAACAAATATGCAAGTTTGCAACCCAAATACATACAAATCAAATATGTGACAAAATTGTAAATCGTAAACAATAACAATCGAGTTGAATGGAAACAAACAGTGACAAACGCTTTGGCTGATCTAAAATGTCAAGGATGATGCAATTGGATTATTGAAATGGTTCCAGTATTAGAAAGAAATATTTTATCTCTATATCTATAAAAGTGAAAGTGTCTGTCTGTGTACATTTCCCTAAACAATAACTCTGTCAATTTTCAGCCTACAGACTTGAAATTTGATATACAGGGTACTGAGATTTGGGAAAATCTTTGTAATCTGTTTTCGGACAGAAATTTGGCTGTTAAGGGGGTCAAAGTTCAACGATTTGACCTTTGAAAACTCTACCAAAATCCTCCGCTAATTTTGGGTCTAAACACTTGAAATTTTAGATATAGGTTCCTTTGATATGGATCTACTTAATAACTTTATTTGAGTCCAAAACAATAAATGTTAAGGGTTCATAATAAGGGTCAAAGTTTTAAAAAATTTGACTGCTTCGGTCTCTACCAAATTAGTCAGACAATTTCTGGTCTAAACATTTGAAATTTTACATAAAGGGTATTCAGAGATAGGGCAAGCTTTTTAATTGGTTTCAGTCGAAAATTTGAGTTACCAATATATAAATGTATGTATGTATGTATGTTTGCATGTCTGCCTAAAACTTTCAACAGATGCGACGGATTTTCACAAGATCAGTATCGTTTTGAAATTTGACCATTTCAAACGACAAATATCAAAAAATTGGCTAAAAACATTAATATCTTCACCGTCAACTGGGCACTTTTCTACAGGGGGGGGTCACTGTTTTTACTGATATTTTCGATTGTCTAGCCTTAATTGAAACCTGCATCACTTCCGGTTTGGCGGTGGTCGTAACAGCAAATACCTCACGTTTTTTTCCTCCCCATTCTTCGCCTCCTTCGTGGTACGGGTTCGAGCTTGCCTTCCTACTATCACTTTTTTTTTTTTTTTTTTTCTTTTTGCTCAACATACACCTCCAAACACTCGGGCAACGCTGGGCACCCATGCTAGTATTAAATAACAACTGAATCAAATGGAGAGAGAATTTTAGTTTCCAAGTTTTAAGTTAGTATCATTTCTTGTACGTCCAGACCATCACTCTCTCTCTACACCCACTTCCTAAATGTTATAAAACTGCAAATCAAACTATTGGCATGAATATGCGGAAAAGTATTTCAACTATGATGATTCAAATCAATGTCCTTTTGTTTTCATAAATTTCCAATATGTTTTTACTATTTTCCATTTTTTAAATGTAGGTTTTGTGAGTTATGACAATCCTTTGTCAGCGCAGGCAGCAATTCAGGCCATGAATGGGTTTCAGATTGGAATGAAACGGCTGAAAGTACAACTGAAGAGGCCAAAAAATGATAGCAAACCATACTAATGTAGAATATCCTTTTTAACTGGTGAGTAAAATAACCATTTCTTTCTAAGTCAACATTTTTTATTTTATTGAATAAGATCACACTTCATTCTGATTCTTCAAAGAATAAAGTCAGACAAATCATCTTCTGCTGCTACAATATTTTTCTATCTTTACATACTGAGGTTTCTGTGAAAATTCTTTCTCTTTTTCTCTGTTAGTGAACTATTGTATTTTGGTAATTATGTTATATATCAAGTCGGTATCTTTTGTATTAGATCAGTTTTTTGTCAAGTTTTTATTTTAGTAAACTTTAAATTTGGACGGCAAAAACTAAGTTTTGGGTGAGATTAATAAAAGAAATGAACAGAATTCTGTTAACGTCAAGATGTGTTATATGACCAGTGTACTAGTATTTTTCTTTTTGTAAGATGTGCAAATTATTTGACTGAAAATGAAATGGCCAATTTTTATTCAACTTATATTAACTTTTGATCTAAAAATAGATTCTGTTGTATTCCTACTTTGCCTTAATGTAACAGTTAAACAATGGATCAATCTTTTAATTGTTGCTTTACTAAATGAATCACATGATTTGGAAGGACATCTTTCTCCCTCTTCTGCATATTTATTTGAGATCTATTGCTTATTTGATAGGTTCAATTCTTTTGCCAAACATCAGGGTACTGTAATGTTAAATGACATTAAATATTGGTGGCTTTCTAAATCATAAGCTAAAACATAATTTGAAGCAAACCTAGGACTGATTTATGGTTTTAAGAAAGCTTTTTGTTTTCCATAATATATAAACACTTAGATTTTTGTTATAACTTGGATGTCATTATTGATTAGGGAAAAGATCAAATAAGGTGGTTTCGCAATAAAGCTATTTCTTAAGGTTTTTCTGTTGCCACCATTTTTTGTCAAATGAAAAAAAAGTTTCAGTAAAAAAAAATTGTAATTTCATTGATTTAAATCCCATAATTTCATAGAATTGAAATTGAAAGGAATTTTTTTAAATAGTTTTTTTAATAGTTGAATCTTGAGACAAATGCATTTATTTTTTTTGATACTTTTTAATTTGCATTAGAGAAGTTAGCATCCTAACAAAATTAAAAACAATATTACATAAAGAAATATTGCCATATTTGTTGTATATTGGTTTTCTAACTTAATTATTATTTTTGTATTCTTAGTTTAAAACGTGGCTCATTCATCATGTTTTTGACAAAAACTGAAATCACTGCAAGAAGTAGGGTCATTTGTTGCAGTAGAATTTTTAATGCTTTAATGAATATTAACTAATGCCTATTTTAAAACTATTATTGACTCGTTTGGGATCTTGTTGATTATAGATTGTATGTTTAAGTACCTTCTAAGTTAGAAATAAGTATGAAGTAATGTTGGTCTGCATATTAAATGAATGTTGCTTTGTATAATGAGGGGTCTATGGAACCCCACAGTTAACTAAGGAAAATGTTTTTCATTTGTTTATATTAGTTTTATTCATTGTATATTAGTTTTTATTTCAATGTAAATACACCAAGGCTGTTGTCATTTCTAAATATTGAGTGAATATATGGTGAAAATTTAGAAACAAATTATAATATTTCTCCAGAATAATTTAAAATTGTCTAATTTTACATGTTCTAATGGTACATTTTTTTTCAATATAGAATAAAAATGTTTTACAATGTTTGAGACATTATTTTCTTCTGTGTTTATCTTATGCAATGAGCTCTGCACCATGTACCATCAAAAACCCAACAGTCAAGGTGAAGTCTTAACATGTTAGTATAGGTTATCTAACAACCTTTCTTTTGACCATCATCTTCGCCCTTTTTAAATGGGTTTTCATCTTGAACTCCATTTTCATGGTGTTTTTTTTTTGTGTATAGATGATTTTTCTCATTTTGTCTGGAATTAATATAACACTGAACATCAACATGTTTAGCATAGTTGAGTGGTGAGATCTGATATCTAGCATGTCATTGTCTTTATCATCAAGATGCTCTTTCTGTCCCCTTTGTCAGCAGTCATCACTCAAAACCGTAGAAATTGGTTTTATCACTATCCGATATATCTTGGGCTAAAGTCGATCACTGATTCATGGATCATAGAAGATCCACATGTAAGAAATGCAATATAAGAAAATATTTAAGTTTAAAGATGTTGAATCTATATTTATAGATTGTTATAAAATTTCTGTCTCTTGATCAAAGGTTATTTTAAAAGTGAATATTTAACTATTTAATTTGGACCTTTTTCTAATCATATATCTTAGTTGGGTCTTGTATTTTCAATAAATCAAATTATTAAAAAATCCTTTTATCATCGGAAAAAAAAAAATTCTTCCTCATTTCATTTCTCTCCCGCTATAATGTCCTGAACTTTATTGCAAATTAAATGAAACCTACCACAGTGATATCATTGCTATAATCGTGTGTAATTCTAAAAAAAATGAATACACTAACTGCATGCGACTTGATTTTCTTTATCTTTGACAAATTAGTAGATTCATTAATTTGATGTTTTGTAGCAAATATAGAAAAGATAAAACATTGGAATATTTACCAATGCTTTGCTTTCTGCCATTTCAATTTTTATTAACATTTTAAACTGATCACATTAAATACAAGAAAGATCAACATTTAAACAGTGTTCATTTTTTAATTTCTAAAATTGTGTTCCTTTATCTGTTTAAAATCAAAATATTTATTTTTAAGCCTATGACTCAATTATATTTTAATTTAAGGATTTTCTAGCTTTTGTATCAAATTGTGTGCAAGACTCATTAAGAATGATCAAAATCTTCAAAATCAAACAGAATGTGAGAGTTTTTTTTATGAAAAATCTTAAAATCTTTTAACCTGTTAAACTCTTATTTTATCAGTCCTGGTGCTATAAAATCAAACTGTCTGAAGATATCGGCTTCCTAACTTGAGTGCAGCAAACTTTTTACAAAATTCTGTAAAGCTAAAAAACAATTTTTCTCTATCATATAACTAAATCATGAATTTGAAGCATAAGATCCTTTCTCGAAAATGATTGGATCTGGCATGAAATAATAAAAAAAATGCCATAAAAATAAACCATTTTTTATTCATCTTTTTGTTTCTATTTGGACATCCTGAAAAGCTTAAAATTTATTGTCCTTTAAATTGTTTAAATCTTCAAAGGGCAAATATTGGCAAGCAGTATGTGTGTAGCTGTTAAAAAGATAGAAAATTATTGTACAACATTTATAAGTGATAGCAAATTTATAAAATTGCTAACATATCCTGTATGCTGCATTTCACAGACCAAGCCAACTTCAAATGAGTTCAGCATGTCTCACTTCAAGGTGGTTCACGCATATGCAACTTAGTGCTCGTTCCAGTGACCAACACCAAAAATGCTCAATCTGTCTTCACTGTTTCAATCTATGTCTTCAGTTGGCTATCTCTGTGCTTGATTAGGCTATGAAATATTTTCTAAACTTGGTCATTTTTCTAAACTCTGTTTCTTCTACTAAATATCTAATGGAAAGAATAGTGCTTGCAATAAAAAAAAATGTTGTAAATATTTAAATTTAAGGCAAATAAATTCCAGAAATATAGACTTATTTTAAGTATAAATTATTTTCAATTTGACCTTTTCTTTGATTTCTTATTCTTAATGTTTGCTATCAGCCTTGTCAATAGTTTTAATTGCCCTTCTGATTTATGTATCAGTATTACTTTTCTTACAAATTTAGAATTGTTAGACTAGGAATCATCTGATGGGATTTTTTTTTCCAGTTTCTATAATAAAGCAAGAAATCAGTCGGTGGAACACAGGGGAGGGGGGGGAGTATTGGAGCAGATCAACTTCCTTCATAGGTTACATTTTCAGTTTGGTCATTAAAACATTTCATTTAATGAAATTCATTTCAGACGTCTACCCCCCCCCCTTTTTTTGTCAAGTGGAAAAAAAAATAAAAAATGACTGCATGAATTGTATTTGAGCTGAAGGATTCAGCATTTTTTATATTCCATCATAATTGATGCTTTAAAATAATAAAAAAAAGAAATGGGAAAAAAGAAAAGTATTCAAATAAAAATCTTTCTTGTACAACTCTACTAAATCTGTTTTTTATGTTATTTTTTTTCTTTTTTAAAATTTATTCCTGCCTATATTTCATAACACTTGAAAAAAAAAAAAAAAAAAATCAGAGAAACCATTTTAATTTTTACCGCTTATATTTTTATTGCTTTCTTATTGGAGTTATATTTTCTATTGTAAATCGTTTTGTTTTAGATTCACTAGCAGCTGAAAGGTGTGTGTGATGTGTGTTTTTGGATAAGCGTCTTTTTATGTATTATCAACAATCCCATCAACAAGAATTGAACAATTGTATGTGAAATGTCCACTGTGTGTCTAAATTTTTAGTCGTTAAAATTTTCTTCAATTTGACATTTGTGAGAGTCTTCATAAAATTGTGCTAAATGTTTCAAAATGTGATTCTTTTTAGACTTAAAGATTGGATTTACATTTCCAATTCAAGCCACATTATTCCTTTATGGTAAAATCATTTGAATAGGTCTCATATTCAAGATTATAATGATGCTCTTTTGATATAAACTCGCGTTCAAATTTACTGTAACATTTGCTAGAACTAGGTAATAATTAAATTGGAATATTTTTTTTTCGTTATTGCTATTTCAGCTGTTAATATAGAAAATTTGAACATGTCTATAAAATGACAAACCAATTGCCTAATTATGAGGAACTTAAAACAATTGTAGCAGATGATGTTTTGCTGACTCTGTCTATTTATCTGTTTATATATATATATATTGTGAATGTCTTTCTTTTAACTGACACTTGTGTGTAACATGTTCTTGTTCAATGCGATCTGCTAAAAAAAGAGTGTCTACTCCAGATCCATTAAAAAGTACTTATTACACATATTGTTTTCTCCCCATCATCCATGACGACTAAAGAAAATAATTTTAACAAGTTAGCTTAGCTGATAAAAAATGTAGCAACGAAAATATAATGAAACCAATTTGTTACTCTTGTTTGTTATTTGTTGGGCCGCACCTCTTGTTCATACGTTCACATGTTTTATTTGTGTATTATTGTTGTTATTGTTGTTGGTGTTGCTTACCATTTTGATTTCTTTTAGCCTGTTCTCTCTTTCAACTATCTGTCTCGGTTTCTGTCCCACATCCCAGTCTATCCATGTTGTGTGTGTGTGTGTGTATATATATATATATATATATATATATATATATATTCCTTGTTATTGTTGTCTGGCCTATGTGGTTTGCCTGCACTGCGCCATAATCCCACTACTTTATCCCTCCATACCTTTTTCCTCCTATCCACACCCTTAGAAACATTTCCAGTCCGAATATTGCCCTCTACCCAGCCCCCTTACTCAGCCAGAAGCACTCAACTGCAACTTCATGACCTCAACTTCAACCTAAATATTTTTCTTTACCTTTTGCTGGCCTTTTACCTTTTCTTTTAATTTTTATAGTGCCATAGTGTAACACTGAGTGTTTTGCATGTGATATGCTTTTTTTTTTCATTTACTCTTTTGTTTCCTTATTTACTGTTGCATTAACTAATTCATTGCTATACACACATCATTGTGTCTGTAAATCTGTGTGTTTCAACAAGAAAACAAGACTCTTAAGCAGAAGATTTTCATACAAACAAATAATGGTCACAATATTCTAAAGAATATCTATTAATAACAATCTATTTAGCTTAACACTTTACTGCAATTTCAATGCTATCATCGGAAATGTTTCCAACTAATCTATTCAAACAACAAAGCCAGAAGAATAAACTATATTTATACACAAGCATGTTTTGTACAATTTTTGTTCACTAATGCAAAGTTGATTGTGAAGGATTGTTTTACTCTCTTGCACCAGCATATATAAATTCATGCAGTTATATGTATAAATCTTTTTTATTCTTCAGAATTTGTTTTCAATAGTGTTAAATAGATAGATTTTATTATTTATTTATAGATCTATATATATATATATATATATATACACACACACACACTCACACAGACATAACACCTGGTGTATGTATTTATCACATGTAGATATTTGCGCGCACTTGTCTTGTTGTTACCAATGGACTTTTCACTATTCATGCACTCATTTTATCCAGAGTGAAAGAATTATTACCAATCACTTTTTCTGCGTCCTCTTTGCCAATTTGCTTTGTGTTCCTTCCTTCAAATAAGAAATCCCTGGAGATACAAAGTCACACCCCAAAAATTATTGCAAACAATTATTTAAACATTTTTT